>NC_059425.1:12900254-13232754 GCF_021028975.2 Sphaerodactylus townsendi | reverse complement strand
CCCCTTTCTCTCCTGCAGGAGACTCAAAGGGGCTTACAATCTCCTTGCCCTTCCCCCCTCACAACAAACACCCTGTGAGGTAGGTGGGGCTGAGAGAGCTCAGAAGAACTGTGACTAGCCCCAGGTCACCCAGCTGGCATGTGTGGGAGTGTACAGGCTAATCTGAATTCCCCAGATAAGCCTCCACAGCTCAGGCGGCAGAGCTGGGAATCAAACCTGGTTCCTCCAGATTAGATACACGAACTCTTAACCTCCTATGCCACTACGCCACAGTCCCCAAGCCAGCTTTAGGGTTCTGCCCAGGTATGAAGGAAAAGAGGGGTTTGTTTGCCCTAAACCCCTGGCCCTGTTTCCAGTAATGTACCGAGAAACAGAATCCTTGATCCAGATACTCTCAAACAGCTGAGTTTTAAAAAGTTTATTAAAAAGAAAAGAAAAATGCAAACAGGTTTCTCTCAGTTCTACGCAGTTTCAAATTTGAGAAGAAAGACAATACAGTTGAAGGCATGAATTGAGTCTTAGAATGTATCTTAGAATGAATCTGAAGTCTCTCTCTTTCTAGCCTCATGTCAGGGTTTTTTTGTGGCACCTTCCCCCCTAGTCCAGGAAGAGGGAGACGACCCCCGCTTGATCATTTGTGGTGATTAAGATCTATCTGTCACGTTTTAGGATCTCAGCTTGTAAAATCCAATTTCTAGTATGTAAACACAAACAGAGTTTACCACTTTAACGAGGGGCAGGACGAAGTTGCGTTGTTTATGACCTAGCACAATGGTGGCGAACCTTTTCGAGACCAAGTGCCCAAATTGCAACCCCTAGCCCACTTATTTATCGCAAAGTGCCAACATGGCAATTTAACCCCTCGGGGACAGGGCGGTATAAAAATCTAAGTAATAAATAAATAAACCTGAATACTGAGGTTTTAGTTTAGAAAAAAAAAACAGTTGGCTCCGAGGCGTGCGTTACTCAGGAGTAAGCTTGGTGGTCGTCGGTGGCTTTGCTTTGAAGCAACTGTGCAACTCTTCCCACGAGTGAATCACAACCCTAGGAGGGTTTACTCAGAAGCAAGTCCCATTGCCAGCAACCGAACTTACTCCCAAATAAAGGATCACGCTTTAGTTCTTCGCATGAAAATCAGCGGGGTTTAACTTATTTATCACAAAGTGCCAACATGGCAACTTTACCTGAGTACTGAGGTTTTAGTTTAGAAAAAACAGTTGGCTCCGAGGCGTGCGTTACTCAGGAGTAAGCTTGGTGTTAGTCGGTGGCTTTGCTTTGAAGCAACTGCGCAACTCTTCCCATGGGTGAATCACAACCCTAGGAGGGTTTACTCAGAAGCAAGTCCCATTGCCAGCAACCGAACTTACTCCCAAATAAAGGATCACGCTTTAGTTCTTTGCATGAAAATCAGTGGGGTTTAACAGTGCTTAACAGGGTTACCTACACTCCTTCCCCAAAACTAAGTCTTAGGTTTAATGCTAATAATCGAACCCAGCAGCCCAGGCCAGCCTAGATTTGTGTGTGTGCATGGGGGGGCGGGGGGGGGGTTGACTCTGTTTGCACGTGCCCAAAGAGACGGCTCTGAGTGCCACCTCTGGCACCCGTGCCATAGGTTTGCCACCACTGACCTAGCAATACCAAGAAGGACCGAATGTTTGCCATGCTGGATGAATGATTCCTAAGTAGACTCAAATGAATGAATACACTTCCTTCACACCAGGGAAGAGCAGAGGGTGAATAGGTCTGCTCAGATTCAATCCTGCCTGCATTTGTTGGGGTTTGTTGTCAGGGTTCTGCCAGGGTTCGTCCAAGCAGTTCAGATGCCACCACCCCACTTCTGGAGGGTTCACACAAGGGGTTAAAGCTCTGATGGGGTTGCCAACTGCAAGATGGGAAATTCCTGGAGGTCTGGAGGTAGATTCTGGAAAGGGCAGGGTTTGGGAAGGGGAGAGACCTCCACAAGATCATAAACGTCCCCTCTCCAAAGCAGCCTTTTTCTCCATGGAAACTGATTTGAAGAGATAGAAAAAGTGCAGAGAAGGGCAATGAGGATGATTGAAGGATTGGAGCACCTTCCTTATGAGGAGAGGCTGCAGCGTTTGGGACTCTTTACTTTGGAGAGGAGACGTCTGAGGGGGGATATGACTGAAGTCTATAAAATTATGCATGGGGTAGAAAAGGTTGACCGAGAGAACTTTTTCTCTCTTTCTCACAATACTAGAACCAGGGGGCATTCATTGAAAATGCTGGGGGGAAGAATTAGGACTAATAAAAGGAAACACTTCTTCACGCAACGTGTGATTGGTGTTTGGAATATGCTGCCACAGGAGGTGGTGAGGGCCACTCACCTGGATAACTTTACAAAGGGCTTGGACAGATTTATGGTGGAGAAGTCGATCTATGGCTACCAATCTTGATCCTCCTTGATCTGAGATTGCAAATGCCTTAACAGTCCAGGTGCTCGGGAGCAGCAGCAGGCCATTGCTTTCACATCCTGCAGGTGAGCTCCCAAAGGCACCTGGTGGGCCACTGAGAGTAGCAGAGAGCTGGACTAGATGGACTCTAGTCTGATCCAGCTGGCTTGTTCTTATGTTCTTATGATTTGGGTTATCCGGAGATCAATTGTAACAGCCAGAGATCTCCAAGTTTCAACTGGAGGCTGCCCTGAGCAGAATCTCTGCTGCATTTGTTTTTATTTCATTTCATCATTTTTTATTCGCAGTCCTTCCCTTTGCGGGCTGAAGGTGGCTACCCACATTTTATAAAACACCAGAATCGGCGTATAAGTGTCAGTTAAATAACAGTTTTGCCCATATTAAAATTTACTCTGGGAAAGTTCATTAGCAGCGCTACGGCTGTTCTCCGTGGAAAGCAAGAAACCCCTGGCGGATGAGGGATCCAGATGTGCATTCTTTGGGGCAGTCTAGCTAACGAGAACCAGACGTGATCACACATGTGACCTGCGTCTTGCAACTTCTGGGGAAGAAAGGATTTCTGGGAGAGGGAAGGGGAGGAGGGAGAGAGAGAGAGACTCAGCAGAAAAGGAAGAATCTGAAACTTTCCACCGGCTGAGCGGTGTCTAGTTCAGGCGATTCCCAAACCTTTCAATCTTTTTCAAATTTCCTGCCTTAAGAGGAACAGCCGACATGACTTTTGAGATGCTTTAAAGCAGAGATTCTCGAACTGTGGATCAGATGTAGGGTTGCGCGCTCTAAGTGCCCCCTGGAGATTTAGGGGTGGAATGGGGGTGGGGGTTCAGGGAACCCCTGAAAGCAACTATTTTCTCCAGGGGAACGGAACTCTGGAGATCACTGGTAATTCCAGGAGATCTCCAGGCATGACCTGGAGATTGGCAATCACAGATGAGAACTCCCTCCACTGGTTGTGGTTTTCTCTCAGGGGAGCCACAAAGCTAGGGAGAGCGGGGGAGAAAGAGGCGGAAGGCGGCTGGAAGGCAAAAGTGTGCTTTGTTCTGCATGCAGGTCAGATTCTGCAGAATGTCCTCTTCAATCCGGGAAAGGCCCCGTATGTCGAGGTGGATCACAGTCTGTGGAGCGGATCCGCAGGACGCAGCCCCTGTGCCAAATGCCTTGTGGCTCAAAAATATGATAGTTTTATTCCTGTGAATAATGAAACCAGTCCCCCAGGGCCTCACTCCACTAGGTACCTCCCTTCTCCAAATGATATGGACATATAGTTTATGATGTTTCAAGCCATTGTATTTAATCATACAAGTTATATGAGAGCAATTCACTGGGCACCAAGCACTTCAGAAGCTCACTTTAGTTGGAAGAAACGAAACTCACGGGGCAGCCTGACACTGAGTTTTTCAGGTGGTTTGGGAAAACAGGGCCCCACCAAGGAGATAAGGAATTAGCAGAAGCTCACAAATACAGATGAAGGTAAAATAGAAACCAGGAGTTGTTATAGAAACCTTTTACGCAAGGTGCTTTTGACTTAAGTTTCACCAAATATGGGAATGGGCAGGGTGTGGTAAAAGGTGGGATGAGATGACCAGGTCTGTACGTCTTCTTGACTCAAACCAATGGTCAGAAGACAAGGAGGGATGTTTGTAAGAGGGTATGAATTATGTTATGCAAGCAACAGCCCCTGGAACCTCCTCCCTGTTGCTAACAGAGGAGAGTTCCCTCTTCTGCGCAGAATTGAATGAAAACAATAAATCTCTGAACACTGAAGAAGCTTTTGGATGGTTATTTTTGTAACCGGTCAGAGCTTTTGCTCTGTGGACAGGGCCTTGCCCTATGCCCATCACAAACACCACACACTCCAGATTTCACCCCCTCCCCCATCTCCAGGTATTTTCCAGGTCAGAGTTGGCAACCCTATCTGCTCAGGGTATCTCAGCGCAAGATCCCTTAGAATCATAGAGTTGGAAGAGACCCCAAGATCCAACCCCCCTGCAATGCAGGAACACATGATCAAAGCACTCCTCCTGACAGACGGCCATTTAGCCTCTTTCAAAAACCTCCAAAGAAGGAGATTCCACCACACTCCGAGGTAGTGCATTCCACTGTCAAACATGGCTATCATGGCTCTTAACCTCCTCTTCACCAAACTAAACATGCCCAGCTCCCTAAGTCTCTCCTCATAGGGCCTGGATTCCAGACCTTTTACCATTGGTTGCCCTGGCCTCCTCTGCTTTGCGCCAGTGGGATCCACTGTAGTGACTGGGGAAGATCTGCAGAGTCTAGCTTGCATTGAATGAAGTTTTCATCCTTCCTTGATGTGCATGACCAGCATTGGGGACCATCCTTTACCTCTGCTCTTGCCTGGCTCACTGTGCCGGAGGCTGGGTCAGTGGAAGAGAGATGCCATGCACCCACGGGAGACCCTGCACATCCTCTGTCCCTCTCTCTCCCCCACTCGCTGACTGTCCAGTTGGCCACTAACCTGGATAGCTTTAAAAAGGGCTTGGACAGATTTGTGGAGGAGAAGTCGATCTATGGCTACCAATCTTGATCCTCCTTGATCTCAGATTGCAAATGCCTTAGCAGACCAAGTGCTCAGGAGCAGAAGCAGCAGCAGAAGGCCATTGCTTTCCCATCCTGCCTGTGAGCTCCCAAAGGCACCTGGTGGGCCACTGCGAGTAGCAGAGAGCTGGACTAGATGGACTCTGGTCTGATCCAGCAGGCTCGTTCTTATGTTCTTATGAGGGGTGTTGCTGTCTTTACGCTCCTGATTCCTGTCCTCGCTGACTGAGTCTCTTTCCATTCCAGCATGTGGTGGATCACTCTCTTCGCTACCCTCCTGCCTCTGTCAGAGGCCGGCATCAATCGGGATGAGGCGCTGGACTCACCGTGGGAACTCTGGAAGATGACACACAAGAAGGAATATGAGAGCAAGGTACTGTGTCGTGATAATGTTGCACAGTTTGTGTGTGTCAAGTGATAAAAGTGGTTTGGTTTATATGGTCTCCCACTTGGCGCCCAGTAGCACCCCGGCAATCACTGAAACCTTTCCCACCCCCCTGCGTTTTTAGAAAGTAAGTATAACCCCTATGTTTAGAATGGGGTGATCCAGAAAGGGGTGGAGTCTGACAGAAGCAGAAGGCTGCAGACCTCGTGAGGTTGGAGGAAGCGAGGCTACCAGGCTGGGACCTGGATAGATTATTATAAACTCTTAACACCTTGTTTGAGGGCTTTGTTTGTGTAATTGGTGAGAGTTCTTTTGGGGACCTTCATTAACTCGAATCCAATACACCAAGCCTCTGCAGTCTTCATGAGGCACCCACTTGCAGAAATAATAATAATAAGAAGAGTTTGGATTTATATCCCCCCTTTCTGTCCTGCAGGAGACTCAAAGGGGCTGACAATCTCCTTGCCCTTCCCCCCTCACAACAAACACCCTGTGAGGTAGGTGGGGCTGAGAGAGCTCCAAGAAGCTGTGACTAGCCCGAGGTCACCCAGCTGGCGTGTGTGGGAGTGCACAGGCTAATCTGAATTCCCCAGACAAGCCTCCACAGCTCAGGCGGCAGAGCTGGGAATCAAACCCGGTTCCTCCAGATTAGATACACGAGCTCTTAACCTCCTACGCCACTTCTGCTCCTTGGACTTGGCATTATTGGACTGTAATTAGAAGGACTTGAAATGAAACTTAAACAGGACCTTGAATTGTTATGCTAAATGTTAATGTTTGATAAGCGCCATATGTTAAGGAAAAGTAAACAATTTTGTTCAAAATTTAGTTGTTGCAAACTCCTTCCGAGTTCTGCCCCACAGAACCCACAAGTGGGGGTTACATAAGCAGGGTCAAATGTTTAAAAGAGGCGGCTGCTGGTTTCGTTCCAGACAGCAAAGGTTTTGTGGGGGTGGGGGGGAGGCTTTCACCCTCTGCTTGCATTCCTTAACCCCAATACTTTAGAATGGGGCTTAGACACCAGTAAAAGGGGGTGGAGACTCTAGAGGCAGCAGAAAGGCTGCACAGAGCTCTTACCCTGGAGAAGACAAGGCTGAACCTGGAGACTCGGACCTTAGGTTGTATAAAGCTCTTGAATAATCTTGTTAAGGGTTTCTTTTTGTGGTTGTAATGGGTGAGAGTTCTCCTGGAAACCTTCATCATGTTGCAACCTGTTCATCAAGCCCTTGGAGTCTTCAGGATCCAACCCACTTGCAAAGACGAATTGGACTTGGCAGTATCAGTAGACTGTAACTAGAAGGACTTGAAATGCAACCTGAACAGGACCTTGAATTGTAATGTTAAATGTTGATGTTTAATGTTATTTGTAAACAGAAGTAAACTGTTTTGTTTAAATTTGGTTCTTTGCAACTCCTTCCAAGTACTGCCCCACAGAACCCACAAGCTGAGGTTACACTTGCGCCTGACATTTTGTGTGCTGCTGGCGGGATTCTCCTTGCTGCCATTTGCTGAAGGCGGCCCTGGATGTTTGCTCTGCAGGTTCCGATCCTGGGTGCCTTTTGAACCCAAAACTGCCTTCAGACAGTAATTGTACTTCTAGCTTTGTGGCACACATCATATCAGGGATCTGCTTCATAATCAGGGGTTGCATTCTAAAGGTCTTCCAACCCCTCGAGCCTTAACCACCCATTGTCTGTGACCAACAGATGGACGAAATCTCAAGAAGACTCATCTGGGAGAAGAACCTGAAATACGTTAACACCCACAACCTAGAATTTTCCCTGGGGAGACACACTTTTGAACTGGCCATGAATCACCTGGGCGATATGGTAAGTGGATTTGAAACAATTTAATCATCATCATCATCATCATCATCATCATCATCATCATCATCATCATCATCATCATCATCATCATCATCATCATCATCATCATCATATTGTCATTGTGCACGCACAACGAAATTTACAGCAGCATTCCTCGATGCACACAATTTCAGACTCATCCCCCATCCTCACTTTCCCCTTCCTCCACCCATCCCTACACAGCCCCAAACACATCAACATGAAGCCACGGAGTTTAGCATAGCCACAGCTCTAGAGTAGAAGCTGTCTCTAAGCCTCTTTGTCCTAGTTTTGAAAGACCTGTATCGTCTGCCGGATGGTAACAGTTCAAAAAGAGAGTGTGCTGGATGAGACGGGTCTCTCAGAATATTTTGGGCTTTCTTTAGGCTTCGGGACTTATAGAGTTCTTCCAAGGAGGGGAGAGGGCAGCCGATAATCCTCCGTGCAGTAGTGATCACCCTTTGGAGCGCCTTCCTATCTGTCACTGTGCAACTGGAGAACCATACACAGATGCAGTAGGTTAAGACACTCTCTATAGCACAGAGGTAAAAGGACACCAGGAGTTTTCCATTCAGTTGTTGTTTCCTTAAAAGTCTCAGATAGTACAGTCTTTGCTGGGCCTTCTTAACCACAGCGGCAGTCTGTACGCCCCAGGTCAAGTCCTCTTTAATCATAACGCTCAGAAATTTAAAACTAGCCACCCGCTCTACTTGATCTCCATTTAAAGTCAAGGGCTGTATTTCTGAGCTATTCCTTCTATAGTCCACCATAAGCTCCTTTGTCTTGTTAGTAATTTACAGGTACCACCTGTTTTGTTTCTTGTTTAGGAGACCACCCAGATTTTAACGATTAATTCTGTGTAAAAGGAAGTGGTGGGTATTGTTTTCTTACACCCTGAAAAGTGCTTTCCTTTCTGTCTGCTGCCCACAGCACACCTCTGACATTTCACCAGATTTGGAAATGTGGGATAGATGTGACAATCTTCCAAAATTAACTTACTCGACTTGGCTTTGAATCCTTTTAGCCTTTCAGCTCCCTAGAGGCTCCCAATCGTCACTTTTGGATGAGTTTTGGGAAGCATCCACAGTTCTCTCCAGACTTCAATGTTAAACTTTGCATTGTTGGGGAGGGGGCCTATCTGCACCTCATTTTTAGGATCATATGAACAGGGGCCATGACTCAGTGGTAGAGTATCTGCTTAACATTGGTCGATTCCACACAGCATAACAATAACGGGTTGCAGTCGTTACTTTTGGATTCGGGTTCATTTTCTTCCTTCATATGGGTGCCCGTTTTCTGTGGGATCAAGCTGAGGTCGGGCAAAATAATCCGTTTTCTTTCTGTCCCTTCCGCACGAACCTGCTACTTTAAAAAAGTTGTTTTTTACAACGCATACAGAGATACGCAGGCGCAAACATCCCGTATTTCCTGCATTCAGATTGGCTGTTCCTGTTTGGCTGCAGCTCTACTGCCTGTTCCCGCCTTCTGCTAAGGGAATGCTTGGGCTAGTCGCAGCTTCTCGGAGCTCTCTCAGCCCCATCCACCTCAGAGGGTGTTTGTTGTGAGGGGGGAAAGGGCAAGGAGATTGTAAGTCCCTTTGAGTCTCCTTACAGGAGAGAAAGGGGCGATATGAATCCAAACTCCTCCTCCGCCTCCTCCTCCTCCTCCTCCTCTTCTTCTTCTTCTTCTTCTTCTTCTTCTTCTTCCTCCTCCTCCTCCGATTGGTGGAGAATCTACAGCAACCTCGAAAGCCCACGCAGGACCTCCCATTTCCATTTCTCCAATGTGGAAAAAAGTTTAGGGCATCGAAACCACGACACATGTAAACATGAAGCATGCAACTCCCCCCACCCCCCACCCCCAATGTTGTGATATACAAAATAATACAATTTGTCCAAAAAGGGAGTAAAGCAATATGGCCCTTCCACATTTAAAGGTGTGCATCTATGTAGCTATGTATTTTGAGTACCATTTTTTAAAGTTATAACCATAGCAATCATTCACAAATAAAGTAAGTTCACAGTCCAAGTTCACAGTTCACAGTCCAGCTTCCTCAAAGCGGCCTCTTTTGTTGGCAGTCAATGAGGAAGCTATAAACTTGGCCTGTGAGCTTATCTCATTTAGAAGAAGAGGAAGAGTTTGGATTTATATCCCCCCTTTCTCTCCTGCAGGAGACTCAAAGGGGCTGACAATCTCCTTGCCCTTCCCCCCTCACAACAAACACCCTGTGAGGTAGGTGGGGCTGAGAGAGCTCCGAGAAGCTGTGACTAGCCCAAGGTCACCCAGCTGGCGTGTGTGGGAGTGTACAGGCTAAGCTGAATTCCCCAGATAAGCCTCCACAGCTCAGGCGGCAGAGCTGGGAATTAAACCCGGTTCCTCCAGATTAGATACACGAGCTCTTAACCTCCTACGCCACTGCTGCTCCTTTACCCTTAATCTTGATACTTGGAACTTCAAATGGACAATATACAACTATATGAATTAAGTAATGTTAGATATTGTTCATTGTCGCTCAAGTGCTTGTTCTGTTCTGTTCTATGTTGGCGATACACTTTGCACTTTTCCACATTAAAAGCACTGGTATTGTTGTGAATGAGTTCCTGTACACATATTTAGCCTTTGTACGTAGCCACCACATATGAAGAAAGGTCCCTCATGTTTTTGGCATTTCCAACAACTATTAGATATATTTTTTATTCCTTTTGCAATTCTGGACTTCTTCGGTGGTCACTCATCTAAGTAATAAACAGAGCGGACCCGGCTTAGTTTCCAAAATCTGACGAGATCAGGCTTGCTTGGATCATCCAGGTCAGGACAGAGAAAAGTAGAGGTGGTTTGCCATTGTGGCCTCTGCGTAGCAACCCTGGACTTCTTGGGTGGCCTCACATCCAAAGACCGACCCCAGCTGACCCTGGTTAGCTTCTGAGATCAGGCTAACCTGGGCCATCCAGGACAGGTAAGTCTACTCAGCGGTACTCTGCCCTTTCCCTGAAGTCAGAGGGTATCAAAGCATCTGTTTTCTCCACAATGATATGTTCCCTTTTCCCATCCAGACAAGTGAAGAGGTCGTGCAAAAGATGACCGGCCTCAAAGTGCCTCCCTCTCGCAAGCTCAACAACGATACGTTGTACATCCCAGACTGGGAAAAGCGAGTACCCGACTCCATGGATTACAGAAAGAAGGGCTACGTCACCCCTGTCAAAAATCAGGTCAGTTCCTCTGTTATCACTGAGTTCCTCCTGGATCGTCAGCCTGAGCGTCAGGTGATTTCTCCGTAAGGAAATTTGTTTGCTGAAGGTTTCACATGATTGCCAGTTGGGTTGCTGGTCCCTTTAGTCGTTCGGTGCTCCTGGCCGTGGAATGGACTTCTTTTCTGAATTGATACTGGGGAGGCGGTTCAGTCTGATACACAAAACTGGTTTAAAAAATGTACCCGCTTTCAGAAAAGCCGACTCTCCCCTCTTTTCTCTGTGAATTCCTGTCTTGGACTTGCCTACTCCAAGGGCAGATAATTGTGCCACATTTTTTTCCCATTCAGCAGTGGAATGATATGACCGGTACTGAGAAACAGCACATTTCTCACCCGTAGTAGAAGCTGAGGCAAAGTCAGGGCTATAATTCATTCAGAGACACAGCAGCCAGCCTCCTCTGCCGGCTGCTGACTGCCACATTTCTGCACTGAGTGGAGGAGTGATCTGGCTTGTGCAAGGAGACAACAGAATACCACAATACCACCAAAAATGGAGGAAAAGCTTGAGCAGTAACTCATTCAGGACACAGCAGGAAGCCTCCTTCAGGCGAACAGACATGTTGAGTTTTGTGTGCTCCCGGAGGCATCAAATGTTGGGATTTGGGTCCCAGACGGTGTTTTTCCATTGAGTTCACCCTTAATCTTCCTTGGCAGGGTCAATGTGGATCCTGCTGGGCTTTTAGCTCCGTGGGGGCCCTGGAAGCCCAGCTCAAGAAGAAGATGGGCAAGTTACTGAACCTGAGCCCCCAGAACTTGGTGGACTGCGTCACTGATAATGACGGCTGTGGCGGCGGCTACATGACCAACGCCTTCGAGTACGTCAAGGAGAACCGAGGCATCGATTCAGATGATTCCTATCCCTACATCGGCCAGGTAAGATCATTTAATACAAGGTGACCATCATAACCCTTCACGCCCCTCCAAGGCTGGCTTTCTAATATATTCTGCTTTTCTGCAGTGTGAGTCTGTAACCTCTATCTGTGGGTTCTGTGGGGCAGAACTTGGAATGAGTTTGCAACAACAAATTAAAAAAAAACAAACAAAATGGTTTACTTTCTTAACATATTAACATCTAACATCAACATTTAACATCACACTTCAAGGTCCTGTTCAGGTTTCATTTTAAGTCCTTCTAGTTACAGTCTTCTGATGCTGCCAAGTCCAATTCTTCTCTGCAAGTGGGTTGGCTCCTGAAGACTCCAAGGGCTTGGTGAACAGGATTCAACATGATGAAGGTTTCCAGGAGAACTCTCACCCATTACAAACACAAAAAAAACCCTGAAACAATAAACTCCAACATTTACAACATAGCAAAAATAAACTACCACCTTCCCAGTAGTTCCCAACAACATTGTAGCTACCTTAACAAGGTGTTAAGGGCTTATACCAATCAAGGTCCGAGTCTGGTAGCCTTGTCTCCTCTAAACTACATGAGCTCTGCAGCCTTCTGCTGCTTTGAGTCTCCACCCCTTTCTGGGTCAACCCATTCTGAGCATGGGGGTTACAAGTCCTCAGGCAGTTTGTAGTATTTTTTATTTTATTTATTTATATTTATACCCTGCCCTCCCCAACAGGGCTCAGGGCGGCGAACAACAGCAAATAGTTACAATTTGTGTGTGCGTGTGTGATTGAACATATTTTCTGGGAGACTCTTTGACTTTCTGTTCTGCAGGATGAAAACTGTATGTACAACCCAACTGGCAAGGCCGCCAAGTGCCGGGGCTTCCGGGAGATCCCCGAAGGGAATGAGAAGGCTCTGAAGAGGGCCGTGGCCCGGATCGGTCCCGTCTCGGTGGGCATCGATGCCAGCTTGCAGTCCTTCCAGTTCTATAGCCGAGGTGGGTAGGAAGGGAGGGAGGGGCTGCGTCATCTTTGAGAGATCTGGTATTTGGGTGCTGCCTACTTCAGTTGATTGGTGCTGGGAACAAAATGGGGGGAGAGTCTGGAGCGATGGGAAGAGACAGAAGACGACCTTTGAAAAATCCCTCTCCTTAATCAGGATACTTCTGAAGATGCCAGACAGAAACGCGGGCATAATGTCAGGGGGGTATCTACCAGAGGGACATGGGGGGAGGGTCAATTGTCCCCGGGTGCCACCCAGTAGATCATGTAGGGGGTGCAAAATTGCACCCACCACGTGATCAAGCTGGGAGCCTGTACATGTCCTTCTGGCAGGAGGCCGTGCCTGCCTTGCACCAGGGGTGCCTGGGCCAGTGGGCCCATGACTTGCCAAGTTGCTGGGACCTGGCGCTGGCAACTTGGCAAGCCGTGGGTCTGCTTCTCACCCCCTGGAGCGAGGCAGGCGTGGACTCTGCTCCAATGGAGGTGGGGGCAGCAGCAGCTGCTGCCAGGTCCCAGCGACTTGGGTAAGTTGGGTCTGGGGGGGCGCAGAGCAGGTGTTGCCCCAGGTGCCATTTTCCCTCAGTACACCTCTGCATAATGTTAGGAGTGAAAACTACCAGACCATGGTTTAAAACTCACAACAGCCAGTTGAGTTTGGCTGTGAAAGCCTCCAACAATGCAATAAATAAGGCCTTGTCTAGGATGTTGTGGGTTTTCTGGGTTGTATGGCCATGTTCCGGTAGTATTTTCTTCTGATGTTTCACCTGCATCTGTGGCTGGCATCTTCAGAGGATCTTTTCTATTTATATGAAGACCTTGTCTATGTGAAGTTCTGACCACAGAGTTCCTGCTGATTCCTAGAGCTACCAGAGCCATCCTTGTCACTTCTGAGTAGTTCTGGGAATCACCAAGAAATCTAGGGTCTAAACTTTCAATAAGTAGCCACAGCCTCATTTTTCTTTTTAATAGTTTCTCTTGGGATGCTGCCCTCCCCCCATACCTGCTGCCCAGCCTTCTCTCTGGTTGCTGGCAAACCTATTCATTCATTCATTCATTCATTCATTCATTCATTCATTCATTCATTCATTCATTCATTCATTCATTCATTCATTCATTCATTTCTGTCCACTCTTTCCTGACCAACCAGGGCTACAGAGCCCCTAAGGGGAATGCATTCTACCACAGGTCTGTGTTCGAGTTTCCCAATTCAGGCACGTTAACCACTGTCCTCTGCAATAAATCTCCCCTTTGCCCTCCTTCCTGCAATCTTCCAAACTCACAGTCAGCCATTATGGCACCAAGAGGATCATTTTGCAAGACAGGATCATAAGAACATAAGAACATAAGAACAAGCCAGCTGGATCTGACCAGAGTCCATCTAGTCCAGCTCTCTGCTACTCGCAGTGGCCCACCAGGTGCCTTTGGGAGCTCACATGCAGGATGTGAAAGCAATGGCCTTCTGCGGCTGTTGCTCCCGAGCACCTGGACTGTTAAGGGATTTGCAATCTCAGATCAAAGAGGATCAAGATTGGTAGCCATAAATCGACTTCTCCTCCATAAATTTGTCCAAGCCCCTTTTAAAGCTATCCAGGTTAGTGGCCATCACCACCTCCTGTGGTAGCATATTCCAAACACCAATCACACGTTGCGTGAAGAAGTGTTTCCTTTTATTAGTCCTAATTCTTCCCCCCAGCATTTTCAATGAATGCCCCTTGGTTCTAGTATTGTGAGAAAGAGAGAAAAATGTCTCTCTGTCCACATTTTCTATCCCATGAATAATTTTATAGACTTCAATCCTATCCCCCCTCAGACGTCTCCTCTCCAAACTAAAGAGCCCCAAACTCTGCAGCCTCTCCTCATAAGGAAGGTGCTCCAGTCTCTCAATCATCCTCGTTGCCCTTCTCTGCACTTTTTCTATCTCTTCGATATCCTTTTTGAGATGTGGCGACCAGAACTGGACACAGTACTCCAAGTGCGGTCGCACCACGGCTTTATATAAGGGCATGACAATGATGGGCATGACATGATCGGAAGTGACATCATGGGGTTGGGCAACATTCTAGGAATTTCCCAGATCTCTCTGGTAAAACCCGTAGAGATTTGGGGAATTCCTAGAGTGTCGCACACCCATTGTGATGGCACCAACGCCCATTTTTAAAGTCCATCCTAATTTTGCTGCCTGGGATTGCAAGCTGGTGCGTCTCCTGGAATCACACACTCTGCCACTCATCCTTTTGCAGGTGTGTATTACGATGAGAACTGCAATGCCAGCAATGTCAACCACGCTGTCCTGGCTGTGGGCTACGGCACCCAGAAAGGCACCAAGCACTGGATCATCAAAAACAGGTAATCTTTGGCATTATCCAGCTTTATGGCTACGTGTGTGTTCGCTATATCTATAGCCCTCTTTCCTTACAAGGACTCATGCAGGATTACGCAGTGTGAAATAATGCAATCAAATATGATGAGACATCTAATAAGTAATGCCCTAGGGCAAGGGTCGCCAACGTGGTGCCTGTGGGCGTGCACATAAAATCCCAATCATTAAAATCTTGCCCCATATGTCCCGAATCGGCCCCTGCGTTCAGCAGAGGCCAATCTGCTGGTGATCCCTGGCTCCTCAATGATGTGGCTGGCCTCCACCCAGGCCAGAGCCACAGCTCTGGCCCCCGCCTGGTGGAATTCTCTTCCTCCAGCTATGTGGGCCCTGCGGGATCTTAATGAGTTCCGCAGGGCCTGCAAGACTGAGCTGTTCCACCGGGCCTTTGAGGAGGCCGGCCGTTGATGGTCCCGCCCCTCTTTTTATAAAATCTGTGGATCCTGCCACCCCCCCCCCTTTTAGGGGATTTGTTAGTAGGACACCATCTGCTGTGCTTTGGTATTGGTACGCTGCATTTTAATGGGGTCTGGTTTTAATATCCTTAGAGCCATTTTCCTAATGATTTCTTTAACTAATTCTGATATTTATTGATTTTAATTTGTGCTCTATTTATATGTTGTTCACCGCCCTGAGCCCTCCGGGGGAGGGCAGTATACAAGTATAATGGATGGATGGATGGATGGATGGATGGATGGATGGATGGATGGATGGATGGATGGATGGATGGATGGATGGATGGATGGATGGATGGATGGATGGATGGATGGATGGATGGATGGATGGATGGATGGATGGATGGATGGATGGATAGATGGATAGATGGATAGATGGATAGATGGATAGATAAAATGGCAAACACAGTATAAGCCTATGAAGAACCACCCGGCTTGGAAGCTAAGTGGTTTGTCCCTAGTTAGTCCTTGGATGGGACCCCATTAAGGAGGTCCAGGGCTGCTACCCAGAGGCAGGCAGTGGCAAACCACCTCTGTCCATCGCTGGCCTTGAAAACCTTACAGGGTAATTTTTTAAACTGGATTCATATCCTGCCCATTCCCAGCCAAGGCTGCAATCAGGGCAACATACAAAAGTTAAAATATAATAGTACAAAATACAATACTTCCTACAGCTAAAACCAGTGGTGGGATCCAAAAATTTTAGTAACAGGTTCCCATGGTGGTGGGATTCAAACTGTGGCGTAGCGCCAATGGGGCTGGGCGGGGCACGACGGGGGCGTGGCCGGGCATCCCAGGGGCGGGGCATTCCTGGGCGGGGCTGTGGCAAGGACGCAGCTGCTGCGCCGGTCCTTAGGCGAGAAACGAATGCACGCAGGTGCAGGCTGCCACGCACGCCGGTGCACCTCCTGCTAGACTGCTTCAAGTTCTGCGCGCTACTGCTGAGGAGCGGAGGAGGGGCGTAACTAAGGCAAAAACCATGTGGCAAAATCACCCCTTAGTAACCCCCTCTCGGCACACACAAATCATTAGTAACCTACTCTCGGGAACCTGTGAGAACCTGCTGGATCCCACCTCTGGCTAAAACCTATATAAGACCTCGTAACAGCAATAAACAGCAAGATTGGTTTAGCCAGTCTTAGGTTTCCCCATCTGGTTATTTATGCCCCACACTTGAGAGATAAGGTAGGGAGGTTGGTGTTCATAATTGGTGGTGGTGATTTGGAAGCCAGCAAGATGGAATTGGGATAACGGGGACATCAGCCAAAGGCCTGGTGGAGCATCTCTGTCTTGCAGGCCCTGTGGAACTTATTTAAGGTCCTGCAGGGCCCTAGTCGGTAAAGGGATTCAGCTGGTTCGCACCACTTCGGCAGAACTGGTTGTTAAAATGGTGCTTGTAAACAACCAGTTGTTAAATTATTTGAATCCCACTGGCCCTAGTGTCAGCCAACAAAGAGCTCCTTCTCGGCCTGGCTCAGGTCGAGACCAACCGAACATCCTTGGGACCAGGGACCACCAGAAGATTACCATTGGAGGAACCGAGCATCGTCCTTGGGCAATATGGGGAAATGGGGTTCTGCAGATACGAGGGCCCCAGACCATGCAAGGCCTTAAAAGTCAGAACTAACGCTTTGAACCTGACCCAGAATTTGACGGGCAGCCAGTGCACAGGTGTTATGTACTCCCTAGCACAGGTGTTATGTACTCCCTAGCACAGACCTAGTACAGGGGTTATGTACTCCCTCCACGCTGTTCCGGTGAGGAGTCCCACGACCGCATTCTGGACCTTAAGTCAGCAATGACTTGATAGCACTTTCCGCCATGACCAATCTCTCTTGTATTTTATCCTGCAGTTGGGGTGAAGACTGGGGTGACAAAGGGTATATCCTGATGGCCCGGAACATGAACAACGCCTGCGGGATTGCCAACTTGGCCAGCTTCCCGAAGATGTGACCCGCTGCCTCGCCACGCCTCCATCTGGGCCCCGTGACTGGAAACCGCTGGATTCCTGAGCTGGCATCGTGGAGCTTCGGCGTACTGATGAAGGACTTGAATGGCAGTCATTTGGCATTGAGGCAGGTCTGGTAGCATCTATTAAAAGGCTTTTTATATAAAAAAAGAAGTCAAAGTGTTCTTTTTTCCTGTCCCCCCCCCCCCCCCCCCAAATTTGCAAATGCAGAGAAATTTAGTAGGGATAAAATGGCTTCTCCATTTAAATGCCAGCCTCCTCCCCGAACATATAACATAAATTAATGATCTCTTATGTCAAACCAACTTCTTGGTCGATCGTTTCCCAGCTGGATAATTTGGGTCAATAAGTGACAGCCGTCTTATTATTGTTGCTGTTGTTGTTACTATTGTTACTTAATTCATTTATGCCCTCCCCCACCTTCTTCCTCAATGGGGCCCAAAGCGACTTACATCATTATTTCCTCCATTTTATCCTCATAAACCTGTGAAGTAGGTCATAGAATCATAGAGTTGGAAGAGACCAGAAGGGCCATCCAGTCCAACCCCCTGGCCATGCAGGAACACACAATCAAAGCACTCCTGACAGCTGGCCATCCAGCCTCTGTTTAAAAACCTCCAAGAAAGGAGATTCCACCACTCTCCGAGGCAGTGAATTCCACTGTCGAACAGCCCTGACTGTCAGGAAGTTCTTCCTAATGTTTAGATGGAATCTCTTTTCCTTCACCTGGAATCCATTATTCCTAGTCTCTGCGGCAGCAGAAACCAAGCTTGCTCCCTCACCAACATGACATCCCTACATGTATCTAAATGTGGCTATCATGTCACCTCTTAACCTTCTCTTCACCAAACTAAACATGCCCAGCTCCCTAAGTCTCTCCTCGTAGGGCATGGATTCCAGACCTTTTACCATTTTGGTTGCCCTCCTCTGGTCAGGCTGAGATGGTGCAACTGACCCAAGATCATGCAGTGAGCTTCCAGCGTACAAGGGGGATTCGAACCCAGGTCTCCCAGATACTAGTCTGACACTCTTAACCGCCTCACCACGTTGACTCTCAGCTTCATGCAAGTGCTTTGTTTGTCGCCCCATCAATCATCCCTCCTTTGTTTAATTTGGTCACCCAAGTTCATGCCAAGCATCTCAAAGAGAAGGTTTATAACAGGATTGCTTTCTGGGTGCCAACTCTAGTTTGGGAAACACCTGGATATTTTTTTTTGGGGGGGGTGAAATCTAGGCAGGGTGGGCTTTTGGGAGATGAGGGCCCCTGGTGGAGTAGAATGCAATGGAGCCCACTCTCCAAACCAGCCATTTTCTAGGGCAGTGGTGGCGAACCTTTGGCACTCCAGATGTTATGGGCTACAATTCCCATCAGCCCCTGCCAGCATGGCCAATTGACCATGCTGGCAGGGGCTGATGGGAATTGTAGTCCATAACATCTGGAGTGCCAAAGGTTCACCACCACGGTTCTAGGGTAATCGATCTTTCTAATCTGGGGATCAGCTAGGGTTGCCAGGTCGTCATCCCCCAAGTCACTGGTGAGGGATGGGGGGCTAGGGTTCCCAGATGCAGGCTGGGAAACTCCTGGAGATTTTGGGATGGATCCTGGGGAGGGCGTATGATGCCGCAGAGGTCCCTGCACCCCAAAGCAGCCATTTTCTCCAGGGGAACTGATCTCTCCTGTCTGGAGATGAGCTGCCATTCCTGGGGATCCCCAGGTCCCACCTGGAGGCTGGCTTCCCTGAGATCTACAGTAATTCCAAGCGAATTTCAGGCTGCACCGATCATGAAAGTTCAAAAAACAGTAGAATTCATTGATGTCATATATACAATAAAGTCTGTTTCCAGAAATCAAGTGTGTGTGTGTATATGTGTGTGTGTGTGTGTGTGTGTGTGTGTGTGTGTGTATATATATCAAGTGTATATATTATATATATGTGTGTGTGTGTATATATTATATATATGTATATATATATGTGTATGTATGTATGTATGTATGTATGTATGTATGTATGTATGTAAACCTTTAATGGCATAATTAAAACAACAGCAGCAATATACCAGCAACAATGGCAACCTCAGTGTAATGATACCAGAAATCAAATATTGCTCAAAAAGCCCTGGACAGTTTCTATCACCAGTGGTGGAGCTACAAGGGGACGGGTGGTGCGCTGTGCACCAGGCACACGCCTGGGGTGGAAAATGGCCCCCAGGCCCCTCCCCCCGCACCCCCTGCGGTGCCCCTTCCCCTTCCCACAATTAACTTAGTTCCTTTCCTTTTCCTAGAACTTTTTCAGGCTGAAAAAAAGGCCTGTTCACAGTACAGGCTAAAAACGGCCTGAGGAACTACAGTTCCCAGGAGACTTTGGGGCTCACAAGGTCTCTTGGGAAGTATAGTTCCCATCAACAACCCACAATAACCCACAACAACTAATCAGTTGTTAAATTATTTGAATCCCAACACTGACCCCACTGTTGGTTTAATTGTGTGCATCTCTGTACACCTGGAGGCCAGCAACCCTATTCTGCTCTTCCCCTTTCGTTAGAACAAAGAAAGTTTTTCTCATTCTAGCTTCAGGGGAAAGCCCCACGAGACGCGATTTGAAAGAACACTGCCGCGTAGAAACTCCTAAATAAAGCAGGGGCATGTTTGTACCACGGGGCGGTGGGTGGGGGGAATCCCAGATTGGAAACAGCCCAGGTAAATCTGTCCAGATGACTACACCTACACAGACAGGAAGTGAAGACAAAATGTAACTCCCCTCTGCCAGGCTGATCAGGGATGCAGAAAGAAACTTCCTGTCCGGAACACAGGAAGGGATGAACTCCGTCCCCGAACAGTCTCAGCAGCAAAATGGAACTATTCCACCGAATAATAAATGAGTGAAGATTGGGGCTGATGGGGAAGGAAAATTGTATTATAGTCTATAGATGCACAAATGAAATAAGCTTACATTTAATTTTTTGTCGAAGGCTTTCACGGCCGGAATCACTTGGGTGCTGTGTGGTTTCTGGGCTGTATGGCCGTGTTCTAGCAGCATTCTCTCCTGACGTTTCACCTGCATCTGTGGCTGGCATCTTCAGAGGATCCTCTGAAGATGCCAGCCACAGACTCTGGCATGCAAACGCCTGGAGGAAAATACTAAAGCTAGAACACGGGCTTACATTTAATTGCTTTCGTGTATGTGTATAAGTTTTTAGAATTTTTTTTGCAGGGAGGAATTCCGGCTGTGAATTCGACGTGGCTTTAGGGAGAACACTGCCCGAACTGCCCTGAATTTCCCTCCCTGTTTAAAATAATAAAAGATATTTTTCCTCCTTCTGAGCACTATCTGGTTTACTGGCAACGGAAGAACAAAACCAACGCAGGTGGACAAGCGATAGGAAGGTGGTCCTGAAACTTAGAAAAAAGGAACCATGAGATATATTATTCCACTCCAGTCCCAGGTGCCGAATTTCATCGGGATGTCTGACATGTACATTTGGGGTGTCATGTGTGGTGCAGCTGCTGCAGCTGCCGAGGAAGATGGAGTGGGGAGAAAGAGAGAGATGATCGGGAGCTTAGATTGCCCAGAGACCACAGCTTTATACAAAGCAAAAGTTTTGTAGTAGCTCTTGCTGAACTCAGGAAGGAACTTCATTAGTGGTGAGCTCAGAAGTTTCCGTCTTGAGCAAAGAGTTGGTGTACCATGCAATATTAAGAACCCACAACGAGCCCAGCTGCCTCAGACCAAGTGAGCCAAATATCCTGTTCCCAATGCTGGAGGGCAGATGTGTGCTTTCAGGAAACCTACATGCTCATAGAATCATAGAGTTGGAAGAGGCAAGGATCATCCAGTCCAACCCCCTGCCATGCAGGAAGACACTGTCAAAGCATACCTGACTGATGGCCATCCAGTCTCTGTTGAAAAACCTCCAAAGAAGGAGACTTCACCACCCTCCGAGGCAGAGTATTCCACTTTCCAACAGCCCTGACCATCACAGAGTTCTTCCTGAGGTTTAGGTGGAATCTCTTGTCCTATGCTTTGCATCCATTACTCCTTGTCTCAATGATATCCTTTCAAATATCTAAACATGGCCACCATGTCACCTCTTAGCCTTCTCTTCTCCAGACTAAACATACTTAGCTCCTTAAGTCTCTCCTCGTAGGGCAGTGGTGGTGAACCTATGGCACAGGTGCCAGAGGTGGCACTCAGAGCCCTCTCTGTGGGCACATGCAAACAGAGCCACCACAACCACCCCACATCCAGGCTGGTCTGGGCTGCTGAGTTCGATTATTAGCATTAAACCAAAGACCTAGTTTTGGGGAAGCAGTGTAGGTACCCCTGTTAAGCGCTGTTAAACCCCACTGATTTTCATGCGAACTAAAGCACGATCCTTTACCTGGGAGTAAGCTCGGTTGCTGGCAATGGGGTTTCTGGCGTTACTGAGTAAACCCTCCCACAGGGTCGTGATTCACCCGTTGGAAGAGTTGCATGGTTGCTTCAAAGCAAAACCACCAACTACCACCAAGCTTACTCCCGAGTAACGCACACCTGGGAGTCAACCATTTTTTCTAAACTAAAACCTCAGTATTCAGGTTAAATTGCCGTGTTGGCACTTTGCGATAAATAAGTAGGGTTTGGGTTGCAATTTGGGCACTTGGTCTCGAAAAGGTTTGCCATCGCTGTCGTAGGGCATGGATTCCAGACCCTTTCCCGTTTTGATTGCCCTCTTCTGGACCTGTTCCAGCTTCTCAAGATCCTGCTTGAATTGTGGTGTCCAGACCTGGACACGGTAATCCAGGTGAGCTCTGATCAATGCAGAATAAGGTGGCGCTGTCATATCCTTTGATTTAGACACAATGCTTCTGTTGATGCAGCCCATCACCCTGCTCAGAAAGCCAATGCCGTTCTGGACTGCATCAGCAGGGTCAGGCAGCACAGGAAGCTGCAGGCATTCAGGGCAAGATCTCTCTGGTGCTTTCTTGGGACGCCTCAAGATGTAACAAAGGAATGAATTAAAACAGACTTTTTTGGGGGGGGAGTTTCCCAGCATGTGGTTTTCACAGGTCGTTTGCCTCAGTACGTGGAGGCTCTACTAGCTGTCGCAGCTAATAAATTTGTCCAACTCTTTTTTATTAAAACAAACACCACCACTTCCTGTGGCAGGGAATTTAACAGAATGAATTATACTTTGTGTGGCCAGTCGCTTCCTCTTGTCTAGCCTAAACTCACTGCCAAACCAGGTTTACTGGGTGGGGCCAAAGTCTTGTGTTCTAACAAGGGGTTAAGAACTCCTCCGTCTAAATTTGTATAGTCTGTCAAGTCTGTTAGTAAAACCTCAGAGTCCCAAACTCTTTTGTGCAGGAATTTCCAACACAGTGCCCGTGAGTGTGCCCATCAACACCTGTACTGGTGTCCACCCAGTGTTTCTAAGTGGGCGGGGGCCAGATGACGCTTTTAACCAAGCAGGCTTCCATTCGGCCACGTGCAGATTTTAAGTAAGTTGTTTGGGCAGATTTTAAATAAGAAGAAGAGGAAGAAGAGTTTGGATTTATATCCCCCCTTTCTCTCCTGCAGGAGACTCAGGCTTACAATCTCCTTGCCCTTCCCCCCTCACAACAAACACCCTGTGAGGTAGGTGGGGCTGAGAGAGCTCCGAGAAGCTGTGACTAGCCCGAGGTCACCCAGCTGGCGTGCGTGGGAGTGCACAGGCTAATCCGAATTCCCCAGATAAGCCTCCACAGCTCAGGCGGCAGAGCGGGGAATCAAACCCAGTTCCTCAAGATTAGATACATGAGCTCTTAACCTCCTACGCCACTGCTGCTCCATAAGTTGTTTTGGCAGCAGCTGCTAACACAGCACAGAGGTCTTCGCTGCATGACTAAAGGTGTATGCAAGAAAATGTTGTTAAACAATATGTTCGTTTTAAAAAGGCACGCTGAAGAGTTACTGTTGAAGTTACACATAAGCTCACTCCTCCACATTTTGCGTTTGGCTCCACCTCTCATGGCAGCCATTTTGTGCTTGGCTCCGCCCCTTCTCGGAGCTCTCTCAGCCCCACCTACCTCACAGGGTGTTTGTTGTGAGGGGGGAAGGGCAAGGAGATTGTGAGCCCCTTTGAGTCTCCTGCAGGAGAGAAAGTGGGGATCCCAGCCAATTCTGCATTTTAATCGCTTGCATAAAGAAGATGGGAGTTGAGCAGAGAATTCTATTATAATCAATCCGGTACGTTTCTCTTTGCGGAGTCCTAAACTTTGGGTAATTCCCAACATCCCAATTGGATTGGCCCACAATTTATTTGACAAAATGTTATTACAGGGCATTTGTTCCCACAAAACTGGGACCCAAAACAGGTTTGGGTTGCTCCCTTCATTCCCAAATTCCTGAACTGAAAGTAATCTACTGCTGAAGCAATGTTTGCAAAAACATTATTGGCGCAGGGCCTGTTGGAATGATTGTCTGAATCCTGCTGTGTCATAGTCCAGGGCGATGAACTCATACTTACCACACATACTTAACCACAGTCTGCCTTCCCCCGCCCCAGAAATCTTGCTTATTTTCATGTACATGCTATTTTAGAAGAAGAAGAAGAAGAAGAAGAAGAAGAAGAAGAGGAGGAGGAGGAGGAGGAGGAGGAGGAGGAGGAGGAGGAGTTTGGATTTATATCCCCTCTTTCTCTCCTGTAAGGAGACTCAAAGGGGCTTACAATCTCCTTGCCCTTCCCCCCTCACAGCAAACACCCTGTGAGGAGGGTGGGGCTGAGAGAGCTCCAAAGAACTGTGACTAGCCCAAGGTCACCCAGTGTTGGAGTGCACAGGCTAATCTAGTTCACCATATAAGCCTCCACAGCTCAGGTGGCAGAGCGGGGAATCAAACCCGGTTCCTCCAGATTAGAATGCACCTGCTCTTAACCACTACGCCACTGCTGCTCCCCTTTAGTAGCTTTTACAAACAGAAAGCCCAGCGGGTGCAGTGTCTCAAACTGTCCAGACCAAGTACACTCTAAAAAAGGATATTGCAGACTGCTGCCAGTCCAGTGGTGGGATTCAAACAGTTTAGTAACAGGTTCCCATGGTGGTGGGATTCAAACTGTGGCATAGTGCCAATGGGGCTGGGCAGGAGCCGCGATGGAGAGTGTGGCAGGCATTGAGCGTGTAGCATTCCTGGGCGGGGCTGTGGCAAGCGAAATCTGCGCAGCGTCGCTGCGCCGGGGTCCTTAGGCGGGAAGCGAATGCATGCAGGTGCAGGCTGCCCACGCACGCATCCAGTGCACCTCCTGCTACTGAACTGCGCTTTCAAGTTCTGCACGCTACTGCTGAGGAGGAGAGGGTGTAACTAAGGCCCAAAAAAATCACGCATTGGCAAAATCGCAGTGGTAACCCCTCTCTCGAGCACACGCACAAATCATTAGTAACCTACTCTCGGGGAACCTGCAGCAGTGAAACCTGCTGGATCCCGCAGCTGTGCCAGTCCTGAGTAGGCGCTCACCTGAGTCTCAGGAGGTCGCTTTGGACAAGGGTGAGAGTATATATGAGGCTTGGTGACAGCGATTCTAGTCTTTCCCATTATTGTCAGTGTAACCTCTAGCTGTGGGTTCTGTGGGGCAGTACTTGGAATGAGTTGCAACAACAAATTTTTAAACAACAAAATGGTTTACTTTTCTTTACAATTTACACTTTTAAAACATCAACATTTAACGTTACAATTCAAGGTCCGGTTCAGGTTGCATTTCAAGTCCTTCTATTTACAGTCTACTGATATTGCCAAGTCCAAATTCTTCTTACCAAGTTGGCTGGCTCCTGAAGACTCCAAGGGCTTGATGAACAGGTTGCAACATGATGAAGGTTTCCAGGAGAACTCTCACCCATTACAACCACAAAAGAAAACCCTTAACAAGGTGTTAAGGGCTTATAGAAATCAAGGTCCGAGTCTGGTAGCCTTGCTTCTTCTGCAAAAGAGCTCTTTCAGCCTCTCTGCTGCTCCGAGTCTCCACCCCCTTACTGGGTCAACCCATTCTGGGCCAACCCATTCTGGGCATGGGGGTTACATCAGCAGTGGCCGGGATGACTTGTGGGGCTTGAAGGTTTGTGGCAAGGGCCCTTATCCTCCAAGCACCTCGAGTCTAGTCTGCTTTTGCTGAGACAGATGCTGCTTTTGAAAGGCAAAGAGCAGCAGGGAGGGTAGCTGGATCCACAGCAAAAAGTCTCCATGCAGCACACAGAGATCTTGCCACAGTGCTGGGGTGTTCTGAGATCTGTTGTTGCAACACAGAAGGGGGAACATGTGAGCGAATTATGGAAGAGACGGCCAGTTGCTGAATTTGCTTCTTGTGTTAGTTCCTCTTTGGGGGCTGCCAGTCAAAAGAAGAAAAGCAGCTAAACTTGGAACATAAGGAACATAAGGAACATAAGAACAAGCCAGCTGGATCAGACCAGAGTCCATCTAGTCCAGCTCTCTGCTACTCACAGTGGCCCACCAGGTGCCTTTGGGAGCTCACATGCAGGATGTGAAAGCAATGGCCTTCTGCTGCTGCTGCTGCTTCCGAGCGCCTGGACTGTTAAGGCATTTGCAATCTCAGATCAAAGAGGATCAAGATTGGTCGCCATAAATCGACTTCTCCTCCATAAATCTGTCCAAGCCCCTTTTAAAGCTATCCAGGTTAGTGGCCATCACCACCTCCTGTGGCAGCATATTCCAAACACCAATCACATGTTGCGTGAAGAAGCGTTTCCTTTTATTAGTCCTAATTCTTCCCCCCAGCATTTTCAATGTATGCCCCCTGGTTCTAGTATTGTGAGAAAGAGAGAAAAAATTTTCTCTGTCAACATTTTCTACCCCTTGCATAATTTTATAGATTTCAGTCATATCCCCCCTGAGATGTCTCCTCTCCAAACTAAAGAAGTCCCACAAGCGCTGCAGCCCCACCTCTCACCTCACTTAGGAAGGTGCTCCAGTCCCTCAATCCCCATCCTCATTGCCCACCTTCTCTGCCTTTTTTCTATCTGCTTCGATATCCTTTTTGAGATGTGGCGACCAGAACTGGACTTACAGAATTACTCTCAGAGTGCGGTCGCACTTTCCTTGCTTTATATAGGGGCATGACTAATCGCTTGCAGTTTTATTATCAATTCCTTTCCTAATGATCCCCAGCATAGAGTTTGCCTTTTTTACAGCTGCCATGCATTGAGTTGACATTCCCATGGAACTATCAACTAAGACGCCTAAATCCCTTTCCTGGTCTGTGACTGATAGCACTGACCCCTGTAGCGTGTATGTGAAGTTTGGATTTTTTGCCCCTATGTGCATCACTTTACATTTTGCTACATTGAACTGCATTTGCCATTTCTTAGCCCACTCACCTAATTGGTGAGCTGAGCTGAACTTGGTGAGCTGAGCTGAGCCAGCCGCTCAGGCGAACAGGCTCGGGTGGCATCCAAGACACGTTTGCTGAGGGGAAAATTGAAAGTCTTTCCTTCCTTCCGCCGAGCTGCAGGGCAGCTATTGCTGTCAGTTTTGAGTTATTCTTGTGGTCTGAAACCCTAGAGCACTTCTGCCAGTCTGAGTAGACAGTATGGAGGATGACGGGCCCAACTGTCTGACTCAGCAAGCAGCGTCATGAGTTCATGTGCAGAATGTCCCAGGTGCAATTCTGAGCATCTTCAGTGAAAAGATCTCCAGCAGCCGGGGTTGGGAGAGGCCTTTTTCTGCCTGAGACCCAGACAGAGGCTACCAGTCGGGGAAGGCAATACTGAGCAAGATGGGCGAACGGGAGGGACCCACAGTCCAGCGATCTCTTTCTATGCACATGTGACCCCTCTGCTAAGAATGGGATGACCCAGAAAGGGGTGGAGTCTGAAAGAAGCAGGAGGCTGCAGAACTCATGAGGTTGGAGGAAGCGAGGCTACCAGGCTGGGACCTGGATAGATTATTATAAGCTCTGAACACCTTATTTAAGGTAACTGCAATGTTGTTGGGAACTAGCGGGAATAACTATTTATTTATTTATTTGCTAGCAGTGGCGTAGGAGGTTAAGAGCTCGTGTATCTAATCTGGAGGAGCCGCGTTTGATTCCCAGCTCTGCACCCTGAGCTGTGGAGGCTTATCTGGGGAATTCAGATGAGCCTGTGCCACACATGCCAGCTGGGTGACCATGGGCTAGTCAAAGCTTCTCGGAGCTCTCTCAGCCCCACCTACCTCACAGGGTGTTTGTTGTGAGGGGGGAAGGGCAAGGAGATTGTAAGCCCCTTTGAGTCTCCTGCAGGAGAGAAAGGGGGGATATAAATCCAAAACTCTTCTTCACTCTCTCTCTCTATATTGTAAATGTTAGAATTAATTGTTTCAGGGCTGTGTGTGTGTAATTGGTGAGAGTTCTTTTGGGGACCTTCATCCTCTCAAATCCAGTACGCCCAGCCTCTGAGCCGCCCACTTGCAGGAATAAATGGACTTGGCGTTATCGGACTGTAATTAGAGGGACATGAAATGAAACTTAAACAGGGCCTTGAATTGTTAAGTCTTAATTCTTGTTGAGTGTTATTTGTTAAGGAAAAGTAAACAATTTTGTTAAAAAAATC
The DNA here is from genome assembly GCF_021028975.2 of Sphaerodactylus townsendi. Classification (NCBI taxonomy): domain Eukaryota; kingdom Metazoa; phylum Chordata; class Lepidosauria; order Squamata; family Sphaerodactylidae; genus Sphaerodactylus; species Sphaerodactylus townsendi. The sequence goes on along the minus strand of NC_059425.1, from coordinate 13,205,089 downwards.
AGTTGTTGCAAAACTCCCTCCAAGTTCTGCCCCACTGAACCCACAAGCTGAGGTTGCACACATAGGGTCTGAAGCGGAGACCTTTTGCATCATGCATCATGAGTCCTTTTTAACTAGAGGTGCCGAGGATCGAACTTGAAGCCTTCCGCATGCTCTCCCACTGAGCCATGGCCCCTCCCCTGGTCCAAATTCTCTGGCTGAGAAACAATCAACCAAGAAGTTGGTTATCTGTGTTATCTACAGGATGGGGCTGGCATTTAAGTGGAGGGCGGTACACAAGTATGATAACTAACTAAATAAATAAATAAATAAATAAATAAATAAACCATCTTATTACTACTAAAATCCTCTCTCTTTGCAAATTTGAAGGAAGGAGAAAGATCACACTCTTTTGTTACAAAAAGCCTTTTAATAGATGCCATCCAACGTGCCTAAAAGCAACATCAGTACTGTTCAAGTCTTTCATTATTATGCCAAAGCTCCACGATGCCCGCTCAGGAATCCAGTGGTTTCCAAACACGGGGCCAGGTGTAGGTGAGGTGAGGCAGCGGGTCAAATCTTCGGGAAGCTGGCCATGTTGGCAATCCCACAGGCGTTGTTCTTGTCCCGGGCCATCAGGATATAACCCTTGTCACCCCAGGACTCTCCCCAACTGTGAGGTGAAATGCAAGACAGACAAGAACAGGGTATTAGTGCTTCTGTAATGTTCTTGATGAGTAGCCACGTTAGCCTGTCTGTTGCAGTAGAATACAGCAAGAATCCAGTAGCCCCTTAAAGACCAACAAAATTTCTGGCAGAATATGAGCTTTGGCCAGTCTGAAGAAGTAAGAAGAAGAAGAGTTGGATTTGTATCCCCCCTTTCTCTCCTGTAAGAAGACTCAAAGGAGCTTACAAACTCCTTTCCCTCCCCCCCCTCACCGCCTATACAGTTTACTCCAGAGGAGAGCTTCTTGAAGCAATGTGGGTTATCTCCCAATCTCTTTTTAGTCTGGAGTGATTTTTGCTTATCTGAAACTACCTTCCAGCTGACCTTGTTCCTCTGCAGTTTGATTTGCTTCAAATCAAATTTCAAATTCAAATCCAGCAAAGCTAAATTGTCCAACTGCAGCTGAATTTGTGTACTGCCCCTCCCTATATAGGCTTCCTACATAGCTCGAACAGAGGTGGCAACATACTATAAATCCCTCCCCACTTTTTGCATTTTTGACATATCATGTCTAATACCTTTTTTGTGTGTTCATTGTTTCTACTTTCTGTAATGCTAGTCCTAGAGTAAGGGACTTAACCAGAGGTGGGATCCGGCAGGTTCTCACCAGTTCCCGAGAGTGAGTAACTAATTATTTGTGTGTGCCGAGAGGGGGTTACTAATTGGGTCCGCTTTTCCATTTCCACACCCTCGCCTCCCCAAGGCCTTTGAACGTGAAGGTTCCATATAGCAATTGCAACTAATAATGTAACTCCCTGAACTGGGTTAATCCCTTTCAGGTACTGCAATTCTTTGATTCTCAGCCTTTCGTACCTTTTATCTCAGCAGTCTCTATCAAAGAACCTGTGCGTTTTACCATTGCTGTGTTCAGATTTGTGAGTTGGGGCATTTTCTATAATGTGATGATGATTTAGAAATGACCTGGTGCAAAAAAAATTTTTGGGGTCGTGATGGGGTGGCTGCCCATGGGGGGGGCATCCAACTCAGGTTTTGCCCAGGGCTCAGGTTTGCCTAGGTATGCCTCTGCCCTTTTTGCTGAGGGGGGGCTGGCGAGGGAACCTGTTACTAAAATTTTTGGATCCCACCACTGGTCTTAACCTGTGGTCAACTCTGGAATTCTGTGGTGGGCGCAACCACAAAATGGCTATGACGGGCGGCAGAGCCCACCACGGAACGGCTGATAGGTAGTGGAGACAGCTACAGATGGTCAGAAAGTGAGGCCATGCATAATTCTAATTGTAACTCTTCAACATTTCAGGTAGGAGGCCTGTTTAACAGGATGCCTTTTGAAATGAACATATTGCTTTTAGAATACTTTCTTGCATGCACACACAGTGACAGTGTATGCACTGATGCAGTGAAGATCCTTTGTGGCTGGGTTTGCAGCTGGTGTTGAAGCAACTGTTAAAAAAATCTGCACAGCCTATCCGATTTCCAGAAGCCTTGCTGGGCAAAGCCCAACCTTGCCTGGCCAACTTTCTAAAAACACCTGGCCCCGCCCGGAAAGGTGTCGGTGGATGTGCCCACAAGCACATTGTCGGGGACCCGTGTCCTAGAGCACAGCTTGTTAGATTTCTGATCCCTTTTGACTGCAGTGTTTCACACCATGTACTCCAGTATTCCACTTCGATTCTCAGTGAGAAAGGAGAGCTGTAAACAGACATGCAACCACAAAATGCCAAAGGTTACCTGTTTTTGACGATCCAGTATTTTATGCCTTTCTGGGCGCCATAGCCCACAACCAGGACGCCGTGGTTGAGTTTTTTGGAACTACAGTCCTTGTCATAATATACACCTGAGAGAGGAGGAGAGTCGGAACCTGTCATTCCAGGTACCTGGGAATGGAGAAACTCCACAAGAGCCCAGGATTACAAACAAGTAGCTAGAAGGATTGGGGTTAATTTACTCAATAGGAAGTTTCCATGGAAGGTCATTGAAAGGGCCAGAGAAAGAGCAGGTGATATACATAGAGACACTTTATTCACCCCTAGAGTGAAACAAAATACACAGAGGATTCATATGTCATTTGAGTATGCAGAGCTGAGTGGAAAGATAAAAATCTATTGTAGCCAAATATTGGCCACTGGCACAGGAATTACCTGGATGTATATTAGCCCCTAGGATAGGGCTAAGAAAGACACGTTCTTTGGGCAATAATTTAATGAAAGCAGACTTTGGTGGGAGGACCATGAAATCACCAGTCAATATGGTTATTTTAAATGTTATCATTGTATAGTGTGTAAACATGCATGGGAATGTAAGGAGATTAGCTTCCCAGACAGAGGGTGGTTCAAAACATTGAAGCATTTTCCCCTATATATAGTGAATGCAACTTGTTGTATATAGGTAAAACATCTAGGGAAATACGTGTTAGAATTCTAGAGCGTCTGTCAAGAATTCGCAACAAAGAACAAGGAGCTCCTCTGGTGGACCACTTTTGGGCAAACAACCACTCACCTGAATCCCTGAAATTTACAGTAGTAGAAACAGTTGCTACTGGGGACTGTTCAGTGGATATAAGAAGAAAATCAAAACAAAGAGAGGCAAGGCTGATTTTTGAATTAGGAACAACATTCCCACAAGGACTCAATTCTACAGTTAACTACTCAGCATTTCTCTGATTACAGCTGCGACTACAGCTGGGAACAATCAACTAGTATATACTGTGGAAACTCCTCTCGCACGAGATCCTGATATCCAGGGAGAAGGCCTATTTGGTAACTGTACTTGTTTGTTTTGAAAGGCATTTGACTACTTTTGAAAACGTTTAGAATAAATAAATTTAGAATTTATTCCTCATCTTTCTTCCCCCTCCTCCCCCCCCTTTTTTTGCTCTTATAGAAGAAGAGCCATTTAAGTGAAAGTTCGGAAATTATGTGGGTGAATCTTCACAATGAAAAGTGTTATTATTATTCATATGAAAATTTAGGTTTAATATTGAATAATAGGAATGTTTTTTTAATGTTTTATTTTTTTTTATGTAGCTTAAGGAAAAACAGTTGCGCTCCTAGAGGAGTAAGGAAAGAAAATACTTTGTACAACAATTGCAAGTGCATATGGGAGGGTTCTCTGGGTTTTTTTGTTAATTATATGGAAATGAAAGGATAAGACAAGAGTTTTATATATTGATACTTGTTTTTGTATTGATACTTGTATATTGATACTTGTATTTGCTGCCACCGGAGGTGGTGATGGCCACTAACCTGGATAGCTTTCAAAGGGGCTTGGACAGATTTATGGAGGAGAAGTTGATTTATGGCTACCAATCTTGATCCTCCTGGATCTCAGATTGCAAATGCCTTAACAGTCCAGGTGCTTGGGAGCAACAGCAGCAGAAGGCCATTGCTTTCACCTCCTGCATGTGAACTCCCAAAGGCACCTGGGGGGCCACTGCGAGTAGCAGAGAGCTGGACTAGATGGACTCTGGTCTGATCCAGCTGGCTTGTCTTGTGTTCTTATGTACATTTCAGATTGGCTTGACAAAGGACTGTCGAAATAAAAACCTAATCTAGAGGTTTTATAGTCATACTTGATGGTGTATTTACCTGTGGAATTGTTTTTGAACCTTTTGAAATTATCATTTGTGATAGAAAGATATTATTGAAATGATACTCATTTAGTGAGTTGGAGTACGCATTGGTGTAATATCTGTGACAGTTCCCAGCACCATCGGGGGAAAGGATTTATAGTTAATGTGAAGGCTTCCAAGTGCGCGGGGAAAGGAAGGACGCACAGGCAGGCATTGCCAATTGGCCATGCTGGCAGGGGCTGATGGGAATTGTAGTCCATGAACATCTGGAGAGCCACAGGTTGCAGACCCCTGGGTTAGGTGGTGGTGACAGAGTACCTACCAGTTGCAAACGTAGGCCAGTATCAGCGTCACATGAAGATGTGATATTATCGCATCCCTGATGATCATGGGGACACTCTGACATTTGGGCAAAGACTCTATGGTAGAAGCCATTTTTACCATAGTTTTGCCCAAGTACCAGAGTCCCCTGTGATCATTAGTGACATGACATTACTCCTAGAAGTGATGTCAACACTGGCCCCTGTTTGCAGCTAGTAAGTCCCCCCTAGGGTCAGCTCACAGATGAATGGAACCCCAGAAGGCCGTAGCCAGGTTTAGGAGGGCTCTGGACAGGCAGTGCCTAGGGCCCCCCCCTCTTCCTCTGACCATCACTAGGACCCCAGATCATGCCTTCCTTTCAGTCCACCCACATCCCCGCCTGCCTGTGTGTCCTTCCTTTCCCCGCCCACTTTAGAAGCCTCTACATTGACTATAAATCCTTTCCCCCGATGGTGCTGGGTGATCTGTGCAGATGGGAACATCACCACTCTGCCTGCCAAAAGTGGCACCGTTGTACACTCCCAGTGCATCCTTTCCTGGAAGCATATGGTTGGGTGGTTCTTCAGGAGAGGGCCTTCCCAGAAACCCAGCACCCTGGCAGCTGCCACACCTCAGGGTACGGTAATGCCGTCCCTGACCGTGTTTGCAAAATACAGAGCAGGGTCTGGAAACCACTGGACCCTTCCAACCATAGAAAGACGAAAACCTCTACGGTCAGCTCCAGACAGCGCTGGTTGGGCACCTGTGAGAAAGGATCAGGGCTGGCATCAACGCACCTTGAGGTGGGGTAGCGGCTGGGATCCAGGGCTTCCGGCAGGGCCCACTGCTGCAGACTCCCTTCTCACGCATCTCCTGGGACGCCTGCCCTCATGCCTTTCCACTGCCTGTTTGTGAGTGCTTTGTCTGTGTGCTCCCAGCTGCACATACTGCCTGGTTCTGCTGGAGGAGGGCATGTGACGTGGGTGTGGCTCTGCTAGCTGTACCCCCCGCCCCCGGGTAGCATCCTAAAGGAAAGGGGATGCAGGCAGTGCAGGCAGATGTGTCTGCAGGTGGTGGCAGTACTTGCGAGTAGGCAGAGAACCCGAAGGAAGAGCCAGTGCTCCCAAACAAGGAGGTGTTTTTTTTTTCAAGGGTTGCGTTCCGTGTCCCCCATTGCAGGGGACTGTCTCCTAGGTTTGCCTGTTGGAACAAGCTACTTCTGCGTGCCTGGACACTGGGGGGCACTGTGTATCTCACTCTAACTGTGATGTTGCCTCTCTTGTTTGCCCTCCTTGTCTGGTCCAGGAGACCGCCCACTAATTTCCTTTCTTCCCCATGCTGGTTTCACTTCTGTCCTAGCCTTTGACCCGAGCGCATGGTCAATGGCAGCCTGCCACAGTGGGGCTTTCCCACTGTAGCGTTCTCCTTACCCGCACACGCGTGATGGCGCGTTAGTTGTGCCCACTTGTTGTAGGGAAAGTAATCTCTTTAGACTAGGGTTTCTTTTTATCTACCTTTTTCCTGGAACAAAGCTGTGAACTGGAGATGCTTGAATAAATGTAAGTTTTAACTTTTACTTTTATCTCTTGGGAAGTTTCTATAAACTGCACCCACACACACTACTGGGCAGATTCATGACTCTAAACTAAATCTAACATTGCCGATCCCTGCTCGGGGCCTCTCCAAGCCCCCTCCTCCCAGTACTGTTCAGTCAGCCGGCAGGGGGACTTACTAGCTGTGGAAGGAGGCCAACGTTGACACGACAACATTACTTCTGGCAGTGACATCATCAAGTCACCAACAGTCACGGGGACACTCTGGCATTTGGACAAAACTCAATGGTAAAAATGGCTTCTACCACAGAGTTTTTGCCCAAATAGCAGAGCGTCCCCGCAATTGCCGGTGGCGTGATGACATCACTTCCGGAAGTGGCATAAGCGCATTGACACTGGACTCCGGATACAGCTAGTAAGTCACCAGCCATCTCCATCCTCTGCATTTGCCAAGGAGTATTTGGCAACCTGTCTCTCTACTTGGTTCCCGGCATCGATCAAACGAAACAGGCGGAACTAACATGCCAGGTCTTTCAGAGAGGAAGTTTCCTTGCTTTCTTCCTTCCTACACACCTTTTTGATAGAGTTGGAAAGTCTCCAAGCTGGCATCGACGCCCACACAGACTGGGCCAATCTCGGCCACAGCCTTCTTCAGAGCCTTCTCGTCTCCTTTGGGGATCTCCACGAAGTCCCGGCACGTGGCAGCCTTGCTTCTTGGGTCGTACTTGCAACTTTTTTCCTGCAGAACAGAAAGTGGAAAAATCTCCCAGAAAGCATGTTGGATCATGCAAAATAATAATAATAATACAGTGGGGTTAGCACGGAATCCAGTGTTTGTTTCCTTGATCATCCAAAACACCTTCCGATCCAGAGACAGTTTCATACTCTCCTCTCCCTCTTTTTGTAGGACAGGGCAGCCTTTCACTGGGTGGCCCCCAGATCTCCCGGAGTTCTCTGGAGATCTTCCAGAGTTACAACTGATCTCCAGAGGAGAGAGAATTGTCAGGGAGAAAATGGTGGCTTTTGGAGGGTGGGTTTGTGCCTTGCTGAGGTTCCTCCTCTTCACAAACCCCACCCTCTCCAGTCTGACCACCCAAACCTCTAGAAATTTTCCAACCTGAAGTTGGCAACACTAATGAGGAGCGGAGAAGGGCCTTTTAGGGGTGGAGCTTACTAGGCCAGGCAGCAACTACCAAAGGGAGGGCTTTGGTGGAGAGGTAAGGTTTTTTTCTGTGGACTTACTGCCCAAGCGGGACAGGCCAGGTGCAAATTCTTGGCCTTTTTTGGATGGCATAAAGATAACCGGGACAGGCGGGCGGCCGGCCCTGCGTGTGCACGCACGGATACACGTGCAGCCGCAAGAGCACACTGCCTTCTGGGGCGCTCCTGTTTCCCGCCCTGTCACAGGCCTTTCACAGGGTGGGAAACGGCAGCGTCCCAGAAGGCCGTGCGCTCCTGCGGCTGCACGGGAGGCTGCCGCACTGCCTTGCGCCCCAGAAGGCAGTGCGGCAGCCTTCCAAAACCCGGGACATTTGAAAAAACCTGCAGGATGTGGGACAAGTTGTTTCAAGGCGGGACTGTCCTGCCAAAAGCGGGACGTCTGGTCAGCCTACATAAAGAACTCGGAAAAATTCTGGTGGACCAGGCCAGTGGTCCACCAGGTCTAGCATCCTGTCCCACACCATGGCCAACCTGGAGATCCAACAACAGAAATACGACTTTATTTTCCAAAGTGTACTGCATTAAATAATGATTCTCCAAAGTTCTACGAATCTTATAACAAAAAAAAAGTCTTTCCTTTAAAAGTCTTTCTTTTTCTGTTTTAGGGCCCTGTTGAAGTTTACCACAAAGCAAAACCAGAGTCGTGTCCCAAAAACCCCTCCTCCAGACAGAAGCACCTGTGCTAAGTGCAGCAGCCCTGGCAGAGTTCAGTTGAGACTCGGTTTCTCCGCCATCCGCCAGCGGTCCTTGATCGTAACCGGAGTGCGTCTCTTAAAGTTATATGCCTGGGAAATAGCTTTCCAGTTCCCTTCACCATACTTCTTCACGCCTGCCCTGAACCACTTAGTTTCTTCCTCGGTCCACATCTTTTTTGGGGGGATCCCTGTTTGATGGAAGTGATGACGTTCTGTCTCCCGAAAGAAGATGCACAGTCCAAGAGCTCGCCCTCCCCGGTCCAGGTCTCCTCGTCTTCTTGTCTATGGTTGAACTACGCAGGGATTGTCTGTCTGAGGCCAGGGGAGACCCTCGGGACACTCCAGGAGGCTCTGCTGTTACCACGTGCTCGTCAGTTGCTCCCTCTGGGTCCAAGACAAGGCCCTCTTTCCTGCTTCCTTCCGTCCTCATCACTGAATCGCACCAAAGCCTCTGGCCTTTCTTTCTCCACGCCTCTGGCCGCACTGGATCTTTCTAAGGACTGGTCCTTTGTTGTTTTGGCCAAACCAGCTGCTTCCTCCCTGTTCAGAGAAAACTTCCTCCGTGTGCTCTGAAGCTGCGGTCTCCTTGCTGGCTGCTCCCGAGAGATTGAGGCTGGGTGCCTGCGCAGCAGCCGAATTCTGTTGTGCCGTCTGAAGGGCTCAGAGTCTTCCAGAGAGTCTTCCAAACACGTAAGCGCTTGTTGCTGGAAGTCCAAGTGGGTTCCTCTCCTGGATGACGGTCTACAAGGCCAATCTGGTGTCTTCCGGTCCTGCAAAAACCGCATGTTCAGAAGCTGGCTGGCTTATTCGAACTTCTGGTTGTTCCACACAGGCAGTAACAGCATCCTCCTTGATTTTTCTAGTCAGGTTCTTTATGACTGCCTCATCTAGCTGGTGCTCCGTCTTCGGGGTCTCCAGAAAAGCAAGTGCACTTTCAAAAGGTGTCTTCCCAGGCTCTGCATCAGTGATGAAGCCATTGAGGATGTCGCACCGCTGGCAGAAGTCGCATGACTGTCTGCCACGTCTTGGGGGTGAGACCTTAGGAGTATGCAAGCCTCCTGTGGGCCTCCCAGCGCACCACTGCCTCGTTCAGCGCCCGCACGCCTCCACCTCCAGTGCCAGCATCATCAGTTAACCGCTTTGGTCAGGTCCTGCAACCTGAGGGCCTTGAGGGAGTCAGAGGCGTAGCTATTAAGGGACTGGGGGTGCGTGTTGCCCAGGGTGCTTGCCTGGGGACAGAAAATCACCCCTGTCCAACCCCTGTGCCCCCTGCCCCCACGCGGTGCCTCCCCACAGCGCCCCCCATGGGGCCCCCACACACACTTGCCTTTGATAAACAGTGCAGGCTTCAAATAAGTTCCTTTGTAGTTTTTGTTCATCTTTTGGAGTAATGTACCATCTATAAAACATCCTGTATCAGTTTTCCCTCAAAGTTTGACAAGTTGTAAATTTGGTATTTTCCGTCCATAAGGATTCCCATTGTTGAAAGGATATTTTCTCTTGAAAAATTTGCATCCATTTTATCCTACATCCTTTGACTTGTTCCATTTCAGTGTTGTACTGAAGTAACAGCTTATATATTCTTCCTGTACAGGCTGCCTTTGTTGTGTAAATTCCTTTTTCAAATTCTGTCATTTCTCTTAATACTCTTTCAGTTGCTTTCGGTTCTCTTTGTCTAAGCAATCTGAGTATGTAATCATCATTTAGGGCAGGGGTAGGGAACCTGCGGCTCTCCAGATGTTCAGGAACTACAATTCCCATCAGCCTCTGTCAGCATGGCCAATTGGCCATGCTGGTAGGGGCTGATGGGAATTGTAGTTCCCTGAACATCTGAGAGAGAGTCGTGTTTATCAGGATTCCCTACCCCCTGACGAAGGTCTACAGAAATTCCCTGGAGAAACCTAAGGATTATATTTTGGTTTCTAGATTGGAAAACCAGGGAATACTGAGCGAATTGCCCTTTTTGAAAATAGGAATAATAACGGCGTAAAGCCAAGTCTCTGGTATGATCCCATAACGATCTACAAGAGAAAAAAGATGGGCCAGTGGGCGAGACCACCAGTGGGAATATTGTTTCAATAACTCTGCCATTGGGACCAGGAGCTTTTCCTGGTTTTAGTTCACGTATTAATTCTTCAACGACTCCTGCCTTAACAGGGGGCCAGTCAGGAAACTTGTTTATTATGTTTTATTTATTTATTTATTTTATTAAATCCTTTTCTATACCGCCTTCCCTCAAGGGTTTCTCATAGGGCCGGTAGTCCATCAATTATATAAAAACAGTTAAAATCCATTTCACACCCAATCCCAGAAGTTAAAGAAACCATTTATAAATTATAAAAAATTCAGGTGGCGTATTAAAATTTGTTTCCCCTTCCCCATTCTCCTCTTGCAACCCACAGGAGGCCAGATATTTTAATCACAGAAGTGTGGTGTTATCCCGGCTGGTTAAAATGCCTGGCGGAGACAGGAATCAGCTTACAGGTGCCCTGCAGAGAACTCTGTATACCCGCAGGGCCCTGATCTCACTTTGGGAGCCTTGTTCCCACCAGGTAGGGGCCAGGGTCGAATTTGGTAGCCTCCTGGCCCTTGTAGAGGCCAGCCGGATCACTCTCTTTGGGGCCAGGGATCACCAGGAAGGTCCGCCTCACGAGTGAGGCTGAGGGGCTCTGGCAGTAGCGACATAGGGAGAGACGGTCCCTGTAGTTATGCTTCTAGTCCAAGGCTGGCACAAATAGCTTTAAAGCTGTCAAAACCAGGAACTTGGAACGCATGTAACCGGCACTTAGATCGGGCAGCCAGTGGAAGTTGGCGCTGGTACAGGACTGGAGTAATCCGGGTCCCTAATAGATAAACCCCTGTAGCAACCTGGCTGCCGCATTTTGCACGATCTTCAATTTCTGGATCATGGCTAAAGGTAAGCCCGCGTACAGCGAGTTACAGTAGTCTAACCTAGAGGTGACCGTGGTGACTATGTTATTATCAATCAAGTTTAAAGGTTCGCTGGAGACATTAAATACTGAGCCATGATAGTCCAGATGCGGGGAGGAAGAGCTGGGAGCTTATAGTTGATATTTAGTGTTTAGGTATTTTGCAACGGCATGCCAAAAAGATTTCCCATTTTTGGATTTTAGGGAAATGGTTAGTTTCCAATTGTTTTGGTAAAAAAGTTTTTTTTTAAAGAAGGATTTTCCTTTGGTAAATTGTGTTTTTTTTTTTTTGGTTTAGGTAATTTTTAAAGGATTCACAAATCATTTTGATTTTACAGGAATTGTTTATATAGGGCTCTTCAAACAAAAAATAGTCTCCCCATGACATATCTGGTATCCTATCTATTAAATGATCTTTCCTCTGAGATAACACTAAGGTTGCCTACCTTTTAGTCAAGTGATAGAAAATGAAAGACTAACACATCTGTCCTGAATTACTTGATTTAAGTATCCAACTATTTTGCCGTATAATCGAGGACTTTAGCCGAAGAGATAAATGAAAGTCGATCATTTTAACAGTTCTGATCTTAATTAGTCGATTTAGCTATTTAAATGTTTTGTCGTGTGTTTGCAGACTTGTATATATAGTATTTTAATATAACTGGGTCATTGGTTACTGCATTATTTTGTATCTGTCTATATGACTATCGTATGTAATATTTTATATAATATGCCTAATAAAGGCCATACTGTACTGTACTGCTTTCAGTTCCCCTCTTTCTCTTGAAACTCTTTGGAAATATACTAGTCATTCTATTTCTTTTCCTTCTCTTTCACCACTTGCCATGATTTCATTTCCCCATGAATATTGATCATTTCTGTGCAAATTGCGCTATCATTGCTCTTTTTCACATTTGTATCAGAAGTGGGATCCAGCAGGTAGTCTGCAACAGGTCTTCACCAGCCCCCCCCAGCACAGGTGCAGTAGGTTACTCCAGGCTATTTGTGTGTGCCGGGGCAAACCTGAGGTTGGATGCCCACCCCCCCCATGGGTGATTTTCCCACCACGACTCCCCGAAAATTTTTTTTTTGCCTTAGCATGGTCCAGCCCCTCCTCTTCAGCAGTAGCCGCAGAATCCTGAAACAGTCTAGCAGGAGGTGCCCCAACCGCAGCGGCAAAATCGGCAGCCTGCGCCTGGCGCATGCATTCATTTTCCGGCTTGATACAAGGACCCGGTAAGATAAAAGGCAGCTAAAGGCTGTGTCAAATGTGCCATTGTGCCACTGCCTAACCCGAAATGCCTGCCACGCCCCAGTTCATGCCCCTTTCCTGGTAGTCCCATTGCTATTGGAACGCTTCACGCCAAAGCAGTTTGCCTCTCGGGAGGCAGGCATGGAGGTGGAAAAAGCTGGACCCACTAGTAACCCCCCCCCTCTCGCACACACACAAAATACTAGTAATCCCACTCTTCAGAACCATGGGAACCTGTTACTAAAATTTTTGGATCCCACCACTGATTTGTATTCTAATAAGCTTCAGTTGGAGACTTTAATGGTGATACTGGATAGCTTAATCTTTTGCATGTTATTGCTCAACTGTCCAAAAGTCCTCTTATTACATGCACATCTTTTGTGTTTCTGCTTTCTCTTGTTCATGTTTTCTTTAATTTTCACAATTTCCTGGCTTCTTTCTTGAACACTTTGCTTAATTTCCACTATTCCCATTGCGATCTCTTGTCTTATATTGTGAACTTCTTTTTAAAATACTTCTCCCGTGTTTTGCTGATTGTTTGATTTGAGGAGTTGTTGCTTGAAGTTGAGAAATTCCCACAACATTTTTTGAACTGTCTTGAATATCTTGTTCTTCCACTTCTGGTTCTTCCCTCCTCTTTTTGATGAATTGCTGCCTTTATCTTAAATCTGTTTGTTTTCTTTTGTGCGATTAATTTATGCATTTTTTTCCATATACTATCAAACAGAACAATCAATCAACTGGCCAAATATTTTCAAAAATATTTTCAGACCGTTTGTTAAAACCAACCATCTATATTTTCCTCTTTCAATCCAAAATGGGAAGTTTAAATCATATCCAGATTCCAAGTTCAAAACACAATACAGTCAATAAATGAACTTTGCAGATCCACAGACGAGAAAAGTGCCCATGTAGGTGAGTTAAGAGAGCAGGTGCATTCTAACTGAACCAGGCTTGATTCCCTGAGCTCTGCTGCTGAGCTGTGGGAGGCTTATCTGGGGAATTCAGATTAGCCTGTGCAACTCCCACACACCTGCCAAGTGACCTTTGGCTCCTTTGAGCTCAATTAAAATGGGAAGCTGCTCAAGTATCCAGATTCCAAGTTCAAAACACAATACAGTCAATAAATGAACTTTGCAGATCCACAGATGCAGGAGCAGCCGTGGCATAAGAGGTTAAGAGCTCGTGTATCTAATCTGGAGGAACCGGGTTTGATTCCCCAGCCTCGTCAGCCTGAGCCGTGCGGAGGTGCTTCATCTGGGGGGAATTCAGATTAGCCTGTGCACTCCCACACATGGCCAGCTGGGTGACCTTGGGCCAGTCACAGCTTCTTTCGAAAGCTCTCTTAGCCCCCACCCACCTCATTACAGGGCAGTGTTTTACAGAGTGAGGGGGGAAGGGCAAGGAGATTGTAAGCCCCTTTGAGTCTCCTGCAGGAGAGAAAGGGGGGATATAAATCCAAACTCTTCTCCTTCTCCTTCTCCTGCAAATGCCTTAACAGTCCAGGTGCTCAGGAGCAGCAGCAGCAGAAGGCCATTGCTTTCCCATCCTGCACGTGAGCTCCCAAAGGCACCTGGTGGACCACTGCGAGTAGCAGAGAGCTGGACTAGATGGACTCTGGTCTGATCCAGCTGGCTTGTTCTTATGTTCCTCCTCCTCCTCCTCCTCTCAATTGGCAGCTCCCAATGCAGGGGAGCGTGAACAAGCCAAATTCCACAGCTCAACGCATGCCGTTTGCTTCCACATTGTAGAGTGGCGTGAAAAGAGAAGAAGTAGAGAGAAAAATAATTGCTTAGCTTTTCAACTCCCTGGCCAAACACTGACAAGCCGGAAAGCCTGTGATTCCCTGCAGCTCCACTAAGTTTGAAAACTTTGTTAAAGCCTGTTTTTGCACCAACTCTCTCAGTTTCAGGCCCTTCCCCCACTCACCTTTTTCCGAGGGTTGCTGCGTGGCTTAACCCCAGCACGCCGCAATTCCTGGTAGCGCTACCAAAGTTCCCCAACACCCTCTCGCTTCCAGTGCAGGTTCATCGTGCTACGCCATTTCAAAAGGCTTCAGGAATTACTGGCGTGCTGAGGGGGGGCTGAGGAGAGGCAGCGTCCCGGACGGCTAAGCGCTCGGGCCTCTGAAGTGGGGAGTGCAGCTGGACCCCACGCTACTTGAGAGTAGCGCGGGGCTTAAAATAAGTGGGGAAAGGGCCTCAGATATCCGCTTAAGGGAATATTTTGAAACTTTCACTGATTTCGAAGTTTCTCTGTTCGTATCATTCATCCTTAAGATCCTTTTTTTTTTGCCCATGGAAAAAAAAAGAAACAGAAAATAAGGTGAGAGGAAAAGGGATCAAAAGACGCCTCGATGGGAGGCAGCCTCTTTAAGCAATTTCGCTGGCACTCACCCGCCAATCTGGACGATATCAAGAGCTTGCAGGCTTTTTCGTCTGGGACCACAGAGCTCTCTACCTGTCACGTTTGGTTCCCAAAACAAGGGAGATGGGAGGGGTGAGCAAAAACGTACACCTCCAACCAGTAAAAAATGTCCTTCAGAGCTGCATAGCCCGGAGCCTCCAGGCAGATGCGTACTGGAGGGAAATGGCGCCAGTGGTGCACCTCCTGCCCGGCACCTCCCCATCTCCGCACCCCACTTTACCACCTTTGCAAGGCAAGGCAAGTTTGAGCGGCTCCGATGGAGGTGGGGGGACTGGCAGAAGCAGTGCCTGCCGGAGCCGCCCACCGCCAAGCCATGCCCCCGGCCACCCTGCAGGCCAGCTCTTGCCCTCCCCAGGGAGGCTAGGAGGGCAGGGCTCGGTGGCACGCAGCTCGGGTGGGTGCTGTGGAGGCAGGCTGGCTCCTGCCCTTCCCTGCCTCCTGGGTGGGTGAGCCAGCCTGCGGCTGCAGTGCTCAGCTCAGCCAGTGAGCGGGGCCCTGGCACGGGGGGAGCTACTGGGCACCGGTGGGGCCACTGCATCGCAGGTGAGGCCTGCCCCCCCTCCCGTGACTGATCGGCATGCACCCGTGCCTTCAGGAGACTAGATCTTTCAAGGCACCATATTCCCTGGATGTCCCATCTCACTTGTTTTACATTCTGCCTTACAATTCTTCTGTGTTAATGACCTTTGCTGACATTTTGTGACTTTGATGAGGACTCTGTGTTATCACATACTACAAACTGCCTTGATGACTTACTCTAGGTGTGGGTATAACGTTCCATGAAGTCACAAGCTTATGGCAACCCTGTAGGGTTTTCAAGGTAAGTGCATAACAAAAGTGGCTGGTCATCGCCTTCCGCTGCATGGTGGTCTCCCATCCAAGTACTAACCACAGCCAATCCTGCTTAGCTTCTGAAAGCTGATAAAGTCAGGCTAGCTTTTCCCATCCAGCACTGTAGAGGCAGTGTATTGCATTGATAAAACTGGTAAGGGATTGTCATGCCCTTTGCCTTAAGCCCTCAAGGCCATTTCCTCCTCAAGTTCAGTTCTGGGTCCCGAGCACTTCCTGGAGGAGATAGAAAGTGCACAATAGGGGCAACGAGGAGTGACTTGAGGTGGGACCGGTTCCTCCCAAGGAGAGGCTGCTGCTGTTGGGGCTCTTTAGCTGCATATGAGAGATCGTCTGAGGTGGGATACGACTGGAAGTCCATAAAATATGCATGGTGTAGGAAAATGCCGGACAGAGAGAAATTGTTCTCTTTCTCACACAATACCAGGAACCAGGGGGCATTCATTGAAAATGCTGGGGGAAAGAATTGACCAACAAAGGAAACACTTCCTTCACTAACGCGATTGTATTTTAAATATGCTGCCACAGGAGGTGCAGGAGGGCCACCAACCTGGATATTACAGCCTTTTGATGACCCTTCTGACAGATTTATAGGGTCGTAGGAGACGCCTCTGTATGGTTACCAATCTTGAACCTCCTTGAACTGAGATTGCAGCCGACATAGGGGGGGATCAGGGTGATCGTGGGGAAGCGCCCAAAGTCAGGCTGCATAGCTCTTAGCCATCCAGCACTGTGAGCCTCCCCCCAAAGGCACCTGGGGCCAGCTCACAGAGTAGCAGAGAGTGCTGGACCAGATGGACTCTGGTCTGATTCAGTTGGCTTGTTCTTATGTTCTTATGTATACATTGATAAAATAAGCCAGCCTTCACATAACACTAAACATCAGGGTTGTGTTAAGAGCTGAACACACACGAAGCCGCTTCCTACTGAATCTGCCCCTTGATCCATCAAGGTTGGTAACGTCTACTCAGACTGGCAGCGGCTCTCCAGGGGCTCAGGCGGAGGCCTTTCACGTGAACTGCCGCCTGGTCCTTTCAACTGGAGATGCTGGGGATTGAACCTGGAACTTTCAGCAGACCGAGCAGATGTGCCACCACCGGACCATGGATCCCCCCATGGCGTTAGCCTTATATTGAGGGTTCTTACCTTGCCAATATAGGGATAGGAATCATCTGAACTAATGCCTTGGTTCTCCTTTATATACTTGAAGGCCTTGGTCATCAAGCAGCCCTTGCAGCCATCACAACTGCTGGCACAGTCGACCAGGTTCTGGGGGGGTCATTGAGGGTTCAGCAATCCTGCCCGCCTTCCTCTTCTTGAGTTGCCCTTCCAGGGCCCCCACAGAGCTAAAAGCCCAGCAGGATCCGCATATGCCCTGCCAAGGAAGATTGAGGGTGAACCCCGTGGAGAAACCACTGCCAGGGTCATTTGTTCCACACCTGGACCTCATGACACTCAACATATCTGTTCCCCCCAAGGAGGCTGCCTGCTGTAACCTGAATGAGTTGCTGCGCAGGTTTTGCCTCTATTTTTGGTGCGGCTGTGATGGTCTGTTGTTTCTCTGCATAGGCCGAATCATTCCACCACTTAGTGCTGGGAATGTGGCAGTCAGCCGCCCACAAAGGGGGCTGTCTGCTGGGTCTCTGCATGAGTTGCAGCCCTGGCTGTAAAGATGGTGCTCTAGTCCAAGAGTCGCTTATTTTGGTCTAAGATTGGATTTAGATTGAAGCCACCTGAAGACAAAACACTACAAGCATGATTAAAGGAGATTCATCAAAACTGTGCAAGAATACCAGCAAAAGAACACTGGCAATGAGGAATAAAATAATGATTAAAGCATAAAAAAGGTGGAGAGCTAAATGTTATGGTCAGAAGATTAGAGGTGACCAAGGTCTGTTGTCCAATCAAATTCATGCCTGGTGATCTAAGACACTCGCACAACTATTCCTGACAGGTGAGCTTAAGGGTCAGTGTGAGATAACAAAGTAGGATTTATTCTGCAGCTATAAACCCTCCTTTCTCATGGTAGCACAGAAATAATTTCATCGGATTAATTAATTGGAATGTGCTGCTATGATTCTCTGGCTTTGACAAGCAAGGGAGTCCCATTTAAGACCGTATTTAACTCCCAGAAACTGGTCCCTTTTCAGTTTCTAAAAGTTAGAGCAGTGCTATGTTACAAGCACAGTTAAATTTCACTTTATTGTTTGAACGTAAACCTTAAAGCCTGAACCAATGTTTGAAAGAACGAGAAACTGTACAGAGGAACTCAGTTCCTTGACACTGGCTTTGCTTCATCCGGGGTGAGAAATTTGCTGTGGCTGTATCATTTCACCTGTCCTCAGAGTAGGAATTACCTGTCCTCAGAGTAGGAATGTCCAGGACATTGATTCACAGGGGAAAAAAAGAGGAGAATCAACTTTTCTGAAGTTGGATACGTTTTAAAACCAGTTTTGTGTATTCCGCACTTGCGTTATCAACCTAAGTTCGAGCTGCGTTCGACCTAAGTGCTCCGCACAACCACTGGAATCGACGTGGTTTTGTACCAGCTTCGCCCCGTTTAATGGTCAAATTTCTGACTCCAGTTGGGAACTACTACTACTTTCTTTGTGGGAATCTCGACGTCGAACTCAGCTCGCATTCCAGTAAAGTCGCGAGGAATCTCTGGGTGCCAAGAGTCCCCCCATTCTCAGCCAATCACAGCTGAGTGTTTGAACAGGCATCGCGCATTAGCTGGCCAATCAAAAAAACGCCACCTTTCATCCCTCCATTCCTGTGGCAGTTTTTTTTAAATAGCGCATGATTATTAAGGGATAGAAGCGGAACATGGCCGTCGTGGAACAGTATGCCAATCGAACGGAGCTGGCGAAGAGCAGGCACAGGATGATTCAGCACTTCGGCTCGAGCTGGGATCAAGCTGGTTGCAGCGGGAACAACAATATGAAGCTTCGACCTAGGTTAGTACCCTTCTCAGGGAACTGGCTCTAACCTATTTTTACCGTGGTAGCGGAATCGCCTTCAGAGTGAACCACTTTCCTCGAAAGCGTCAATCAGGGGAAAAAAGTCCACTAAACTGCCAGGAGCACTGAATGACTAAAAGCGACCAGCAACCCAACTGGCAATCATGCGTGAAATCTTCCAGCTAACAAATGTCCTTACACAGAAATCACCTGAAAATATGGCTGACGCATCCAGCTGCAGGAGCTTAGGGATAACAAGAGGAACTGGACCTGATTTCTTGACAGGGTAGTGGACGTAGCCTTTCTCTCTGTAATCTATGGAGTCAAGTTCCACGCTTTGTCTGGTCCGGCATGTACAGTGTATTGTTACTGGGCTTTATCAGATGAGAAAGAAGCATTTTGAGGTCCGGTCATCTTCTGCACCACCTCTTAAGCTTGTCTGGATGGGAAAGAAAAGGAGCACATGGATGCCTTCTAACTTCAGAGAAAAGGGCAGAGTGTCCCTGGGCAGACCTTATCACCTGATCTGCATGGCCCAGGCTAGGCCAATCCTCGACAGATCTCAGGAAGCTAACCAGGGTCAGATGTGGTTAGTCCCTTGGATGGGAGGAGCCACCAAGAAAAGTCCAGGGTTTTTAGCCACGCGAGAGGCCGCCAGCAATATGTGCAAACCACCTCTGTTTTTTCTCTGTGCTGACCTGGATGATCCAAAGCTAGCCTGATCTCGCTAGATTCTTGGAAACTAAGCGGGTCCATTTGCTCATATTACTTGTGCCAGATGAGTGACCACCTCAAAGAAGTCCAGAATTGCAAAATGTATAAAGGCATATCTAATAGTTGGGGAAATGCCAAAACACGAGGGACCCTTTTTTCATAAAGTGGTGGCTATGAACAAAGGCCTAAAATCCTTTCTTTGGGACATGGAAATACAAAAGATACTGAAAATAACAATGGAGAAAAACCTGAAGTTCTTCTATTGGGACTAACGGGAGATGACATATCCCAAATCCATATGGACTGCTTTTCAATGCGCTTGTATACTCCTGCAAGGACATTGTATGTGCAGAAATGAAGAGATGAAAAAAAAAAAATACCAACAAAGGGAAAGATTGGACACAGAAGGTCACAGAATATTCCAGAAATCGCAGAAAAATCAACAACTTACTTGATCAAGGGGCGGTAATACAGAAAATTTTTCATAGGAAAACTGGAAACCTTTTTTACAGACTCACCTTTTGAAAAAAAAAAAATATGAGTAAAAGGGAAAATGATTGCAGGATTTGAGGTTGAAAAGATTGAGCACTTTGACTGTGTGTTCCTGCCATGTTAGGGAGTTGGATTTGTATGGCCCTTGGGGTCTCTTCCTTAACTCTATGATCAGAGGTGGGATCCAGCAGGTTCTCACCAGTTCCCGAGAAGTGGAGTTACTAATTATTTGTGTGTGCTCGGTGAAGGGGTTCACTAATTGGTCTCGCTTCTTCCATTAGAAATTCCATTAGGTCCAAAAAAATCATAAAAGTCCTTGTTGTCTCCTGTGTGGCTGGTTAGCTGAAGGTGGAAGAGCCAGGGATAAATTCTCCCCTGTTGGGCTGTTTTAAAACCTGTTGACATTAGAAATAGGCCGTTCAAGTTCCTTGTTTAAAGGAAAGTATCGCTTCTTTGGATTTCTAGGAAACAAAATGAAGTATTTGAAAAGTATTAAGAGCATTTGACGGAGGCAGTCAATTAGAGTGGAGAAGGCGTAGTTGTTTCTGTTGGGAGTAGACAATGGGACTTGCTATAATGAGTTTAAATTATGGACAGAAAGATACCAGCTGAAATAAATTGTGAACTTTTACAGTAGAGTTTTCTTTACAGTAACAGAGAAATTATTAATGCTCCCGCCCGGAATGCCCTCGGTCCACACCCCGGCCATGCCCTCGCCTAGCCCCATTGGCGCTTACGCCACTGTTTGAATCCCACCACCATGGGAACCTGTTACTAAAAATTTTTGGATCCCACCCCACTGTCTATGATTCTATGATACACCAGCAGCCACAAAGGGCAATACTGCATTAAAAAGGATGAACAGCTCCATCTCGATATGTTGAGCACATGGTGCTGCCTTATATACTGAATCCAGGGTCTTATACCTTTATCCAGGGTCTCCACTCTCTGGTAAAGGCCTTTCCACACCACTTTCAACCTGAACGCATTACTTTTAAGGATGTATGCAAAAAAATATCCACCACTTTCCTTTTTGGGCCAAGAATTCATCAAAGTTAAAATCTAAGGTCTCCTTCACCCAAAAGCGAAATAGCCACCCATGAGTCCCGTGATATATGGTTCTGGACAAGCTGTCCTCCTTAGAAGATCAGATCCACTTACCATATCGCCCCAGGGAGTTCATGGCCATTTTGAAAGTCTGTTTTCCCAGGAGATATTCCTAGGTTGTGGCTGCTGATATATTTTTCTGAGGTTTTTCTCCCAGTTTGAGTCTTCGAAATTCTCGGCCCCTCACTGTCAGACACAGACAGAGCCAGCTTGTAGAGAGTTAACAGCAGGTGGACTCTAATATGAAGAACCAGGATTTGATTTCCCCCTTCACTCCTCCCACATGGGTGGTGCAATCTTATCTGGTGAACTAGATTTATTTCCTCATCTCCTACATTCCTAAGTAATGGGAGACCTTGAGCTAGGGAGTTAGGGTTAGGGTCACAGCTCTGTCCTGGGAACTCTCTAGCCCCACCTGCCTCACAAGGAGTCTGTTTGGGAGAGAGAAAGAAGGAAATGAGTTCGTTAGCTGGCCCTTTGGAGTCTCCCTACCAGGAGGAAGAGAAGGGGGGGGGGGGAGTGCGTCTTCTTCTTCTCCAACTGTTAAGAGCTTCAGTAGAGTTGGATCCAGAGGTGGGAATCCAGCAGGTTCTCACAGGTCCCTCGAGAGTAAGGTTACCTAATTATTTGTGTGTGCCGAGAGGGGGTTACTCATGGGTGATTTTGCCCACGCATTTTTTGCCTTCGATTCGCCTCTCCTCTCAGCAGCAGTAGCGCACAGAACTTGAAAGCAGTCTAGCAGAGGGAGGTGCACCGGCGTCGCGTGGCAGCCTCCGCCTGCTTCGCGTATTCGCTTCCGCCCAAGGAATGAGCGCGAACTTGGCTGCGTCCTTGCACACAGCCCCACCCAGGAATGCCCCACCCCTGGAATGCCCAGCCACGCCCCGTCGTGTCGTGCCCGCCCAGCCCCCATTGGCTGGCTACACTACAGTTTGAATCCCACCCTCACCATGGGAACCTGTTACTAAAATTTTTGGGATTCCACCATTGGTTGGATCCTGCAGAACACAACTGCACAATGCAATCCCACAACTGCAGAACAAATCTCTGATAGCCACAGAGATGGATTCTGGGGCCAGAAAGCTAAGCTAATACTTATTGTTATGGAATCAATCTTGGTCATTAGGCCTTTCCCCACTTGTTTTGGCCCTCCGCTACTTGGAGGAGAAGTAAGCGGGGTTCCCTACGTCGCTCCTCATCACAGAGAAGCGGCGCATTGAAACGCGAAAGTCGCCTCGAGAGCTGCAGCTGTAAAGCAAGCCCCCTCTCAGCTGCCATGTGGGCATCCCAGAAGCTCTTCTTAGCGAGCAGCTTTTGATGGTCTCGCCAGAAGCGCCGAAGTGCGTGGGGATGGCCGGGCGATAAGCAGGCTAGATGCTGCGGCTGAGAGCAGCAGCGTGGCATAGAGGGAACGGCGTAGAGTGGGGAAAGGCCCATTGTCAGGGAAAATAAAAAACTCTGTTAAATCACAGCAAAGGGCAACTGGCGCCTGGCTTTATTGCCTCCTCGCAGCAACAGGGAGAATAACACCAGCACTAATCCATTGGACCCTACGCTGTTGCCTGCGTCACCGTTTGGCCCTTGTGGGGCCTAGATCACTGGCCACGGCCTCGCCTGCTGGCAGCACCTACCTAGCCCCGGACTATGGACTTCTCTGGGGCTGGAGTGGAGAGTGATCTTTGGGAACATACCAAGAGAGACAGTCCTTCACGGTAAACGCTGACCCAGACCATGTGGGGAAGCTTAGTATATAAAGGCCTTCATTCAAGACATGCAGAATAATGCACTCTCAGAACTGCTTTCAGTGCTCTTTTGAAGTTGTGTGCAGAATAGCAAAAAATCCACTTGCAAACAGTTGTGAATAGTGGTTTGAAAAATGCATTATTTTATCGTGTGCGGAAGGGGCCTAATACAAAGAACAACTTTAATCCCACCAGTGCTCCTCCACCAAGAAGCCAGCGAGCCGGGCAGAGCAAAGACCGGGTATTTATGCAACTGCCGTGAGGATCCCGCGTATGACCCTCCCTGCTGTATTCCTGGACGAGCTGGAGGCTTCTGAAGAAGACCCAAGGGTAGCCCTGCCCAGAGCAAACTGCAGTAGTCTAGCCCTAGAGGTCACATGGAACACTGTAGCTGGATTCAACTGGGGAGAGATAGGGCACCAGCTGCTTTGCCTGGCGTAGGTGGTAAAATGCCACTTGAGTGGCGAGCGCGTGGCATGTGCCACCTGAGACCATTGATATGGGAGGCATCTAGGAGGCACTCCTGGAATGACTGACTGATTGGCAGGCTTCGGGGACGTATGACCCCATATGTCCAGAGTGGTGGCAAACCTTTGGCCTCCAGATGTTATGGACTACAATTCCCATCAGCCCCTTCCAATTGGCCATGCTGGAAGGGGCTGATGGGAATTGTAGTCTATGGAACATCTGGAGTGCCAAGGTTCACCACCACGGACATATACTATGGAAGCTCCGTCCCTGGAGGAGAGGGTGGGAAAGGTTTCAGTGATTGCCGTGTTGGAAGTCATATATAAACCAAACCAAACAAACTGTGCAACATTATCCACAACAACGCACAGTACCTTGCTATGCGTATTCCTTTCTCTGTGTGTCATCTCTCCAGAGTTTCCACGGTGAGTCCAGCACCTTGTTTAGAGTGATGCCGGCCTCTGAGAGAGGCAGGAGGGCAACTAAGAGCGTGATCCGGGCCACATGCTGGAATGGAAAGAGACTCAGTCGGTGAGGACAGGGAATCAGCAGCGTGAAAGGAGAGCCGACACCCCTCAACCGGACAGCCAGTCAGTGGAGGAGAGAGGGACAGAGGATGCGCTCATGGCAGGGTCTCCCGTGGAGTGCGTGGCATCTCTCTCTGGCCCACTGGCCCAGCCTCAGGCACAGTGGAGTCAGGCAAGAGCAGAGGTAGAGGATGGTCCCCAATGCTGGTCATGCACATCAAGGAAGGCTGAAAACTTCAGTCAATGCAAGATCTTTCCCAGTCACTGCGGTGGGATCCTGCTGGCACAAGGCATCTTGTCCTGAGATGCCCTGAGTGCAGAGAGGTGGGATCCAGCAGCAGGTTCTCCACAGAGTCCCTCGAGAGTAGGTTACTAATCATTTGTGTAGTGCGAGGAGGGGGTTACTAATTGGTGATTTTGCCACGTGATTTTTGCCTTAGTTACACCTCTCGTCTCAGCAGTAGCTGCAGAACTTGAAGCAGTCCTAGCAGGAGGTGCACATCACCAAGGAATGCAAGCAGCGTGACTCGTCCTTGCCACAGCACCGCCCAGGAATGCCTCCCACCCTTTGGAATGCCCAGCCACCCCCCGTCGTGACCCGTAGCCCAACCCCATTACATGCTTCACGCCACAGTTTGAATCCCACCACCATGGGAGCCTGTTGTTACTAAAATTTTGGATCCCACCACTGGAGGAGGGGGGGGGGAAGAGGAGGAGTTTGTACCTTGGGTTTGTACCTTGCCTTTATCTCCTGTAAGGAGTCTCAAAATGGCTTACAAATTCCTTCCCTTCTTCTCCAGCCAGGGTGGCGTAGTGGTTAAGAGCAGGTGCACTCTAATCTGGAGAACCAGGTTTGAGTCCCCACTCCTCCGCCTGAGTGGCAGAGGCTTATCTTGTTTGCCTTTCTGTCCCTCTTAGCCTTAGGAGCAGCAGTGGCGTAGGAGGTTAAGAGCTCGTGTATCTAATCTGGAGGAACCGGGTTTGATTCCCAGCTCTCCCTCCTGAGCTGTGGAGGCATATCTGGGGAACCAGATTAGCTTGTGCACTCCCACACATGGCAGCTGGGTGACCTTGGGCTAGTCCCAGTTTTTGGAGCTCTCTCAGCCCCACCTACCTCACTGGGTGTTTGTTGTGAGCAGGGAAGGGAAAGGAGTTTGTGACCCCCCTTTGAGTCTCCTTACAGAAGAGAACGTGGGGATATAAATCCAACTCGTCTTCTTCTCCTTACAACAGACTCTTTACCACTAAGGAGTTGCAGTCAACACTTTCCTTTATGGGAAGAAGTTGCCGTTGTGAATTCAGATGTGTAGGAGGCTTTGGAGGGCATCAAAGAATCCCTGAGGAGGTTTACTGGCACCAGGAGGGCCATGAAAATGCACGAAGGGGTGGGGGGGGGGAGGGGGGGTGGGGTCAGAGAAAGCAGAAGATGGGTTCCCTTTAGTCACCATGGCTAGTAGCCACTGAGGGGCCTCTCTCCTTGGCTCCCCAAGAGTCCTTTGGTGCTGAACCTTCTGCAGATGGGAATGTGGCAGATCCAAGCAGGAAGCATCAAGGACATAGCTAGATTTCTTAAGATGAGATGAAGAAGAGTTGGATTTATATCCCCCCCTTTCTCTCCCATAAGGAGACTCAAAGGGGCTTACAATCTCCTTTCCCTCCCCCGCTCCCCCAACAAGCACTCTAAGAACATAAGAACAAGCCAGCTGGATCAGACCAGAGTCCATCTTCTAGTCCAGCACTCTGCTACTCGCAGTGGCCCACCAGGTGCCTTTGGGAGCTCACATGCAGGAGGTGAAAGCAATGGCCTTCTGCTGCTGCTGCTGCTGCTGCTGCTCCGGAGAACCTGGTTTGCTCAGGCATTTGCAGTCTCAGATCAAAATTGGTAGCCATAGATCGACTTCTCCTCCATAAATCTGTCCAAGCCCTTTTTAAAGCAATCCAGGTTAGTGGCCATCACCACCTCCTGTGGCAGCATATTCCAAACACCAATCAAACGTCATGTGAAGAAGTGTTTCCTTTTATTAGTCCTAATTCTTCCCCCCAGCATTTTCAATGTATGCCCCCTGGTTCTAGTATTGTGAGAAAGAGAGAAAAATTTCTCTCTGTCAACATTTTCTACCCCATGCATAATTTTATAGACTGCAATCATATCCCCTCTCAGATGTCTCCCCTCCAAACTAAAGAGTCCCAGATGCTGCAGCCCCTCCTCACAAGGAAGGTGCTCCGGACCCTCAATCATCCTCGTTGCCCTTCTCTGCACCTTTTCTATCTCTTCGATATCCCTGTGAGATGGGTGGGGCTGAAAGACCTTCGAAGAACTGTGACGCTCAAGGTCACCCAGCAGGAGTGCACAAGTTCATCTAGGTTCACCAGAGAAGCCTCCACAGCTCATGTGGCAGAGCGGGAACTCAAACCCAGTTCTCCAGATTAGAGCGCACTTGCTCTTAACCACTACACCATGCTGGCTCTCAACCCACCCAAGGGACAGCATAGAAAACTCCAATTCACTTCAATAAGCCTTTATTGGCATATACTCGATAGTATAAAAAATACAGTTCCAGTTAAAAAAGTGAATAGTAAAAAAACTTACGGCGTTTGTCATCATACAGTTTACAAACTTCTGACCAAAAAACTTTGCCACTATAAGGCAACAATGAAAATCCTGGCAGAGATTTAAAAGCATAACTACTTTATCTGATTCAGTATAATCAATCATAGAGAGTCTATAGCTTGGGATGACAGACTGGATCGGAGTTCTTGGTATAATAAGCAGTTCAGGAGAATGTGTGGGATGGAATCCAGCTGTCCTATGCTGCAGGTACAGAACCTCTTATCGCTTTGGGAGACCTTTAAGTCTTCCTCTGTGTGTAGTGGGAGATGGCCAGATGTTAAATCTAGCCAGCATATAGGCTCTCCTGTGCATGGGGTTTGTGGCTAGCTGTAATATAATAGGCTGGGTATCCCTGCGTGAAAAGGAATTGACATATTCGTTGGTGAACAAGATTTATTTGCCAAGCTCTGCAGTTGTTGATAGTCCATTGCCAATGCACTTTCTCTCTTTGATGAGGGAACAAAAGTTTCAGTGAAGGTTAGCATATTGAAGGAGTCACTGTCAGACAGCAGGAAAACAAGGAGTCTTCGTATACTTCCAGCCAGCCAGCCAGCCAGCCAGCCAGCCAGCCAGCCAGCCAGCCAGCCAGCCACCCCCCCACCCCACTTCAACCCCACTCACCTGTCAAACTCAGCCACCAGTCCTTGGCTTTTGAGGTCAGTGGAACGGTGAAGACAGCTCAGAGGTTGCAGAAGAGGGCGCAGCCACCACAGCAGCTGCTTTTATGCCCGACAGGCCCTGCGTGGAAGCAGATTAGGTGCCCTCACATGACCTCCTGGCAAGGAGAGTCAGCTCCTCAGCCGGCGCTGAGCTTGGGGAAGCCAGGTGGGGCGCCATTTCGACTGGAGGGAACTCTTGCCATTTGGCTCCGGAGACATTCGCACCTTGTTCCTGAGGAACAGCGAACAAATATCTTAGCTCTGCAAATCTCAATGACAACCAGAAATTCCACCAAGGAAAAGGCAACCTTTGGAAAAAACACGGCCTCGACTGGGATAGCCCCAGGTCAGCCTGACCTCTTCAGATCTCGGTGAAGCTAGCAGGGTTGGCCATTCCTGGCTGGTATTTGCCCTCGGACAGGATTTCAAAGGAACACCAGAGGTTTTGGCGCAGAGTCAGAGTCAGGCGAAACAAAACCACCCCAAGGGTCTTTTTCCTTAGAAACCCCATGAGGCTTTAACTGAGAAAAGAGAGTGCAGTGGTTAGGACCAAGAGAGGGTTACTTGTTTACAGCTTCAATACTCAACCCAGGGGAAATTGGAAGTCCCTACAATAAACGTACCTATCTGTATGCATGATCTCTGTAATTGTCTTTTGTTGTCAAAAGTGTTTCTGGGTAGAAATAAAGATCTTTTAAAAGAAAACCCCCATGGGGCCGCCATAAATCAGCTGTGACTTGGTAGCAGAAAGAAAGAAAGAGAAAGAAAGAAAGAAAGAAAGAAAGAGAAAGAAAGAAAGAAGAAAGAAGAAAGAAAGAAAGAAAGAAAGAAAGAAAGAAAGAAAGAAAGAAAGAAAGAAAGAAAGAAAGAAAAGAAAGAAAGAAAGAAAGAAAGAAAGAAAAACTAGCCAGATTCTCCACATGCTTCTCATTTCCAGATTCATGGAGAACCAGGGTGGTGTAAGTGGTTAAGAGCACTGGACTCTGATCTGGAGAACTGGGTTTGATCCCCCACTCCTCCACCTGAGCAAAGGACCTGAATCTGGGAACCGGGTTCAATTCCTTACCCTTCCACATGAAACCCGCTGGGTGACTTTGGGCCAGTCGCAGTTCTTTCAGAACTCTCTCAGCCCCACCTGCCTCACAAGGGGTCTGTAGTGGGGAAGGGAAGCAAAGGAGTTTGTAAGCCGCTTTGAGATTCTTTACAGGAGAGAAAAGCAGGGTATAAATCCAAACTCTTCTTCTCATTTTATAATGAGCCTGTAAGATAGAGATGTTCCACTGGGGTTCGAGTGTCATACTAGAGCCGTGGTGGCGAACCTTTGGCACTCCAGATGTTATGGACTACAATTCCCATCAGCCCCTGCCAGCATGGCCAATTGGCCATGCTGGCAGGGGCTGATGGGAATTGTAGTCCATAACATCTGGAGTGCCAAAGGTTTGCCACCACTGTACTAGAGAGACCCAGGTTCAAGCTCTCTCAGCCATCCTGTGGCAATTGCTGTCCCCACCTCCTCCATTCAACCCCTCCGAACCAGGAGGGAAAAACATGCATATAAATGTGGAGAAACGTGGGAAGTAGGTTTTTTGTTTTAGCATTCTGGCCTCTTTCTCAACCCCGTTTGTGTTGAGTATTCTAAATTGGATTGCCAGCACTTTATAGATGTTGTTGTTGCCTGCGCATTGTAGTGCAGTAGGGTAAGGAATGAGGCAGAGGTGGGATCCAGCAGGTTCTCACAGATTCCCGAGAGTAGGTTACTAATTGGTGATTTTGCCACGTGATTTTTGCCTTAGTTACGCCCCTCTGTTGTGGGGAGAGGAAGGGAAAGGAGCATGCAAGGAGCTTTGAGAAAAGGGGGAGGGGTATCCATGGAAAACTCTTGTTCCATTTAAGCCCTCTTCCTAAATTCAGATTGCTCACCCCCGGTGCTCTGGGTCCAGGGAAACCACTTCACGATCACAGGACTGAGGGTTTGGAAAGCAGATGGCAGAATTTGTTAAGCTCCTGTTGCCCAAATCTTGGATGAGGCTGCCACAAACTCTTTGGCCTCAGAATTATAGGTCAAAAGGGAAATGAGGAATGAATCAGCTATGAAAATATGAGGAGGTCTGAGAGAACAGGCACTCTATTTAGAACCAGAGGGGTACTTTTAGAAGTGTATTAGGAGTGTATTTAGATAAGGCAGAAGCATTATCAGCTAATCAAGGCTTTGGCCAGCTCAAGTGTCTTTCTCTTAGCCAGAGTTTGCATGTGAATAATGGGGAATTTCCAACAAGAAGCAAAGTTTGATCAGCAGCACAAGACTCAGGCATGCTGGCACTTTCCACCCAATTCAATGACACTTGTGGGACAGGAGATTAGGCCTGAAAATTGTATTTGATATTTATTTATTTATTTTTATTTATTCAATTTGATAAACCGCCCTACCCCCGGAGGGCTCAGGGCGGTGTACAACAACAAACAACACCACAATAAAACAAATCGAATAGCCCCAGTTAAAATAATACAAAACCTTAAAACTATAAAACTATAGCAGCAGTAACCGTCAGTAAGTGATTAATAATAAGAGACGACTGGTATCAGACCCCAGTGGTCAAACCCTGGGAGGGAGGGGGTTGGCAGATGGTCAGATATATAGCCAATGCGCAGGGCAACAAGAGGGGCGGGCTCAGCGGCCGTCACTGGCAGCCGCTAACGGCGTGGAACAGCACAGTTTTACACGCCCCCTGCGAGAACTCTCAAAGTTGTCCCCGCAGGGCCCTAATGCTGCTTTGGAGGAAAGGCGTTCCACCAGGCAGGGGGAGCCAGGGCAGTAAATGCCCTGGGTCTGCCGCGGGAGTGCCAGCCGCATCATGGAGGGCGAGGACCATCAGCAGATTACGCCTCCGCTGGCGGAGGGCACGACTTCCGGGGACATAATGGGTGAGGCGGTCCCATAGATAAGTGAGGCCCCAGGCCGTAAAGGGCCTTAAAGGTCAGAACCAACACCTTGAAGACAATCCGGAATTCCACTGGGAGCCAATGCAAGTGGCACAACACGGGGGTGATATGGTCTCTAGCTGAGACCCCGTGAGGAAGATGTTTCACGCGTTTTGGACCAGCTTCAGTTTCGGATCAGCCTCTAAGGAAGGCCGCAGCGTAAAGCCTAATTACAATAATCCAGCCTGGAGGTGACTGCTGTTCATGGATCACTCTAGCGGGCTGTGGTCGGTCTGGGAGAGGTAGGGGGCCAGCCGCCGGGCTTGGCGGAGATGGAAAAAAGCAACCCGGGTTATATGTGCCACCTGGGTCTCCATTGAAAGGGACGAATCCAGGTGGACACCCAGGTTGCGAACGGAAGGGGTCGATGTCAAAGGGACCCCCTCCAGCACCGGCAGCTGAAAGCCTCCAGCCACCCCCCCTCACGACCCAGCCAGAGGACCTCCGTCTTCATTGGATTAAGTTTTAACCTGCTCTGCTTCAACCAACCAGCGACCGCCTCCAAACAATGCTGTAGAGCCGCAGGGGCGGCGGCCGTCCCCGCCTCCATCAGCAGAATGAGCTGAGTGTCATCAGCATATTGATGACAGATATTGATGACAGATATTGAAGAATAAGGGATTAATGTAATTAAAATTAAGATGATTCTTTCTCTCTAGGCCAACTGGTCATGCAAGAAAGATCTTATCACTAAGGAATTTATAACATCGTGGTACAGAACCAAGAGACGTGACAGAAAGCACATCTTATAGCCTTTTAAGGCATACTCTGCTAGATAAGATGGGCTAATAAGGGTTAAGGGTTAGAGGAGAGGTGAATCTGATCAGATAATTGAAAATTGATAATTGACCAGGTGCTTGGGAGCAGCAGCAGCAGCAGAAGGCCATTGCTTTCACATCCTGCATGTGAGCTCTCAAAGGCACCTGGTGGGCCACTGTGAGTAGCAGAGTGCTGGACTAGATGGACTCTGGTCTGATCCAGCTGGCTTGTTCTTATGTTCTTAGAATCACATACTATAATTGTCATCATCAATTTTAACCTTTTAAAGTGAATAAGTTGTATGTGAAATCTTTTTAACCCTGAAGATGTATCTTCCTGGGAAAACCCCACCCTTAGGAAAGTTGGGAACTGTTTATCTTGACTGAAACCAAAAATACAGAATTCAGTTTTGTTGCCCTTAGCCTATGGGAGGGGACATACATCTTAGAGCAGAGAAAGGTAACTTTCCAGCTTTTGTGTAATAAGAAGAATCAGACACGCCAATGTGATTTTAAGGTAAAGGAAGAAAGCATATCTGGGAGAAATATGATCATGTATGCAGGTATGAACATGAATTATGACATATGTATTCTTTGTATCAATAAAAGATGAAGGTTGGGGGTGACTCTCTTTTAGAGAGATCCACCCTGTGCTCTACACAATAAAAATATTATTCTGTCGAAAGCCTGATCTTTGGTACTCTTTCTAAACGTAACTGAACAGGGCTAGATGAGGGTTCTAGAAGAAGAAGAGTTTGGATTTATATCCCCCCTTTCTCTCCTGCAGGAGACTCAAAGGGGCTTACAATCTCCTTGCCCTTCCCCCCTCACAACAAACACCCTGTGAGGTGGTGGGGCTGTGAGAGCTCCGAGAAGCTGTGACTAGCCCAAGGTCACCCAGCTGGCGTGTGTGGGAGTGCACAGGCTAATCTGAATTCCCCAGATAAGCCTCCACAGCTCAGGCGGCAGAGCTGGGAATCGAACCTGGTTCCTCCAGATTAGATACATGAGCTCTTAACCTCCTACGCCACTGCTGCTTCTAGCTCGACACACTCATTTCTTATCAGTGTAATTCAAGTTCAGCCTATCACAATTGCAGCAGATTGGTTTTGAGGCAGCCTAGAAACAGATTAGAATCAAATCAAAAAAACAATTTAACAGGAACATTTTCCTCTTGCACCAGAGGAGGGCAGAGCCCCAGTGTTAGCAGAAGAGCTCCATGCAGAGGTGGGATCCAGCAGGTTCTCACAGGTTCCCGAGAGTAGGTTACTAATTATTTGTGTGTGCCGAGAGGGGGGTTACTAATGGGTGATTTTGCCACGTGGTTTTTGCCTTAGTTACGCCCCTCCTCTCAGCAGTAGCGCGCAGAACTTGAAGCAGTCTAGCAGGAGGTGCACCGGCGTGCGTGGCAGCCTGCGCCTGCGTGCATTCGTTTTCCACGCCCATTGGGAATGCCCCGCCCGGAATGCCCAGCCCCGCCCCCGTCGTGCCCCGCCCAGCCCCATTGGCGCTACGCCACAGTTTGAATCCCACCACCATGGGAACCTGTTACTAAAATTTTTGGATCCCACCACTGGCTCCATGGAATCCGGCCCCATACATAGGTCTTTGGTCCTTATCTCTACTGATTTAAATACAGATTAGATGTCTGCAATGCCCTGTATTTGGGGCTGCCCATGAAGACTGTCCAGAAATGGGTGTTGGTACAGAATGCTGTGGCCAGAATGTTGACTGGAGTAGATCATGGGGACTTAGGCTTTTCCTGCACATGTCACTTACACCATTTCGAAGACATTTTCAATCCAAGCATTCATAATGAGGTTTGCCTTCTCAATTGGTTGTTTCCTGGTTGCCGTTTTTTTCCCCACACATGCGCTATAGCAATGCCTCCTAGCACTGCTGATTCATTGATACCAAAAACAGAAGTGGGAACAGAACATCAGAAATAATAAATTTTAAGAGGAGAGGGGCGAAGCCAGTGGTGGGATCCAAAAATTTTAGTAACAGGTTCCCATGGTGGTGGGATTCAAACTGTGGTGTAGCGCCAATGGGGCGGGGCGGGGCACTACGGGGGCGGGGCATTCCTGGGACGGGCTGTGGCAAGGACGCAGCCGCTGCGCCGGTCCTTGGGCGGGAAACGAATGCACGCAGGCTGACATGCACGCCGGCGCACCTCCTGCTAGACTGCTTCAAGTTCTGCGCGCTACTGCTGAGGAGCGGAGGAGGGGCGTAACTAAGGCAAAAATCACGTGGCAAAATCACCCATTAGTAACCCCCTCTCGGCACACACAAATAATTAGTAACCTACTCTCGGGAACCTGTGAGAACCTGCTGGATCCCACCTCTGGGCAAAGCTGTGAGGTAAGGGACCAAAATAATGTCAGAGCAAGCGCCGAAATTAAACTTTGGCACCTGCACAAGGGGGCATGGAAAACAGCCCGTGATTTTTGCAGGAAAAATAAAACCTTTCAGTATCATTGAACTGTGAGGAAAGCCAGCTCGCGAGTGTTTTCAGTGAAAATAAATGCTGTAAAAGTGTTTTCAGATACAGTTGAGAGGAAGTGTTTTGGAAATGGTTCCAAAACTAATGGGGGGGGGGGGCAATGCAAAACTCCACGGAGGGAACATTTAATTTCCAGCCTGAAACACTGTAAACAACCGATGTGGAAAAGGCCTTTATCACCTCAGTTTTTTTGTTCCATCCACACTGGCTCCCAATTTGCTTCCAGACCCATATATTGTAGGATTTTAAATGCTGACATATATTTATATTAAATACTTTAACTATTGTTAGAAGAAGAGAAGAAGAAGAGTTTGGATTTATATCTCCCCGTTCTCTCCTGCAGGAGACTCAAAGGGGCTGACAATTTCCTTGCCCTTCCCCCCTCACAACAAACACCCTGTGAGGTAGGCGGGGCTGTGAGAGCTCCGAGAAGCTGTGACTAGCCCAAGGTCACCCAGCTGGCGTGTGTGGGAGTGTACAGGCTAATCTGAATTCCCCAGATAAGCCTCCACAGCTCAGGCGGCAGAGCAGGGAATCAAACCTGGTTCCTCCAGATTAGATACACGAGCTCTCAACCTCCTACACCACTGCTGCTCCTAGCCACCTTGAATGGCGTATTAGCCACCTTGAATGGCGTATTTAGGGGCGTAGAGGGAGCATACGACCCAGATACCATTCGCCTTGGTCACATGGGGGACACATTTTGGCTTTCCTATATCACCCAGGGGCATCCAGCTAGATTTAAGCACACCAATGAATATGCGGGAATTACGTCCCTGCAGTGTGGGTCACGGGGAAACATATACTGCAGGTGAACTGCAGAGTACTCTGTCTTCTTGGGGAAGCTGGGCAGGAGACATTGGAGTACTCTGAGGGGACTCCAGCCCATTTGGAGTGGTTTTGGACTTGTCAGGTGTTCTAGCTCAAACTGGTGGGGAACACTGCTGAGATGCATTGTTTTCTTTCAGGGTGCCATGTGACCCCTCGCTGAGGCAGACTAAAAGGAGCCGTTTCTGAAGAAGTCTGATGCTCTGGAAGAGAGTTAGGGTGGCCAATCACCCCAGCTGTGGAAAGCCATCCCAATAGACACGTGTAATCTCTCCATAGACTCAGGATGCTTTCCTCCAACACCCCAAGAATATCCAACAAGATTTAAATGCACCAATGAGAATGCAGTCCTGGAGAACATTAGCAAGCTCTTATTTTTTTTGGGTAACGTTACCTACCCTGGGCCTTTCCCCACTTACCTCTTTTTGGTTGCCAAAGGGCATCTACCCTGCATTTGTTGCACTCCGCAGCTTTTGAGCACGGAGAAATTGTTCCCCACTTCATTTTGCTATTCACGAAATAAAGCGGGGTCAGAATTGCAGCGTTCCCCAAGAGCACGTGTCCCGCAGCGGCAAACGCAGCCAGTGGAGGGCGGGTCTCTATTTTGATTGGCTGGCACGTGTACACGTGTACACATCATCGACACGTGTACACGTCATCAAAACGTTTCATTTTCCACCGCCTATGTTCCCCGCAACCCAGTTTTCTCTTTAAAAGCAAGCCCGCGCGCTCAGCAGCACTCTGCAGTGAATGGCTGGTGCAAAGCTGTGGCGCACGAGCAGTAAAAGCAATGTTGGAACGTCGCCCTGTGCACACGTCTCAACTTCCTTAAAAAATGGAGAAGCCTGTGGCCTGATTGGTCGAAAGGTTGCACGTCACAGAATCAACTTAGCGCAAACATGCTGAAGTTCCCCACCACCCTGTGGCAAGCGCGGCATTTTGAGAAAAGTTGCTGTTTTAAGAGGAGCTCAATTGGCGCGCGCTAAGGAGGTGGGAGAGCAGCAGATTCGGGGCGGCTGCGCTGTGGCCGCTGGTGCGGTGGGGAGCGCAGAGGATCCCCGGGTCTTTTCATGAGGTTAGCCCGCAGCATATGGTGAGTGGGGAAAGGCCCCCTGTGTGACTCATAATACTGCAGAAGTGGCACACAAGACTGAGACAAACTGTCAGTATGAGACTCCTAGTGCCCACAAGGAATTCCTGCAGCGCATCATAGAATGTGACATCCTCATCAAGAGGTTGACCGGAGATACATTGGCGCTGTCCCTGTGGTGTGATGGCACCATTGAACAGAACCAGAATCAATGTAATTTATGTAATGGTAAGTCATTACAAAATCTGGTGATAAAAAATAATACTTTGTAAGGGCCACAGAACTCTGTAGCCGCAGTGTAAGAGGGGGGCTGGATGCAGTTGGGAATGCCAGCAGCAACACAGTTGGATCCAAATCAGCTAGGCCAGTGGTGGCGAACCTATGGCACGGGTGCCAGAGGTGGCACTCAGAGCCCTCTCTGTGGGCACACACAAACAGAATCCCCGCACACACACACATCTAGGCTGGCCTGGGCTGCTGGGCTCGATTATTAGCATTAAACTTAAGACCTAGTTTTGGGGAAGCAGTGTAGGTAACCCTGTTAAGCGCTGTTAAACCCCACTGATTTTCATGTGAAGAACTAAAGCGTGATCCTTTACCTGAGAGTAAGCTCAGTTGCTGGCAATGGGCCTTGCTTCTGAGTAAACGCTTCTAGGGTCATGATTCACCCGCTGGAAGAGTTGCACGGTTGCTTCAAAGCAAAGCCACCAACTACCACCAAGCTTACTCCCGAATAACGCATGCCTCGAAGCCAACCATTTTTTCTAAACTAAAACCTCAGTATTCAGGTTAAATTGCTGTGTTGGCACTTTGTGATAAATAAGTGAGTTTTGGGTTGCAATTTGGGCACTCGGTCTCGAAAAGGTTCGCCAACACTGACTTAAAGCATGTGTCCTCCTTGATCACAGATGCAACCTCTGTCAACAAAGAAGAAGAAGAGTTTGGTGTATTGTCGAAGGCTTTCACGGCCGGAATAGTGCTGGAGCTCGAAGGTTGTTCTAGCAGATGCCTGACGTTGCTTGCGTTCAGCTGGCATTCATCTGAAGATGCTGCTTCACAGATGCTTAAACGTCAGGAGAGAATGCTGCTAGAACACGGCCATACAGCCCGGAAACCACACAGCACCCAAGAAGAGTTTGGATTTATATCCCTCCTTTCTCTCCTGTAAGGAGACTCAAACGGCTTCAAAATCTCATTTCCCTTTCCCCACCCCACAACAGACACCCTGTGAAGTGGGTGGGGCCAGTGGTGGAATTCAAATAGTTTAACAACCGGTTCCAGTGGTAGGATTCAAATAATTTAACAACTGGTTGTTTACAAGCGCCATTTTAACAACCGGTTCTGCTGAAGTGGTGTGAACCTGCTGAATTCCCACCACTGGGTGGGGCTGAGAGAGCTCCAAAGAACTGTGACTAGTGCCCAATGTCACCCAGCTGGCACGTGTTGGAGTGCACAAGCTAATCTGGTTCCCCAGATATGCCTCCACACCTCAAGTGGCAGAACGGGTAATCAAACCCAGTACTCCAGATTGGAGTACACCTGCTCTTAACCGCTACGCCACTGATAAGGCAGGTTTTTGGACTCTCTTCCAATCCAAAATGAGGGCTAATGGTCAGTAATCTACTGTCCTTCTTCTGAAAATTTGGTGTGGAGTCCAGATTAGAGTCTGCCGCTCTTAACCACTATACCTTAGGTCAGAGGTGGGATCCAGCAGGTTCTCACCAGTTCCCGAGAGTGGGTTACTAAGTATTTGTGTGTGCCGAGAGGGGTTACTAATTGGGTCCGCTTTCCCATCTCCACGCCCTCGCCTCCCTGAGAGGCATGCTGCCTTTGAACGTGAAAGTTCCATATAGCAATTGCGACTAATAATGTAACTCCCTGTACTGGGTTAATCCCTTTCAGGTACTGCAATTCATTGATTCTCAGTCCTTTCTGTGACCTTTTATCCTTCACCAAAGTCTCTATCAAAGAACCTGTGTGTTTCACCATTGCTGTGTTCAGATTTGTGAGTTGGAGCATTTTCTATAATGTGATGATGATTTAGAAATGACCTGGTGCAAAAAAAATTGGGGGGGTCGTGGTGGGGTGGCTGCCCATAGGGGGGGCATCCAACTCAGGTTTTGCCCAGGGCTCAGGTTTGCCTAGGTATGCCTCTGCCCCCTTTGCTGAGGGGGAGCTGGCGAGGGAACCTGTTACTAAAATTTTTGGATCCCACCACTGCCTTAGGTGTCAAACTTGCTGCCCTCCAGATGTTATGGACTACAGTTCCCATCATGATGCTGGCAGGGGATGGTGGGAACTGTAGTCCATAACATCTGGAGGGCCGCGAATTTGACCCCTCTGTTGGTTCCAATTATGTACTATTAATGATAAAGACTGAGGGCACACAAATCATCTTAAATTTCTGTTTACCTTTTTTCTCATCTATCTTAAGAAATAACCTTGTTCTTTTTTAAAGTCCACATGGCTAACCGCGCACACACAAAAATGATTTCCTGCTGCAAATCTTATTTTCTGACTGCGCAAAATGTGCCCTTTTGCATGTTAGAATGAACCTTTTGAGCGGCATCCAACCATTGGCTACGGACACACTGAAAGTGAAAATCACAGCCAGCTTCCTTGTTCTGGGGCTGCTCATGTGATAAGGGTGTGAAATTGAAACTATCCTTTCTGTTCACTGTAGCTGGAGTTCAGTTGAGCGCAGGCACACAGCAAGACTCTCCAAACCTCTCGTTTCCTGAAAGACACTCAGGTACGTACAAGTTCATTTTCCACTGGGGTTTTCTTTTCAGGACAGCGGCATAGAGGAAGCACCTGTCCTTTGGAAACGGATGCTGGGGGAATTATGTTGCTTTGTGATCTGAACATATATTTTGCTTGTGTAATAACAGCAAGGCTCAGACTAAACTAATGTCATCAGGTCTTGGTACTAAGCCGGCTTGGGCCAGGTTAGTACTTGGATGGGAGACCACCAAGGAAGTCAGATGCTCTGGTGAGGAGTTAGAGTCACACCCCTCCCTTTTCACAAGTTACGGAACAACAAAACCAAGACTTGAATAGTCTCCAACAGCACAAATCCTTCCATTTGTTTATTGAATGTCCCACACTGTTGATCATATAGAGGCTCACTGTCTGAAATCTGCCTTGAGTCCCAGTCAGAAAGGCAGACTATAAATAACGGGGGGAAGAATTAGGACTAATAAAAGGAAACACTTCTTCACGTAACGTGTGATTGGTGTTTGGAATATGCTGCCACAGGAGGTGGTGATGGCCACTCACCTGGATAGCTTTAAAAGGGGCTTGGATAGATTTATGGAGGAGAAGTCGATTTATGGCTACCAATCTTGATCCTCTTTGATCTGAGATTGCAAATGCCTCAACAGTCCAGGTGCTCTGGAGCAGCAGCAGCAGCAGAAGGCCATTGCTTTCACCTCCTGCATGTGAGCTCCCAATGGCACTTGGTGGGCCACTGCGAGTAGCAGAGAGCTGGAGTAGATGGACTCTGGTCTGATCCAGCTGGCTTGTTCTTATGTTCTTATGTTCTTAACGTAAGTAAAATAAAATAATTTCGTATTACTTGACTTGCCTAATTCATATCTTTCCCCATTCATACTTTGCTTTTTTAGAAGCACGCAGAAAAAGCACTTAGAACATAAGAACATAAGAACTAGCCTGCTGGATCAGACCAGAGTCCATCTAGTCCAGCATTCTGCTACTCGCAGTGGCCCACCAGGTGCCTTTGGGAGCTCACATGCAGGATGTGAAAGCAATGGCCTTCTGCTGCTGCTGCTGCTCCTGAGCACCTGGTCTGCTAAGGCATTTGCAATCTGAGATCAAGGAGGATCAAGATTGGTAGCCATAAATTGACTTCTCCTCCATAAATCTGTCCAAGCCCTTTTTAAAGCTATCCAGGTTAGTGGCCATCACCACCTCCTGTGGCAGCATATTCCAAACACTTGTTTGCCTTTCTGTCCCTCTTTGCCTTTCTTCTCTTTTTCTAATAAATATCTGTGCATAGAAC
Organism: Sphaerodactylus townsendi; assembly: GCF_021028975.2. Taxonomy (NCBI): domain Eukaryota; kingdom Metazoa; phylum Chordata; class Lepidosauria; order Squamata; family Sphaerodactylidae; genus Sphaerodactylus; species Sphaerodactylus townsendi. The sequence goes on along the minus strand of NC_059425.1, from coordinate 13,166,168 downwards.
CATAGAATTGGAAGGGGCCACACAGGCCATCTAGTCCAATTTCCTGCTCAATGCAGGACCAGCCGAAAGCATCCCTGGCAGATGTTCATCCAGATGCTGCTGGAAGACCGCTGGAGAGGAGGAATTCACCGCCTTCACAGAGGGTCGAATCCCCACTACCATCTTAGCCAGGTTTCAGAACACAAGCGACCAAGATGGTCAAAGGTCTGGAATCCATGCCCTACAAGGAGAGACTGAGGGAGCTGGGGATGTTTAGTTTGGCAAAGAGCAGGTTAAGGGGTGACATGATAGCCATGTTTACATATTTGAAGGGATGTCATGTTGGTGAGGGAGCCCGCTTGTTTTCTTCCAATCCAATCCAAAAACCTTTATTAGGCATGAAACCGGAAGTACCGTACATTCCAAGTACAATAACAGGATCATTGTTACATATCATGTGGAAGACGGATTAAAAATGGAGCCACTGCTTCAGAAATTTCTACATGAGGGCTGTTCAATAGCTTAGACATTTTTAATTTGTCTGAGAAAAACATAAATTCTAGAGGTCGTAAAGCTTCCAGATCGGTTCTAACATCATTATACCTCGAACAGTAAAGCAGGATATGAAGAATTGAGTCGATAGTGTTGGGACAGTACCGACAACAACGCTCACTTCATGGGATGTTAAGGAAACAACCTTGAAGATAGACAGAGGGGAATGAGTTGCACCTTGCTCTGGTCATGACCCATCTGTACTTATAATTAACAAGCTGTTCTAAATATACAGCAGGGCTAGATTTCTGGGGTGTGATCCCAAAGTATAGAGGGGAACAAGAGCTTTGTGCAGCACTCAGGAGAAAGCTTGTTTTCCATTGCTCCAGAGACTAGGACCAGGAGTTCAAGGTGAAGGGAGAGATTTCACCTAAACATCAGGATTGTGGCGGAGTCTCCTTCTTTGGAGGTTTTTAAACACAGGCTGGATGGCCATCTGTCAGGAGTGCTTTGATTGTGTGTTCCTGCATGGCAGGGGGTTGGACTTGATGGTCCTTCTGGTCTCTTCCAAATCTATGAGTCTATGATTCACCTCCCTAAGAAACTTCTATAAACCCTATAATATCAATTAGTTGTGTTAAAGACATAATTAACAACGAGCCTTTTGAAGCTTTTGAAGCTCAGAAGCTTTGACCAGCTCATAAAAGAACCCGTTTTTTTCAGGGTGATAGTGATTTTGGGAAATCCACCATGAGGCAGAGGATATCTAGACTCAGGTTGGAATCCCCACTCCATCATGTGTAGGAGCAGGGAAACAAATCCAGTTGGCCCAATAACAGTACAGTGTACACCGATCATGTGGAGGAGCGCAGAATCAAACCCAGTTCTCCAGATTAGAGTTCACCTGCTCCTAACCACTGCACCATGCTGCCTTTGGGTTGCTTTTAGTCCTCATTGGGGAGAATGGCAGGATATAGATGAAAGTTTAAAAAAAAAATAAAAACTATATGCTGGAATGTTCATTTGAACAGGTTTTTATACAGGGACAGTTTCAGGTTTGGATGAACCCTGGGTAGAAAGGGCTCAGCTCTCCTTCCTCTGTCCATCATCGGGACTCCCAGTCGGACCCTCTTCCTGCCCCCACCCATAGACCCCCCTCATCTGACTGTGGGCTCTTCTCCTGCCTGCAGATGACACCCCCACCCACCTGCATCCCCTTTCCTCAAAGGCCCCAAGAAGTATGTGTGTCTGGAGCGGCTCCGGTGCGCCTGTCTCCTTCTCTTTGCTTAGCAGTTACGCAGCAGTGGCGTAGGAAGTTAAGAGCTTGTGTATCTAATCTGGAGGAACCGGGTTTGATTCCCAGCTCTGCCGCCTGAGCTGTGGAGGCTTCTCTGGGGAATTCAGATTAGCCTGTGCACTCCCACACACGCCAGCTGGGTGACCTTGGGCTAGTCACAGCTTCTCGGAGCTCTCTCAGCCCCACCTACCTCACTGGGTGTTTGTTGTGAGGGGGGAAGGGCAAGGAGATTGTAAGCCCCTTTGAGTCTCCTGCAGGAGAGAAAGAGGGGATATAAATCCAAACTCCTCCTCCTCCTCCTCCTCCTCCTCCTCCTTCTTCTTCTTCTGTTCTGGTCATCTCAGGTAGCAAGAAACACATGAGGTGGAGCTCTGGCAAGCAAGTGGGCAAAGTAAGGGCACACAGGCAGGTGGCAGAGGAGGTGTGCAGGTAGGCAGAGGTGGGATCCAGCAGGTTCTCACAGGTTCCCGAGAGTAGGTTACTAATTATTTGTGTGTGCCGAGAGGGGGTTACTAATTGGTGATTTTGCCTTAGTTACGCCCCTCCTTTCAGCAGTAGCGTGCAGAACTTGAAGCAGTCTAGCAGGAGGTGCACCGGCGTGCGTGGCAGCCTGCGCCTGCGTGCATTTGTTTTCCGCCCAGTGACCTTGCCACAGCCCCGCCCAGGAATGCCCCGCCCCAGAATGCCCGGCCACGCCCCGTCGTGCCCCGTCCAGCCCCATTGGCGCTACGCCACAGTTTGAATCCCACCTCCATGGGAACCTGTTACTAAAAATTTTGGATCCCACCACTGCAGGTAGGGGTTGGTGGCCGTGGGAGCTGGCAGAAACCACAGGCTCTGTCAGATCTCTTGCTCCGGGGGATGTTGATGTTGGCCTTGTTTTTATAGGAAGGGAGTTTAAAGGCTGCATGACTAAACATGTTAAGGCCCAAAACTGACTTTCATGGAAGTAAGCCCCACTGAATAAATCTGAGCAAGACACTGAGTGGACCTGCTTCGTGTTGCTCTCAAAACTGGAAGCTCCAACCTTGATTGCTAACTAGTTTATCATGGCGTAAGCTTTGGTAGACCCGTGCAGCCGTCAACTGAACAAAGTTATACTTCTGAAAAATTAAAACTCCCTTCCGTCACCAAAGAAAAGTTCCTGTATATTTAACTTGGAGGAAGTTAGCAAAAGCTCAGTTGCTGCCTCCTGCCCAACCCCTGTCTATAGCTGAGTAAACAATACTATTAAAACATTTCCTTATTTTAGAAAAGCTGAATGCTGCAATTCAGCATGTGATATAACGGTAGGATGACTGCACAGACCGTAAAATTTGGGTCCAGATCAGCACAGACTCTGGTGGTTTCAAGAAAGTAACCATCTCTCAGATTCAGTTTCTCCGGTTTACAATTCATTCATTCATTCATTCATTCATTCATTCATTCATTCATTCATTCATTCATTCATTCATTCATTCATTCATTCATTCATTCATTCACTCATTCATTCATTCAAACATACAATCCTAAAGACATAAAACATAAACATTAAAAACCACCATAAAGATCGTTTAAAAACAATTAATAAAAAACATCATTAAAAATCCCCACCCTCCCCCCACCCTTCAGCTAGCATCAATGCGGGGGACGCTGGAAGTCACACATTGAAGGCCTCAGTAAAGAGGAAGGTTTTAACCAGGCCCTGAAATCCATACAGTGTAGGTGCCTGGTGAATTTCTGCAGGGAGGCTATTGGGGCCTGCCACAGAAAAAGCCCTCCCACGAGCCCCCTCCGCTGCACCTCAGCAGTAGAAGGGATCACCGGGAGGGACAATAAATTGTCTCCCCAGAGCTCACACAAGCAAGGCACTGCAATAACAATAGTGCCATCGTATCCATGCAGGACATTTTCTGCATATGTGCAGCGCAGCCTACCGTGAGCATTAGGAGCCGCCAGAGCCCACTAGATCGGGGTGCTGAAGTCATTTGCTACGAGGGCCAGACATGACTGGTTGGGTTGGGTCCAGAGGTGGGATCCAGCAGGTTCTCACAGGTTCCCGAGAGTAGTTTACTAATTATTTGTGTGTGCCCAGAGGGGCTTATTAACTGGTGATTTTGTCACGTGATTTTGGCCTTAGTTACGCCACTCCTCTCAGCAGTAGCGCTCAGAACTTGAAGCAGTCTAGCAAGAGGTGCACCGGCATGCGTGGCAGCCTGCACCTGCGTGCATTTGTTTCCCGCCCAAGGACTGGCGCAGCGGCTGTGTCCTTGCCTCAGCCCCACCCAGGAATGCCCCGCCCCAGGAATGCCTGGCCACGCCCCTATCGTGCCCTGCCCAGCCCTATTGGCGCTACGCCACAGTTTGAATCCCACCACCATGGGAACCTGTTACTAAAATTTTTGGATCCCACCACTGGTTGGGTCCGATGGGGGGCGGGGGTTGCCTTGGCTAATGAGGCCACACCAGGCTCTTAGGGGGGGAGGGGGCTGCCTCAGCTGACAAGCCTATTGTGGGATTGTTAGGCCATATAATGGTGGGGTTTGTGGGTGCAGCGGGCTCAGCAAGTTAGATCAGGAATGGGGTGGGTGGGTGCTTGGAGTGGCTTGGCAGGCCAGATCAGGAGTGGGGAGGAGGTTGCCTCAGCTGGCTCCTGAGCACGGTGAGAGACACCGTCTGCCCGGGAGCCCCCAAAGTCTGAAACCAGCGCTGGCCCTGCTCACCTTGATTGGCAGTTAATGTAAAAGCTTAAGGACAGGGCTCAGTCTTTAAAACAGAAACAAGAGCCGGGGGCAGTCCTCCACACTCTGGTCTGCAGGTCTTCTAGATTCTGCAGTGCTTCTGCCTGTGTTATGGCACCTAAGAAGTGTAATATTGTTCGTATTTGCAAGTATCTGTCACAACCAGTCATGAAAGTGTCTGTGTGTGTGTGTGTGTGTGTGTGTGTGTGTGTGTGTGTGTGTGTGTGTGCGCATGCAGAAGTGGCGTAGGAGGTTAAGAGCTCGTGTATCTAATCTGGAGGAACCACCGGGTTTGATTCCCAGCTCTGCTGCCTGAGCTGAGGAGGCTTATCTGGGGAATTGAGCTTAGCCTGTGCACTCCCACACACACCAGCTGGGTGACCTTGGGCTAGTCACAGCTTCTCGGAACTCTCTCAGCCCTACCTACCTCACAGGGTGTTTGTTGTGAGGGGGGAAGGGCAAGGAGATTGTAAGCCCCTTTGAGTCTCCTGCAGGAGAGAAAGGGGGGATATAAATCCAAACTCCTCCTTCTCCTCCTCCTCCTCCTCCTCCTCCTCCTCTTCTTCTTCTTCTTCTTCTTCTTCTTCTTCTTCTTCTTCTTCTTCTTCTTCTTCTTCTTCTTCATATTTATTTATTTATTTATTATTTATTTATTACTTTGATTTGATATATGTGCACAGTTTCCATACCAAATCCACGTCAACAATCAACAATCCCCTATAATATCATAAATTACATAATAATTAAAACATTTTAAGCATCCAGTAACTCCACAACTTTATCGATCAGATATCAAGTTCGTTATCAGCGTCAATATCAGAATCAGTAGCTCAGCTCGACCCATCGGCGGTTGATCTCATATATAATTCCGAAGGTGGCATGGAATATAAGGGACGGCACCTCAGCCGTCTGTTTTTGTGTAAACAGGAAGGTCACACTCTAATGAGCTGGCCTATTGATTAGCCATCGGCCAGTTTGAATAGCCATTGCTTACGTGTTTGTGAGCCCTGAAGTTATAAAGTCAACTTCCTTCCTTTGTTCTCAGACTCTCAGTTCTTGCTATGCTGTTGGTCAAGCATGAGGCAACTGTAAATATGTAACAATACAGAATAGTATTTATTGTTTAATCTCTGTTACCCTATCCTTTTCGCTAGTAAACTATTATACTAAGCAACTCACTATTATCTAGGTCTTTCCTGGTATCTGCTAAACTCTGTTAATAATGTATATCCAAGACGTGGCAAGATAAACAGAATGAAATTTTGAAGATATGGATAATATATGTGGACTGGATGAAAGAAGCTCGCGTCAATGAAGAAATATGGGAGAAGAGGCTACAGAGAATGAACTCACTGCTGTTTGTGTGACAAAACTATGAAGAAGATGAAACGGGGGGAGGGAGAAAAGGGGGGAAATGTATTGTTTGAAAATGTATGAAGAAGAAATTATTATAAACTGTAAAACTCAAATGATACAATAATTTTTTTTAAAAAAAAATAACGTATATCCACCAACAAATATTCTAAAATGCCTGACACCTGCTCCCTTGCTCTCCCTCTCTCTTCCTCCTTGAAAGGTAGCGTGCCTCCAGAGGATGGAATTGTGGCCCTGGATTTTCCTGGCGTATGCTGCAACAGCATCTGCAAGCTGGCAGAAGGATACCACATTGGACAGCCACTGGGAGCTTTGGAAGAAAAAACACAGCAAGGAATACAGAAATGAGGTATGCCCACAGGCTTACTTGGACATCAAGATATAAAAATTCCAACAATATGCTTTCGGATGCTTTGGGGAGAAAGAAAGAATGCATTCAGCTCTAAGCCTTGAGACAGAATTGTGCCCCGGAGGTCAGAGGTGTATCTAGGGAAAATATAGCCCGGTGCAAAATCTGGTGGACCTCATTTGACCCCATTTGACCCCCCTGGGTGGTACGCCCCTGCTGGAAACATGGCTCTCTTAATAAAGTTTTTCTTCTAATTTGTACGATTGGGTCCAGTAGACTCAACTGTGGGGGAGCTTTAGCAACAAACAATGAAATGAGGCCCATTTTTCTTTAATATAAGGAGGGCAATGCATGGTTCTGGAGGCTTGAAAATGGCCTCAACATTTTCCTCTTGTTTGTCTGATAAATGGAAGCTTCTGCTTTGATTCCTAGAATGAGGAAGAGAGTCGTCGAACGACGTGGGAAAAAAACTTGAAATTAATCACACTGCATAATCTTGAACATTCTCTGGGACTGCATTCTTATGACCTTGGCATGAATCATCTTGGTGATATGGTTAGTAAAAATGTATCTTACAGAGGGGACCCCAGAGTACCCTTCGACATCCAGAAAATGGCCACTGTTTGTTGTAAAGCCTGTTTTCCATTCTGAGCCGGAGATTTGCCTGAGAAAAGTTGGGGGTGAAGATGTTCTCCCATTCAACAGATGTTTGCACGTGTTCTTGCTTGGAACCATCCTGCTATTGTAGCAGTTCATGAGGTCTTCCTGCGCGTGTTTGTGAAGGCAAAACAGCACTAGGACATAGAAATGATCTAATTATGTCAGTTTTTCTATGACAATTAAATCATTTTTACCCTGTTTCCCCGAATATAAGACATCCCCGGAAAATGAGACGTAGTAGAGGTTTTGCTGAATGTAGTAGTGCACTGCCGACCCAGCAGCGCCGTAGTAGAACGTTGGGACGCCAACGGACCTGCGGCCTTGCCGGTCGCATCGCACCCCCACTCCTCATCCCCCCATGAGTCACGGGTCATGAACTGTCTGACTCAATCACCGGGCGCAGGGACAATGGTCTTGCCCCCCAGGTGAGGATTAGGCTCAGACGCGTACGCTCCTCTCCGCACGTAGCCAGATGAGATCATGCATCACATGATGATCTCCCCATCTCCCGCCTCTCCGGAACTCCCCGGTCCTCCTCTCCCACCACTGCGCCCAATAGGATAACAATAAAGGTGCCTGTAACCGCAGACGGGAGACTTCGCTAGGAACACGGACCGGGTCTCCCCGCCGCTGGCGTCATTCCACCAGATGTTATCTCCGGCGCCTGCGCCTGCGTTCTTACGCTTGACCGCTGCGGGTCGACTCATGTTGGTGCCAAACCCGGAATCCTCAACCTCCACCCTGCTTCACCGTCGCTCTGGGAAGGGTCAGCGATACCGGTCCGCTGATCGGGCGATCCAGGGGACCATCAGCTGTATCGCCTTCGTCCTCTGGATCGGGCGATTCAGAGACACGGCCCTAGGACACTCTCGTCCGACGGAACACCGGTGAGTATGGGAGCTTGCAAAAGCAGGGCTTATGACATAACGCTGACGAACTGAAAGCTGCTAACTTAAATGCAGGGTCCCCGTGAAGAGAAGGGAGCGCGCAAATTGGTTGAGGAGATTGAAGCTCAATGTCCATGGTACCCAGAGGGGACATTGGAATCTTAAGGACTGAAAACATCACGACTTTTCAAGATACAGAGCCTCGCTACCGATGCGTCGCTACTGACGTGGAGACAATGTTTTGTCATCAGCTCCGTAGACCTACGGCTCCCTTGCTGTAGGTCATCTTCGACATCTTTCACCTTCAATTTCAACCCGGAATTTTCTATCCACTAAATTGATTGTCCTCCTTCTGCCTCACCTCTTCACCTACTCCAACTTCTCTCTCGCTGCTCAGCCGCCTCTCCTTGTTCCGCCTTCATTTTCTCGGCCACTGTATCTCCACAGCTATTGATAATGGCTGGTTTCAAAACTCGAGAACGATACACGATCTGCAGAAGAAAGAAACCCTGACGGAAGACGATGCCGAGATCTCTTGCATTTCAGGCCCCGGCCCACTTCACAGATACTGATGGGGGAGGCGGCTGCCATTCCATCATTGTCGAAAGTACCGCCTCTTTAAGCTATAACATCCTCACTGAGCTCCTCAGCTTACGCGGACGTAGGGAGTCACTAGCCCCACGCGAGAGGTATGCTGGAGGCTATCGCAAGCGGTCCTCACCCAATGGTTCCAGACGACTGGAAGACCACCTTCCGCATGCTCCTGATCTCCGCACAATTTGTGATCTGGGAAAGCTGAAGTTCCACCAGCAGTATCAGTAGGGGATGTCAAGCGGCGCCTACACAGCCGCCAGCTTTACGGCTCATGCTTTCGGCCAACCCCAACGTATCAGATTAAAACCTGCCTGAGGCCACCCTTACGGTCGCCTTCTGAGTGTGCTCTATATATTTATCAAAGTTCCCAATGCCGCCAGCTAACCCAGAGTTTCTCTCCACCATCCGCAAAACCCCAAGAGCTCCATGCCGGTTTAGAACAGGCTCATGGTGCGCCCTCAAGAGGCAGGTAGGTTGACAACGAGAGGCCCAGGGCTAACTCTTAAGCCTTTGCCAAGGAGAACGTCGCTGAGTGCCGCAGTTTATCAATACAGGCCTAGAAGGAACCCCGAAGCTGGCCGATGCCTAAAGTTTGCCAGGGATATCGGGTCTTTCGCCCATCAAGCCAGCCTTAGTCGCCGCTCCGCTGCCATGAGGCAGCCTCCAGACGAAAGGGTGTTTCAATTGCAAGCTAGACATTTCCGAGGAATTGTAGGCTGCCCGCTGGGGGGCCTACAGCTTGACGGAGGAGGGTCTCTCCCAGAGGGCTAAGACTCCCCAGGAAAGCTCCAGGGCCGGCGCCCCCAATGCCCTGCTGGGGAGGCCCGCTGGCATCTCCCCAGCCCGGAACCAAGATCCGGCGACTCCTCAAACCCTTCCCCTCGGAGCTCCCCTTATATGACTTTCATGTCTGTGCTCAGTGAGCAGTGATCCCATCCCCACGGAGACCATTAGCTGGTCTTGCTGTGCCTCCACGCTGAACAGGGGTTGTTCATCATCCCAGGGGTCATCGACCCCATGCACCAGGGAGCCATCCATCCAAGTATGACAAACATCCCGCCAGAAACTGCCAAGTTCACCTTGAACACCCTGCCTCCATGCTCACTCTTGAGTCTAATCTTAAGTTCAGCTTAATCTAAATCTCTGCTCGCCCCCCCCCACGCCTATATACCTCTGCCTTGCTAGCTCCCTCTTCTACTCTAAAGTCACTATGCTCTCCGCCAGTGCTCCCCAGAATGGCACTCCATTTCAAAATCTCTGCAGAGTCCACAGTCACTGAATTGCAACAGAAAGAAATGCTGGACGAAGAGGACTGCCGCTTTGAACTCCTCCTCAGAATGCCCCATAGCCAATCCACAGGGACAATGGAGGCATGGAAAAGGGAAGATGCTTCACACAATGGCCTTAAGCCAAAAGTCCTCGTGGAAGAAGCTAGCTCCCTTGGTCTCTCCAGCTGTAAGGTTCAAACTAAATCTCATAGCCTCTGCACTTCGTGCAAAGCCCCTAAGCTCAAAAGCTCCCAGTGGCAAGCAAAATCAAGCCAGTACCTCAGAGAGAGCAAGATCTCAAATCAGAGTTGTAATCCCTCCTTGTTACCTTATATGTGCCTGTATGCCCATACAGTTCTTGTATGTCTTGCCCCTTCAAGAGACCCCAAAGTTTCCCCTCATAGGGGATTTTTTTCCATTGCTTCCCAAGCTATGCCTTGTGCTTCAATTAAAAGTTTTTCTGATTATGTGCCAATGTCTTGAAAGGCTTTCACTTCATTACAGCATCCGGGCTTTAAACGGACACAGCTCAAGGCTTCCCAGGATACCGGGATGGGGACCTGCTTCCAAGCCACCTCCATCTTAGTTTAAACCTTCAAAACTTTTCCTCAAACCTCCCTGAGAACCTTTTTCCTCATTCCATCTGAGTCACACTGCTACATTGGCGTATGCAGCCATATGAAGCCAAAATCATTTTCATGTCTCAATGCTCTTCTGCTGAGCTTCCCTGGCTAGTCACAGCCAAGGGGGGGGTCTCAGCCACACCCCATCTTACACAGCCTCCGGCCAGGAAGGTAGGGAAACGAGCTCAAACCGCCAGTCCCTTAACACGTGAGGGAAGGTAGAGCTACAAATCCTTCCCCTGCCTCCTTTTCTGCACACCCTCCCTTCTTTCTGTTGGCTGACGACCACCCTCTAGATCTAGGATCTGATAAAGGGTTTTGCAAACCCTCTCAATTTGCTCCTGTGATCAAACCTCAAGCCCAGGAACTGTTTTCTTTGCATCTTCTCTGTATCTTTCCTATAGATGCTACATACGATATGACTATAATTGTGAATTGTTCGGGTTACTTTTGCAAAACCTACACCTTAGACGGTGATTGGGATCGCTTTTACAAACAAACATCCGACCTGATATGACCTTCCCTTCTCCTAAGCTCTCGGCAATTCCTGCCTTGTATCTCTTAACCTTGAATGTTGCAAGTGATCGCCGTCGAATGGGCCAACTCGCTCTAAATCTAAAAGCTTGGCCAAACAACGGAAAAAAAGGGGAGCAGTTCCCCCCCCCTATTGACCCAATCAAGGTCTCATCCAGCAGACCATATCCAAAGTACCTTCTCTATTCTCTATCAAAAAAATTGCCCGCCCCACCACTCAGGCCCAGCCTTCCACTGTCATCTATAAGGACTAACCTTCAGCACGCTAAAACCCCTAGGAAAAGGCCGTTTGTCTTTTCTCTTCCATACAGGAGTCCAGCTCGCTATGCCAGACCAGCTCCTATCCGAGATGGAGCGGGCTTCCCTGGAGGATCCCCGGACCCGCCTCTGTCGAGAGGGGTCCGGGATTGCCCCCCAGCCTGGGCCGAGATGGGAGGGATCTCTGGAGCCGCACACCCATTCTTCCACAAGGATCACAGCCCACTTTGGGGCCACTGGGGGAACGTAAGGCCTGGCCAAGCAGTTCTAGAGGTTGATGCCGCGGTTGCTGGGCACCCTCATCTACAATCGCTATTCTCCCTCTCAGCCTCTGGTTGAGGCTTGGAGTTGCAGCCAGGGACATTCCTGAGGATTAACCCTTGAACTTCTCCGCTGTTCTCAGCCTTTGAATATTGTTGGAACACGCTTCTCTCGACAACCTTGTTCGTGAGAATCACCGAACTCCGTAATGCTAAAGACTATCAGTAGTTTCTCCCTACGTTTCTTGAGAGAAATCCATGGACTTTAACGCCATCGCTTCTGTAGCCTTGGTAGTCAAACAGCAAGAGCCATGCATTGGACAATTATGCAACCACGGGTTGCCTCCTTCCGCATTAATCATCCAGCCTATGTATCGCTTAGCCATGTTTTCATTGTTTGAATTTATTGCATGCCCCAATTTTGAAGTTATGTTATTTGTTATTGCTGCATTTCCGCCTGTCTGTCTGCCGGACTTCTGCTACCCCAAGTCTAATCGGTATTCTGCCGCCCCGCTTCCGCCTCAACCCTCCTGTCGAAACGTATCGCTGTCGCCTCTCTCTCCAAGGCGGAGCCTGTCTCCTCGCAACTTCCCCTTGTGGGAGCCCCCCGACTTGTTTCCTGTAACACCAAGACTATTGGCCGGCTGGCCTGTGCCCTATGGCTTCCATCAATTTAATTTCCATTGCTCGGACGCCTGGCCTCCCAGCAGCAGGAACTGGCCAAGCCGGCCCTAGACAATCGCCGCCATTGATTACTTATTGCTATTACATCACTGCCAGAGAATGTACATAATATGTGCTGTTTTAATCTTCTGATAATTCCCAATTGATTCATATGAAAGTATGAGCTGCAAGAAGTTGTATCTAATCTGAAGTATGATAAGCTCTTTGCTCCATTGGTGGTCATCAGCCCTCTGGAGCTGGCTGCCGGAGGATGGTTGAGTGCTATTGTACAGCTCATTGGTTTCACCTGTGTGCCTTTATTATCGGATCTTTGTTTCGCTCATTGCGTTCATTGCCTGTAACGCAGGTGTAAGAAGCCCTCAATTTCCTTACCCCGCAGCCAAGTTCTACCGTTACACAAGCAGCTTGGTCAGCTTGACTGACGGGCGGAGGAGACAAGCGCCCTTTAAATCGCCTCTTTAGCTGCCCCTTTTCTAAAATAAAAGGAGGAGATGTAGTAGTGCACTGCCGCACTCCAGCAGCGCTGTGGTAGAACGTTGGGACGCTTAACGACTCCGCGGCCTTGCCGGGTCGACGCACTCCCCACTCTCATCCCCCCCATGAGCTAATGGTCAGTGAACTGTTCGATCTCAATCACCGGGCTTAGGACAATGGTCTTGCCCCCAGGTGAGGATTAGGCTCAGACGCTGCACGCCCCTCTCCAAGACGTAGCCAGATGAGATCATGCATCACATGATGATCTCCTGACTGGCCCGAACTCCTCCCCGGGTCCTCCCTCCTACACTTCCCACAGGATAACAATAAAGGTGCCAGGGAACCGGGTAGACGGGAGACTTGTTAGGAACACGGACTCTCCGTCTCCCGCTGGCTTATCTCCACTAGATGTTATCTCCGCCTCGTCTGCTTCTTTTACGCTGACCGCGGTCGACTACAGCTGAAGTGCATTATAAGGTATTCCCAAAAGTAAGATCAGAAAGGTGCTTTTGGCGTTTGAAGTATGTTCACTGAACAGAACACAGAAATATAAGACATCCCCTGAAAATAAGATATAACGCATCTTTGGGAGCAAAAATTAATATAAGACACTGTCTTATTTTCGGGGAAACACGGTATGTATTTCAGGGTAGAATTCTATCTGTTTACCTGATAAAAGGTTATCTTGCCTGCTCACAATGTTCAAGGTGACTCAAGGAGAGCCAGCATGATGTAATGGTTAAGAGCAGGTGGATTCTAATCTGGAGAACCAGGTTTGATTCCCCACTCCTCCACCTGAATGGTGGAGACTTATCTGGTGAACCAGATGTGTTTCTGCACTCCTACATTCCTGTTGGGTGACCTTGGGCTAGTCACATTTCTCTCCGAACTCTCTCAGCCCCACCTACCTCACATGGTGTCTGTTGTGGGGAGAGAAGGGAAAGGAGCTTGTAAGCTCCTTTGAGTCTCCTTACAGGAGACAAAGGTGAAGTATAAATCCAAACTCTTCTTCCTCTTCTTCTCACGTTTGTCAAATCTAATTTTGGAGTTTTTCTTTCACTTTTCCTTCCAAGTACCCACCTAGTATTTCCCACAAAGGCAAACCTCTTTCCAGAAAGGGGCAAGGTAGATTTTTAAAAAGAAGCAGAGATTTGTGTTTGATTTTAAAAAGACTGCATGATATTTTGTAAAACAGGTTTTTTAAAGTAATTTCCCAACCTTTGTGGAAAATTTGCCATAAGACTAGTTATGTTAATCCACTGACACATTCGCCAATTTAGTATATACATTTAATTTATTTACACAATATGTACCCTGCCTTTCTGGCCTCTTCTGGGTCACCAAGGCAGCTAAAAGATTAAAACCATACATAATAAAACATATATTCCATCATGTGCCAGTTGCGCCTGTTAGACAAATGTCAGTTCCTACGTGGGGGAATCTATGAACTCCAACCTGACGTAAGAAACTGCAACACATGATAATCTTCCTGGATATCCTGCTGAAGGTCTAAAAAACACTGCAAAAAAAAAAGCAACGTACAATATGAAAGTGCTGAATTAGAACTCACCAAGAGCTCCTGGGGATTTGGGGATGAATCCTGGGTGGGTGGGGGGGGGAATGGGACCCCAGTGGGATACAATACCACAGAGTCCATGGTCCAAAGCCCTCCCCCCCCCAAAGGAACTGATCTCTGTAGTCTGGAGATGAGTTGTAACTCTGGGGCACAGGTGTCAAACTTGCGCCCCTCCAGATGTTATGGACTACAGATCCCATCGTCCCCTGCCAGCTGGCAAGGGACGATGGGAACTGTAGTCCATAACATCTGGAGGGTTCGAGTTTGATACCTATGCTCTGGGGGATCCCCAGGTCCCACGTGAAGGCTGGCATCCCTAAAATCAACAATAGGTTTTTTTAAAAAAATCTATGCTCCTTTCTGTAGACCAGCGAGGAAGTACACGCTTTGCTGACTGGACTGAAACTTCCTCGCTCATGGAATCAGAATTCTACCTATTTCAAGTCAGAGCCTGAGGTCAAAATCCCCGATTCCATAGACTGGAGGGAAAAAGGATGTGTCACAGAGGTGAAGAACCAGGTGAGCAGTGGCATAGCTTCCACGGGGCTGCGTAGGGATAGGCGCCCTGGGCGGCTGCCGTTGGTGTCACAAGGGGGGGCGGAAAATTGCCCCCCACACCCTTCCTCCTTCCCCTGCTGCCGGGCATCCCTGCCTGGCCTCACCAGCTAAGGTAAGTGGGGCGTGGGCAGAGGTGGGATCCAGCAGGTTCTCACAGGTCCCCAAGAGTAGGTTACTAATTATTTGTGTGTGCCGAGGGTTACTAATTGGTGATTTTGCCATGTGATTTTTGTCTTAGTTAAACCCCTCAGCAGTAGCGCGCAGAACTTGAAGCAGTCTAGCAGGAGGTGCACCGGCGTGCGTGGCAACCTGCACCTTTGCGCAAGTATCTGCTTCCCTGGTTCATGATTCCACATGCATGGGCGCGCCCTGTTACAGCCCTCACTCGAATGCCCGGCCATGTCCTCACTACCAGAAGGCTACGCCACTGTTTGAATCCCACCACCATGGGAACCTGTTACTAAAATGTTTTGATCCCACCACTGGGCGTGGGGGGCCATGGGAGGGGGAGAAAACTTGGAGTCTGCTTCATTTTCCTTAGCTACAGCGCTGCAGGTTTTCCCCCTCAAATATATTATTTTCCCCTCAAATATATTGTTTTCCAGCTTGCTGTATCTGAATAGCCTCTCTCTTTTAGGGTTCCTGTGGTTCCTGTTGGGCTTTTAGTGCTGCCGAGGCTCTGGAAGGCCAGCTGCAGCTCAAAACTGGAAAGCTGATCTCTCTCAGCCCACAGAACCTTGTGGATTGCTCCAGTATGTATGGAAACCACGGGTGTAACGGGGGCTTCATGACCAACGCTTTCCAATATATCATTGATAATAAAGGCATTGAGTCCGAAGCATCCTATCCGTATACTGCCAAGGTTTGTATCGTTTAATAAGTCT
The DNA here is from genome assembly GCF_021028975.2 of Sphaerodactylus townsendi. NCBI lineage: Eukaryota > Metazoa > Chordata > Lepidosauria > Squamata > Sphaerodactylidae > Sphaerodactylus > Sphaerodactylus townsendi. The sequence goes on along the minus strand of NC_059425.1, from coordinate 13,150,697 downwards.
TGCTTAGTTAAAGGCATTTTGATCTACCCCAAATGTTCCCCTGGTTGTGTGTGTGTGTGTAGGAGCAGCAGTGGCGTAGGAGGTTAAGAGCTCGTGTATCTAATCTGGAGGAACCGGGCTTGATTCCCAGCTCTGCAGTCTGAGCTGTGGAGGCTTATCTGGGGAATTCAGGTTAGCCTGTACACTCCCACAAACGCCAGCTGAGTGACCTTGGGCTAGTCACAGCTTCTCGGAGCTCTCTCAGCCCCACCTACCTCACAGGGTGTTTGTTGTGAGGGGGGAAGGGCAAGAAGATTGTAACCCCCTTTGAGTCTCCTGCAGGAGAGAAAGGGGGGATAGAAATCCAAATTCTTTCTTCTTCTTCTTCTTCTTCTTCTTCTTCTTCTTCTTCTTCTTCTTCTTCTTCTTCTTCTTCTTCTTCTTCTTCTTCTTCTTCTTCTTCTTCTTCTTCTTCTTCTTCTTCTTCTTCTTCTTCTACTACTACTACTACTACTACTACTATATATTGGTTGCTTAAATTAGATATATGATATTCCTGAAACAAGACGTTTGAAAATGTAATATATGAATGTAATTATGTTCGTGTATGAATGCTGAAATGAAGTTCAATTACCGTATATTTTCTGTGATAGGAGATGACATTTTGGATCTGAATAAAAGAAAATTAAAATGTAAAAAAGAGAGAGAGAGAGCTCTGAGTTTTCCCGGCCTTTTCTGATTTTTACTTCTTCCAGGAAGGACCGTGCCGTTATAACCCGAGTGCACGAGCTGCCACCTGTTCTAGATACGTTCAACTTCCATCTTCTGATGAAGCTGCCTTGAAGGTTGCCGTCGCCTCTGTCGGTCCCATCTCTGTCGCTATAGATGCGACTCGTTTTACATTCTACCTGTTTAAGTCAGGTGAGTTCTACTAGGCAACATAATGTTTCACATTAAGAAAACAGCAAGCAAACAAAAACAAAACAATTAGGCCACCCATTTTTACAGGATGAAGTGTTTAGAAATTCAGTTGTCCTATGTTTTTTAAAAAATTATTTACTTCATTTAGATCTCCCCCCCTTCCTTCTCCCCAATGGGGACCCAAATGGCTAAGCAGGTTCAACAGTGCATGGGTAAACTAACAAGAAAGTGCAGGATTGCTATGCAGAGACAGGCAACAGTAAAGCAACTCTGTACGGCTCTTGCCCTGAAAACCTTACAGGTCTCCATGAGTCAGCTTAAGAATGTAAGAAAGAGCCAGCTGGATCAGACCAGAGTCCATCTAGTCCAGCACTCTGCTACTCGCAGTGGCCCACCAGGTGCTTTTGGGAGTTCACGTGCAGGAGGTGAAAGCAATGTCCTTCTGCTGCTGCTGCTGCTCCCCGAACCTGTCTGTTTTCAGATATTGCCACGCTTTGGGGTTGGCTAAGGCCATGTACCGCACTAACCCCAGCGTACTGCGGCGGAAGCGCCTGAGATTGCAAATACCATAGGATTACAGGGAAGACGGCGCCACGGAGCCATGTTCGGGATCAACGCATTTCCCACCGCCCGGCGCTGTCAGCCGAGGCCAGCTTCCAAGATATGACACTGTTAGCCTGGACCACCCAAGCTGTGACATTACATCACTTACTTACCAGAGCGGTATTAAAATGTCTTTTTAAGTTCTCTCTTGCCATCTTTAATTTGGCAAGCCATTAAGAAGCTTAAGGGTTGGGTTCTATTGCTTTTATCATGATTTATAATCCGGCCTCTTTCTCAGGGTCATAAGGGTTGTGTAATCTGTCGAGAGCGATGCTATCAAAGATTTCTGGATGAACGCAGACCATGAAGTGGACTGGAGAACTGGAAAAATAAATGCAGGGAACAAAAAAGTGTCTATGATGATAAAACCAACATAGGCAAATGAACTACTCCAAAGCAGGGATCCCTGACCTGGTGAACCTGTGGGAACTTTTGAAAAGACACGGGCGTGATGGTGCGCCTATCAAAATAAGGTTGCCTCTAAATGGCTGCTGCAGGAGGTAGGTTAGCCAATATGCCTTCAGCCATACTCATGAAGACCCTATGTTGTGATAGGCAGCTATCTGGCTAAAGTTTTTAAATCTCTGCATAGCTGATCAGCTCTCCAGTGGGTGATAGCTCCATGCCATGCTTGCTTTCTAGAAACATTTGGCAGTCACCAGGAAGATGTTAGTGAGTCCCTCACCACACACACAAGGAAATTGATTAGCTAAGGTTAACATGCCATATTGATCTCCCCAGTCAAAGTCCAGTAGCACACCACTCTCCTACATCCACCATGCACCCTTTGAAAGTGATTGCTGATCTTTTAAATTTAGGAGTATACGTACGATCCAAGTTGTTCTCAGGAAGTGAATCATGGAGTTCTTTGTAGCAGGATATGGAACTACTGGATGGCAAGGGGATTTTCATTGGCTTGTGAAGAACATAGGTAAGAATAAACGCCCTTACACCGCCTTGTGATTCTCGGGATAGGCGGTATATAAAACTAAACAATAAATAAAATAAAATTAATTAATTAAAAGGAAATCATCTGCATGGTCCATGAACAACTATATCAGCTCCCATCCACTCTGAGAAACCTGTGCAAACAAAGGGAATTCAGAGAAATCAGGGAAATTGTAAGGGAGCTCTTTAGTACTACTGAGTTCCCATATTGTTCAACCTGTGGCTCAGGGTTGTACAATAATACTGTCTTTTACCCAAGATGACAAGAGTTTGTATTTTTTTAATTGTCATGGCGTGCATCCGCTTTGTGCCAGCAGCTAAAGTAGTAGAGGTCCTAAATCCTTTTTTTTGAGGCTCATGGGTGCCTTTGAAGTTCTCAGAAACACACTAGTGGGCAAGCACAATCACAAATGGCTACAGGAGGAGGTAGAGCCCTACACGACACACACAAACACAGAAGAAGTCTAATTTTTAAAAAAATTCACTGGGAAAGAGGAGGAGAATAAGTGGCAGTTGCTAGCCATAAGTGGCAGTCTGCTAGTTATTTTAATCTGCAACAGCCAATCAGAAGCCCCGCTGTAGGGAACTCCCACCTGGCAATTCACCCAATTTCTAAAATAAACTTGGCCAGCACTAGGAAAAAAGTGCTAGTGTAACTTCTATTTTGTGGGTTCTCTAAAGTGAACTTGGAATGAGTTTGCAACAACAAATTTTAAAAAACAAAATGGTTTACTTTCTTAACATATAACATATAACATCAACATTTAACATCACACTTCAAGGTCCTGTTCATGTTGCATTTTCAAGTCCTTATATTTACAGTCTACTGATACTGCCAAGTCCAATTCTTTTCTTTGCAAGTGGGTTGGTTCCTTGAAGACTCCAAGGGCTTGATGAACAGGGATTCAACATGATGAAGCAATGAGGAGAACTCTCACCCACAAGCAACCACAAAAAAAGAAAACCTGGAAACAATAAACTCCAACATTTACAACACAGCAAAAAATAAACAACCTGCTCCTCACTAGTTCCCAACAACATTGCAGTTACCTTAACAAGGTGTTATGGGCTTATAGAAACCGTAAGGTCCCAGTCTGGTAGCCTTGTCTCCCTCCAAACTACATGAGCTCTGCAGCCTCTCCTGTTGTTTTTGAGTCTCCACCCCTTTCTGGTCAGCTCCATTCTGAGCATGGGGTTACACCAGCAGATGCCACATGATGGTGCCCACGCCAAGCATTCAATGCTAGGGGACCTCTGAGCTAAAGCTTATGGCACTGGATCATATCTGTTCTTCATTGGAGAGTCTCTCTCTGAATCCAAATCTAACTTGTTAGAACCAACCCAGTACCTCCCTTTTACATTTCATATGAAGCCATGCCAATGTCATTATAGTGTCGCATCCATTTTAATTCATGTGTGCTGCCTTGTTGTGTGCTTGTGGACAATAAGTGAAATAACCGGTTTTTTAATTGAAAATTTTGTAGGATGACCAAACAACCATTTGCTGGTAATGATAGGAGTTATTCTCCTGACGCCACATTCTTTTATTCTGTTCCAACAGCTGGGGCCCACATTTTGGTGATCAAGGATATATCCTGCGATAGCAAGGAATCGAGGGAATCAAAAGCGGCATTGCCCCCGTGGCTGCTATCCAGTTATTTAGAGGCTGCGGTCCACTCTGCAGTTGGTCTCCTCCCCAAGCCTGGAGAAAACAGCCTGTTAGGTGATCAATCTTGGGCTTCTTTTAATCATAAACTGCAGAGCTTAAGAAGGCGGATTGGTCTCCCAGGGCAAGATCTTGCTGTCAGCTCCACCTGGTAGATCTGAGACCAGCAACCAAAATGATGGTTTATCTTGGTTTAGCTTCCAGTTCTGGCTATCCATCCTAAGGGTGTCATGTGAGGCTCTTGATCAGCTAATAATGTCTTCACTGCAGTACTGCTTCAATGAGAACTGTTTTCTATAATTGCTAAGTGTTACTGTAATCCCTAACAGAGGTGGGATCCAGCAGGTTCTCACCAGTTCCCCCCCAGAGTGGGTTACTAATTATTTGTGTGTGCTGAGAGGGGGGTTACCACTTGGGTCTGCTTTTCTGTTAGAAATTCCATTGGTCCAAAAAAAAAATCATAAAGTCCTGTTGTTTCCTATGTGGCTATTAGTGAAGGTAGAAAAATCGGATAATTCTCCTTGTTATTGTTTTTAAAACATGTTTTAGAAATATGGTAAAGTTCCTTGTTTATGAAAGTTTCTCTCTTTGGATTTCTAGAAACAAAATTAAGTATTTGAAAGTATTAAGCATTTGACAGGCAGTCCATTAGAGGAGAAGTAGTTGTTTCTGCTATGGTAGACAATAGGAGTTGCTATAATGAGTTTAAATTATGGACAGAAAGATACCAGCTGGAAATTAGGAACTTTTTTTTTAACAGTAAAAAAGTTTTACAGTAACAGAGAAATTATTAATGCCCTCACTCGAATGCCTCGCCATCATCGCTGTGCCTCCACCTGAGCTCCAATTGGCGCCATCGCCACTGTTTGAACTCCCACCACCATGGGAACCTGTTATTAAAATTTTGGATCCCACCTCACTGCTCTAACTGTGGGTTCTGTGGGGCAGAACTTGGAAGGAGTTGCAACAACTAAATCTAAAACAAAATGGTTTACTTTTCTTAACAAATAACAGTTATTAAACATTAACATTTAACATTAACACTCTCAAGGTCCTGTTTAAGTTTCAATTCCAAGTCCTTATATTTACAGTCTACTGATAATGCTAAGTCCAATTCTTTCTTTGTTGATGGTTGGCTTATGAAGACTTCTAGAGGCTTTGATGAACTGATTTCAGATGATGAGGGTCCAAGAACTCCCATCAATTACATACAATCAAAAGCCCTGAAACAATAAATTTAACATTTACAATATAGCAAAAAAAATAAACAACTGCCTTCCAACTAGTTCCCAATCACTTTGTAGACACCTTAAAACAAGGTGTTGAGCGAGTAAAGAAATAAATCAAGGTCCCTGCCTTGCTTCCCTCCCAAGTTTTAGAGAGTTTTTGCAGCCTCCCTGTCTGCTTTGAGTCTCCATCCCTTTCTTGGTCAACCCATTTCTGAACATAAGCTACATTATCACTGTTTCCGCTTCAAAATAGCCTGTAATTAAAACTGCACCCAGATGGAAAAAAAGTATTTTGGACCATTTATGGGAAGCTATCAAATAATTAAAAATCCACACATACAGTCATGTGTGTCTACTCTCAACCTGAGCCCTTTGGGGGAGGACGGTAAATAAATCGAAAGTAATAAAATATATGAGGAAAAAGCAATAGCAAAGTGGAATTTTAAAGAATTTGCATGTATTGTTATGTGTGGAAGGAATTTTTAAAAATATATTAGTGGCTTTTGCATTCTTATACCTTCCTTTAATGTAACCAGGAGCCCAGTGGTGGGATCCAAAAATTTTAGTTACAGATTCCCATGGTGGTGGGATTCAAACTGTGGCGTAACGCCAGTAGGGCTGGGCGGGGCACGACGGGGTGGTGGTGGTGGCGGGCATTCCGGGGGCGGGGCATTCCTGGGTGGGGCTGTGGCACCCTTGGGCGGGAAACGAATGCACGCAGGCGCAGGCTGCCATGCACGCCAGTGCACCTCCTGCTAGACTGCTTCAAGTTCTGTGCGCTACTGCTGAGAGGAGGGGTGTAACTAAGGCAAAAATCACGTGGCAAAATTACCAATTAGTAACCCCCTCTCAGCACACACAAATAATTAGTAACCTACTCTCGGGAACCTATGAGAACCTGCTGGATCCCACCTCTGCAGGAGCCCATGGAAACTTTTGATTTCTGTAAGCATCTTGCAGAGGTTTCATTACATTTTACAAGCTTCTGCCTCAGGCACTTCAGTTTTTATCTTGTTTTGCCTCTGAATAGCTACATTTTAAATCCATGTTCTACATGATATATAACAATGATCCTGTTTTTGTATTTGGAATGTATGGTACTTCTGGTTTTTGCCTAATAAAGGTTTTTGTATTAGATTGGATTGCCTCTGAATTTTGTAATGATTACATTACTTATTACCTGTTTTTACTTTTTTTTTTATTTTGTGGACACAAAGAGAAGGGTTTTGGGGGCTTCTCAAGATGACAAATGTCCCCGGGCTGCGGCCATTGAAGAAGAAGAAGGAGGAGGAGGAGGAGGAGGAGGAGGAGGAGGAGGAGGAGGAGGAGGAGGAGGAGGAGAAGAAGGAGGAGAAGGAGAAGGAGAAGAAGAAGAAGAAGAAGAAGAAGAAGAAGAAGAAGAAGAAGAAGAGGAGGAGGAGGAGGAGGAGGAGGCTTTTAGACAGTGCTGGGGTGGAGTCAGCAGTTGTGGTCCACATTGGCACCAACGACATTGGGAAATGTAGCCGGGAGGTTCTGGAAGCTAAATTTAGGCTGCTAGGAAACAGGTTGAAGTCCAGGACCCCCAAGGTGGCATTCTCAGAAATGCTACCTGTTCCATGCACAAGCAGGCTCGAGCCAGGCGTGCTGGAGACATACAGGGTCTCAACGCGCAGATGAGAAAGGTGGTGTAAAGGCAGAGGGTTTCAGATTTGTCAGGAACTGGGGAACCTTTTTGGGACAAGGCAGGCCTGTACAGCAAACGGGACGTGGCTTCATCTTAACCAAAGAGGAACCATACTGCTGGCGCTCAACATTAAAAAAAAGGTGGCAGAACAGCTTTAAACTGATCACTGGGGAAAGCCTACAGGAGCTGAGTGTGACTTCTGTTCCAGGAATACAGTATCTATAGAGGGATGCAGACAGAGAGGGAGGGTTTTTCTAAATCAACCGCCACATACAAGCCAGGAACACTAGCAATGTGCATGTAGCTGACAAAGGGATAGTGTCTACAAAAGACTTGAGGGTAAAGCTTACATAAATCCCAGGTTAAGCGACAGAGACTAGGAGTATACAGGTGTCTCTATATGCCTAATAGTAGAAGCATTCAACCCTAAAATGGGGAGAGGCTGGAGTACAGAGTTTTGAAGGAGGACTCTTTGATATAAAGTGGGCATTACAGAGGGACATGGTGGAATGAGGAGGAGAACCAGTGGGATGCTAAGTTATACCAGGCTACAGGCTCTATAGGGAAGGATAGGGACGAAACAGGGCGATTGGGGTGAGGTTGCCCTTTACATCAAAGGGAGCATGAAGTATCACATAAAATAGACAATGCAGTGGGGAGCTGGTTCCCCTACTAGAATCACTGTGGATATCAATACCAGGGAGTGAAGGACAGTTTAATATTAGGAATATATTATCGCCCCCCCCTGACTTCAAAGTGCACAGAAAGAGGATTCTGAGATGGAAAAAAGAAATTAGAGAGGCCAACATGGGGAAAACAAAAAATAGTGGTAATGGGTGATTTTTAACTATTCCCATATAAGAGCTGGAAAAATGCATGTTCAGGTCATAGTGTAAGGAGAGAAGCATTCCCTGGGATATGCTAAATGGACTGTGGCTTTCTAGGAGCAGATGGTTGTGGAACCAACCAGGGGAGAGGTGATCCCAGATCTAATTCTATGTGGGACCCAGGACCTGCGTGCAGTGGAAGTCAGTGTTGTTGAGCCGATAGGGGAACAGCCACCACAATGCTACTGTCCAGATTCAGTATCTCAAAGCATGCTTAACAAGTGGCAACTACTAATGTACCCATTACATTCTCAGAAAGGGAAATTTCTCAAAGATAGAGGGGATAGTGTGCAGGAAGCTGAAAAGCGAAAAATCAAGAGAGTCAAAACTGTCCAGGATGCTTGGAGAGTTATTTAAAAAACACAGTAATAAAGCTTCAGCTGGAAATGTGTTCCACAGGTTATGAAAAAAGGCAGCACCCAGTCCAAAAAAGAAAGCCACCATGGTTAATAAGAGAGGTTGAAGAAATTATCAAAAAAAAAGAAAATGTCTTTTAGAAAATGGAAGTCCAGTTTGACTGATGAAGAATATGAGAGGGAACACAAAATGGTGGCAAAAAGAGAAGCAAGTTAGCTGTAAGGGAGGCAAAAAAGGATTATGAGGAATGCATGAGCTGCGTAACATCAAGACCAGCAACAAACAGTTCTTCAAGTACACCAAAAAAGCAGGAAGCCAGCAAGGGAAGCGGTAGGGTCTCAAGCTAGATGGCAAAAGGAACAAAGGGTGTGCAAGCTAAAGATGACAAGGGAGATTGCAGAGAAGCTGAATGAATTCTTTTGCATCCTGTCTTCACCCAAGGGTGAGGTGAGGAACATTCCTGCACCTGAACCAAGCTTCTTAGGAAGGCGAATCCGGGAGGAACTAGCTTGAAGATAGTGAGTAGACAAGGAAGAAGTTCTGGCAGCCATTGATAAACTAAATGCAGCCACTAGAACTCCTGGCCCAGATTGTATCTCAATTCAAGAGTTCTTAAAGAAGCCTCTCCAAGCATGAAATTGCTGATCTTCTCACTTTAATATGCAACTTATCCCTGAAATCAGGTTGGCTCCATCCCCTGAAGACTGGGAAGATGGCCAATGTCACACCAATCTTAAGAAAGGGTCTAGGGGGGACCCGGAAATTACAAAGCCAGGCAGTTTTGACATCTGTTCCTGGTAAATTAGTAGAATCTATCATTAAAGATAAAATTATAAAACATGTAGAAAAGCAAGACCTGCTGAGAAAGAGTCAGCATGGCTTTTGCAGAGTGTAAATCCTGTCTTACAAACTTACTTAGAGTTCTTTGAGGGTGTAAACAGGCATGTGGACAGGGGTGAACCGTGGACATTGGTTCTACTTGGCGACTTCCAAAAGGCTTTTGACAAAGTTCCTCTACCAGAGACTGTTGAGAGAAAAACCTCAGCAATGAAAGGAATAAGAGGGGAAGTCCTCCTATGGATTAAAACTTGGTTGAGAAACAGGAAACAAAGAGTGGGTGTAAATGGGAAGTTCTCACAATGGAGAGAGATGTCCGGGGAGTGGTGGTCCCCAAGGATCCAGACAATGGGATAACCAGTGCTCTTTAATCCTATTCATAAATGACCTGGAAGTAGGGGTGGGTAGGCGTGGCGTGGCTAAGCTTTGCAGATGATACCAAATTATGTAGGGTGGTGAGAACCACAAAGGATCGCTAAGAGCTCCTAAGCTGACCTTTGATAAATCTAGGTGAGTGGGCTCCAGAAATGGCAATGGAAGTTCAATCGTAGCAAAATGTAAAGTTGATGCACATAGGGGCAAAAAAAATCCAAACTTCACATTCACACTATGATAGGGAATCGGTGCTATCAGTCACAAGAATCAGGAAATGGATTTAGCTGCCTCTTAGTTGATAGTTCCATGGGAATAAGTCAACCTCAATGCATGGCAGCTAAAAAAAAGGAAAACTCTATGCTGGGGATCATTAGAAAATGAATTGATAATAAAACTGCAAAGATTGTCATGCCCTTATATAAAGCAGTGATGCGACCACACTTGGAGTACTGTGTCCAGTTCTGAGTCACGCGATCTCCCAAAAAAGGATATCGCGAAGATAGAAAAAGAAAGTGTAGAGAAGGGCAACAAGGATGATTGAGGCACTGGAGCACCTTCCCTAAGGAGGAGAGGTCTGCGGGTTGGGGCTCTTTAGTTTGGAGAGGAGTATGGCTGAGGGGGGGGATATGGGATTGAGAAGTTGCCAAAAAATTATGCATGGGGTAGAAAATGCTTGACAGAGAGAAATTTTTTTATCTCTTTCTCACAATACTAGAACCAGGGGGGCTATACATTGAAAATGCTGAGAGGGAAGAATTAGAACCATAATAAAAGGAACACTTCTTCTTCACGCTAACGCAGATTGGTGTTTGGAATATGCTGCCACAGGAGGTGGTGATGGCCACTAACCTGGATAGCTTTCAAAGGGCTTTGACAGAGTTTTCTGGAGGAGAAAGTCGATTTATGGCTACCAATCTTGATCCTCCCTTGATCTAGAGATTGCAAATGCCTTTAACAGACCAAGGTGATCGGGAGCCACAGCACGCGAGAAAGGCCATTGGCGCTCTCACATCCTGGCTATGTGAGCTCCCCAGGGCACCTGGTGGGCCACTGGGCGGAGTAGCAGAGTGCTGGACTAGATGGACTTTTGGTCTGATCCAGCTGGGGAGGCGAGGGCCGAGGCGGAAAACTCAGTTCTTGCCCCAGGCTCCATTTTCTGTCGATACCCCACTGGTTGCATGGTTTGCATAATCTGACTTCATGAGAAAGGGGGGAAAGCCAGCAACCAAAAATACTCCCAAATAGCAGGAAGGGCAGGAAAGTGAGACTCGCCAGTCAGTCCATCCCCCCCTTGCCCCCCACTTTGGCAAAGGCTAAATTTATCAGTGGCGTGTTCAAAGCGGGTGAGGCTGCTGTTGTCCTTCTCTGCTTCTCAGGTTGAAAGCCAGAGGGGAAGCACGGAGGGGAACTGACTCTTCAGGACTTAGGACCACTTTTATAGCCTTCATGAAATATCCCTCCTAGAGCCCAGAAGGGGAAGGGTGGCCTATTAAATCAATCAAATAAAGAAATTATCACAGCAGTTGATGTTTTGGGTGGGGGCTGTGCGGTTTGGACATGCTTAGAACTTCCCAGAAGTGGGGAGGGAAAACTCCCATATTACCGGGGGATGACACTACAATGTGTAGGTCTGAAAAAAACACCAGACTGGTTCTTTTTGAGCCTTATGGTGTTATGGTCAAACTAGAGCATTATTCCTTCAAATGCATTCTTGATAATCAAAAGGAGTCTTTGAGACACTAGAACAGTGGTTCCCAACCTTTTTTCACTTGTGAATCAACTCATTCTCCTAAAATTGTACCTCCATATTAGCAACCCCATTATGATTTTTTTTCACATACCCCAGGTGGGAATCACTGCACTAGAAGACTAAGGTCCATTCCGCGACTTATGCTATCTAATCTAAGTTCGAGCTGCTGCCGGTCTAAGTGTCTCGCAGACAACCACTGGACGCATCGCGGGTTTTGTAGCAGCTTCACTTCGTGTAACAGCTCAAATTTCCTACCCAGTTGGGAACTACTACTTTTCAGGAACCATGCTCAAACTCAGCTCGATTCCAGTAAAGTGCGGAATCTCTGGTGCCAGGAGTCCCCCATTCAGCCAATCACAGCTGAGTGTTTCGGGCATGTGTACAGCTGGCCAATCAAAAAACGCCACCTTCATCCCTCCATTCCTGTGGCAGTTTTTTAAATAACGTGTGTGGGGATAGACGGAACATGGCCGTAGAACAGTAGCCAATCGGAACGGAGCGGTGAAGAGGCACAGGATGATTCCGCCCTCCGAGCTGGGATCAAGCTGGTTGCAGTGGGGAACAACAATGGCTTTGACCTAGGTCAGTACCCTTCTCAGGGAACTGGGTCTAACCTTTTTTACTCATGTGCGGAATCGCCCTAACAAACCTTTCCTCAGGTGCTGTGAGTGATCCTCCCACTACAAAGACATTTTACACAAGAAATACAGAAACACAAACCTCCTACACTGAAACACATTGTGGAGATTTACTGAAGACATCTTAAGAACTGAGTCCACGAAACTGTATGCTGAAAATGTTGCAAGTCTTCAAAATGGCACACCACTCTTTTGACTGAAAAACATCATAAGCAGACATTGCGCATCTGGGATTCCGGAAAAGGTGGTCATGATTTATTTCATTAGTGACTTCACTGGATCTCCCATCCTTTCACCCAGTGGCAACCCAAAAAGGACTTTTCATTGTTCTCCTCTCCTCCATTTTATCCTCACAAAAACTCAGTGAGGAAGGTTAGGCTGAGAGTGCGTGACTGGTCCGAAATCTCCCAGGGAGCTTCCATAGAGCGAGCATGGATCCTAGTCCAGCTTTCTAACCACTAGTCCTCCCTATCCTAACCACTACTCTGAATTTTGGATGCAGCCCTGGTGCCTAATTTAGAAAGGAAGCGTGTCCATTTCTTTCCCTCACTCTTTACAAATGGTTGTATAAGCAAACTTCTTTCCCACCCCATACCAGCAGCATACTTTAAATCCCTAATTTTTAGATTAATATTCCTTGTCCTTCAACAATGTCTGTGGAGAAACCTTTGCCCCTCTACCCCAAACCAGACCATAATGGCACGAACTGAGGAAAGCCGCACAGGAATCAGCGGTGAGCTCTGGTTTGTGCAAACGGCGACCCGATTTAGGCAAACTCCTGTGCCAAGTATAAAGTCTCACAAGAGACCATATTTATTTATTTATTTATTTGCATTTTAATCCCGCCCTATCCCAAAGGGCTCGGGGCAGGTTACGACAGTTTTTAAATTCCTTGTTGTTAGGATTCTATGATTGCATTCCGGACTAAAAATAACGGCCTCAGTATTTTAAATCATATGATTCAACATGCAGAAAGAGATGTCAAATAACTACAAAACTGACTCAAACTCAAAGCAGGGAGAATAGTTGTGGTCAGATGTTGGGTGAAAGCTGGCATGGTGAAAGTGCATGCCATGAAGATGTTTTGCATAGGGGAAAGCCCAGTTTCCACCAACCAGTGTGCCCATGCAAAAGCTTACAAGGGTAGGGAATCTGCGGCTCTCCAGATGTTCAGGAACTACAATTCCCATCAGCCCCTACCAGCATGGCCAATTGGCCATGCTGACAGAGGCTGATGGGAATTGTAGTTCCTGAACATCTGGAGAGCCGCAGGTTCCCTACCCCTGCTAGGAGGAAAAGGCTTTCACCCCTTGAAACAGCAGCAGCTGTGTGAAATGAAGCTCTCTGCCAAGCAGAAATTCGACAGGGGAGCATCTCCTCCCTTTTAAGCTTCACCTGCCAAATTTCTTCCTGTCAGGCACTCAGCCTCTAACGCCAAAAAAAGGGGGGGATGAAATCCCTGGGAAGAGGCATAGTAAAAGGAGACTGGTTTTTGCAAACACCGTCCAGTCCAGCCTTTGCCATAGAAAAGGCTGCAAAGGGAACGGTGGAGAAAAGGCGCGAAAAAGAGCAGCGAAAACCGCACGGGGGGGGGGGAGGGGCGACACGAGCGGCAGTTGAGAGGAAAGAAGGGCGGAGAAAAGAGCGGCCGTTGAGTGGGGAAAAAGGCGGGAAAAGAGGGAGGCGATGGGGGGAGGGGAAGAGGCGCTCGCTGAGGGGAGGCTGAATTGGGAAAATACATGGGATCGACCCTGAGGGAGAAAAGTAGAGATTCTGTGTGGAAATAATGACAAACGCGTTTTTTTTAAAACGTGGCTAACGCTTTCCATGTATTGTAAAAAAAGGTGGACCTGGAAAGAGGACGTTTCTCCATTTGGCCCCCTTTCTTGTTCCATTCTTCCACAAAAGGCCAGAATCAGAAACTGTTAGCGTTCAGGGGGTTAGTCAGGCTGTTTATTTTATTTATTTATGGGTTTGTTTTTTTCTTGTTGTATGGGATTTTAGTATGGCTTTTTCTTTGTAACCACTCTGAGACTAGTAAAGGGCAGAGAATAAATCTAATAAATAAATTCCTAGTTATCTGGCAGAATTGCACTTTCTTCAGGCTTTTCTGTCACAGTAACCCCAAATTTCTCTTCAGTTTCTTTTCCTGGGGTTGCCAACTCGACTGGGAAATTCCTGGAGATTTATGTCACAGGGTGTTTGTTGTGGGGAGGGGAAGGGTAAGGAGTTTGTAAGCCCCTTTGAGTCTCCTATAGGAGAGAAAGGGGGGTGGGTTATAAATCCAACTCTTCTTCAGCGTCTGGGAAACGTCTTTCTCCTATACTCCATGTTTCTTCCAGAGGAGTTGCTCTGTAGCCTGAGATAAGTTTTAATTTCAGGAGATCTCCAGACCCCACCTGGAGGATGGCAAGCCAATCTAATAATGATTGCCAACTTTTCAAATGATCCCAGCAGCTATACTTTTAACTGAGCCAATCTAATAATAAGATTGCCAACTTTTCAAATGATCCCAGCAGCTATACTTTTAACTGAGCCCTCCAGGGGAGGGCGGTATAAAAATATAATGTAATAATAAATAAATAAACTGTGCAGAGGGACTTGTAAGGCACAAAATAATGCTTATTGGTAGGCATGAAAATGTTCGCCCACAGATTTCAAGTACATCTTGAGACACTGTTTTAGGGTACAGGGGTTGCTTCCCAAAATATTGGACAGTGCTTGGAAAATTGACCTATTTATGTAGTTTGCGTGATGCAGTTTCTCGTTTATATAATCAGATTGTTAAAAAAATAATTTCCATGTAGAAGGAATTTGTCTCCGGAGTTCAGTATGTACTAATGCAACTGTTTTGTTCACAGAAGTAACACATTAGAAAAAGGTGACAACATGGCAGTGGCACAGAAGCAACGAACCTCTTTGGTAGGGGTCTGCTCCTTGTGGTTATTATGCTTGCGCTCAGATTTTATGGGATTTTGTGGCCATTCTGTTCATAAGAACATAAGAACTAGCCTGCTGGATCAGACCAGAGTCCATCTAGTCCAGCACTCTGCTACTCGCAGTGGCCCACCAGGTGCCTTTGGGAGCTCACATGCAGGATGTGAAAGCAATGGCCTGCTGCTGCTCCTGAGCACCTGGTCTGCTAAGGCATTTGCAATCTGAGATCAAGGAGGATCAAGATTGGTAGCCATAGATCGACTTCTCCTCCATAAATCTGTCCAAGCCCTTTTTAAAGCTATCCAGGTTAGTGGCCATCACCACCTCCTGTGGCAGCATATTCCAAACACCAATCACACGTTGCGTGAAGAAGTGTTTCCTTTTATTAGTCCTAATTCTTCCCCCCAGCATTTTCAATGAATGCCCCCTGGTTCTAGTATTGTGAGAAAGAGAGAAATTTTTCTCTCTTTCTCACAATACTAGAACCAGGGGGCATTCACTGTCAACATTTTCTACCCCATGCATAATTTTATAGACTTCAATCATATCCCCCCTCAAATGTCTCCTCTCCAAACTAAAGAGTCCCAAACGCTGCAGCCTCTCCTCATAAGGAAGGTGCTCCAATCCTTGAATCATCCTCGTTCCCCTTCTCTGCACTTTTTCTATCTCTTTGATATCCTTTTTGAGATGTGGCGACCAGAACTGAACACAGTACTCCAAGTGCGGTCGCACCACGACTTTATATAAGGGCATGACAATCCTTGCAGTTTTATTATCAACTCCTTTCCTAATGATCCCCAGCATAGAGTTTGCCTTTTTCACAGCTGCCATGCATTGAGTTGACATTCCCATGGAACTATCAACTAAGATGCCCAAATCCCTTTCCTGGTCTGTGACTGTTCAATATATTCATATCTCGCTTTTCAGACCATTGTCTCCCAAAACTTCTGTCATCCATCAAGAGAGACAGGCTTGCAAACTAAAAAGGCAAGGAGGAATGGCAAGGGAAGGTGCTACATTTGTCAGCCTTTCTCTCAGATGGGGGTAAGGCTGGTCCTCCTCCACTGCTGTTGCTCCAACTTGGGTGGAAGCCATTCCATGATGGTACATCCCTTGGTCCCCTGGCTGGCTACAGTTCCTAGGGGTTGTTTGCTCCTGGTTTAGCAGCTTGGAGCTGGCTCAAGATACCAGTGGCTTCCTTCTGTAAGTCACGCAAGAGTAGGCCAACTTTATTCTGTGGGACTTATTTCCAGGAAAAGTTTTCTCAGGATTTCAACCTTTGTGGGCAATTTGCACATATTCTATAATATTCAATGTAGTTCATTTTCTGAAATTGCTGGTCTCAAACAGAAAAATAAACCAAACCCTTGCAAAGCTTAGAGTTCGAGTTTGAATTTGGACATGCCACTTTTTGTTTATTCCATCCCATTCCCATCCCATTTTTCATTGTGAGGCCCCATGAGGACTAGGAACATTATTTTAAATTAAAGCCAATGACGCTAAAGCTATTGTATAGCCATCAGTCCTGATTTCACAAATAGACTATTTTTCAACATCAGAAGTCTGACTTTTGGTTTCTGTTCACATATAAATTCAACCTAAGTCACCATGAATGTTCCATCATTGTTTGAATTACCTTAGTTTTATTAATGCAAGAACATATCAAGCTAATTTTTTTTTAAAGCTGCCATAAACGACCTCTTTTCCAGGAAGATGAATGATTTCTTCTTTGCATTTTAGAGTGCAGTGATATTCCCTAACAAGATATCAACTGAGCAGCAATCCCTGGTATTAGTGAAAAGACTGCTGGCAATAGCTGTATCCTGCATTACTTATCTGAGAGGGATCTTTCCAGAAGGTGCCTATGGAACAAGATATCTGGATGGTAATGTGTTCTCCTTTTCAAATACACTATATAATTCTAGAAGGATGACTTTAGGCTACCACAGCAAAAAGTAACTGGAACCTTCCAGCACTTTTACTAACATTTTTTTTAATTTAAGCATTTGTCAATTACAGCTCACTTCATAGAGATGTCTCTATAATGTGATTGATAAAGCTGTGGTCAGACCCTTCAAAGTTCCCAACCTCCAGGTGGGGCCTAGAGATCTCCCAAAGATCTCCAGACTAATCTCCAGATAATAAGGATCCGTTTCCCCCTAGAAAATGACTGCCTTGGAGGGCAGGCTATGCGGCTTTATACCCTGCTCTGTCCCTGCCCTTCCTAGGATCTTCCCCCAAATAACCACGAATTTCCCAATCTCGAGCTGGCAACCCTAAATCTTTTAAAAGATACCACAAAATGATTTTTTTTAAAGTATCTGTGCATAAAGTTTTGATTTAGCTGCACTAAAACTTTAATGTTTTAAATCAAATTGTTTTGATGAGCAAAACATTATTCCTTTCTGCACTGTAAAAAAACAGGAAAGCAATTGCTTTTTATAATTGTATTCCATGTGGTAGATTTGGTTTCCAAAACTGATCTTGTTTTGTTTGTGTCTTTTAAGACCTCTGTGTGAAAATACTAAGGGAGGACAAAAACTGTCCAAGCTCTAGTCAGCTAGTGAAATGGTATGTACATTGTCATTTATAAATGGTGGATCGAGCCTCATTAGATGTTGGTTGATAGCCTTATGTATACGTCAATATGGCAAGAGCAGTTAATGGTCAGTGGTCTGAGAACTATACTTGGAGGTCACAATCACATGCATCCTGAAATAAAAAGCAATTTATATTTGTTTATTCAATCCGGCATTTCAATCCAGTATTTCATTCCAAGTAAATGTGAACGCAATTGCCGAGTCCATAAAAATAATTTTATTTATTTATTTACTTACATTATTAATAGCCTGGCTTTCTCACAGGAACTCAAAAGCAGATTCCACATAGTGAGTCAGTACAATCAACAAAATGGGACATTTAGTAACTAATGCATTAAGATTTTAGAAGTCTGGAACCACCAGAAAGAACCGAAGCATAACATAAATATTCACATGACACATTAAGTATACAAGATGCCAGGGCCACATTCTCCTTGGCCTTAAATATGATAAATAATATTTATTTATTGTTGTTGTTAACAATAATCATTCTGTTTATAAACAGTACAGAAATTTCCATGAGGTAGCAATATTGTTTTCTCTTTATAGGATGTTAGGATGCTATGACGCACTGCAGAAAAGATATGTAAGTTGGTTTTTTAAAAAATATTACGAGCTGTTATGTGCATAGACTGAGCTGGGGTTATATTTGTTAAAGACAATGAAAATACCTTTAATTTTTAATTATGCTTTTTGTTCTTTTTATTTTAATCAGCTCAGGTTGATCGTCCTAGCAGTAAGTTTTCTAAAGAACATGTTGACATATAAAAATAAATCAGAAGTGATTCTGCTATATTTTACTGTGAGTTGTCCTAATTATTACTTATCTTTAAATGTAGGTCTACACCAATCCGGAGGATCCTCAGGTATATTTAAGATAATGTTGCAGTCACAGATTTTTAACTGCACATTCTTGTATTATTTCTTGATGTGCCTAATCTATCTTTGAGTACAGTTTCTACTGATTTTCCTGGGAAAGGTGTTAGGCAAATTGGCCTGTAATTTCCTGGTTCCCTTTTGGCTCTCTTTGCTAAATTCGACACATAAATGGGGATGCTTACATCTTTGTAGTGAGCCTGGTTTTGGCTACTGTCAAAGAACCATTCAGTGGAAGAAATAATATATATTTATGGGTCAAATACACATGCATTAAGTTGTGTTCATATTTCCGATCTTCCTCTAACACTGTATTGTAGTTCTGCTTCCTGAAACCATGAACTCCATGAGAACACCATGACTTTGTTAATTCCTGGTAAAAAATAAATCTTAATGGGTAAGAAGAAGAAGAGTTTGGATCTATACCACACTTTTCTCAACTGTAACGAGTCTCAAAGTGGCTTATAAACTCCTTCCTCTCTCCACAACAGACACCTTATGAGGTATGTGGGGCTGAGAGAGTTCAGAAAGGACTGGCCTAAGGCCCAAGCTTCATGTGTTAGAGTGGGGAAACATACCTGGTTCACCAGATAAGAGTCTGCTGCTCACGTGGAGGAGTGGGGGAATCAAACCTGGTTCTCCAGATTAGAGTCCATCGCTGTTAACCACTACACCACTCTGGATCAGTGTATTCTATCAACTTCTTGTTCCTTTCTTTATTTGGTATCAAGAAAACCAATGGTCTTCATAGTTGTCCCAGATGTGTGTTCTTTGACATAAAGTAACCAGCCACAAGGTGTCACCACATATCTGTATGATCTGATAATATAAAAAGAATATTAATTTTGTAGAGTTGCAGCTTACATGTTTTATTTCCTCTCCTTTCTCTGCAGTTTACATGGAGTGAATGATTCGACTAACTTTAATTATGAGTAGAAAAACGTTTCCGTCTAGTGGTACCTTTAAGAGCGACAAAGTTTTATTCTTAGTATAAGCTTTCGTGTCCATGCATGTGAAAGCTTATACCAAGAATAAAATTGAATAAAACAGTGCTGAAATATATTCCAGTTAATGTTGGTTGAACTATACGTGTTTCAGATGTGTATAGTGAATGGAGGTGGGGGCTAGTGACATTAGCACCGTATCCATGCACCAGTTGAGTACTCAGATCCAATAGATCAGTGCTCCCCTCCAGGGTTTTGTGTGCTTCTATTTGCACGGGGTTGCTCCCTGCAGTTTATCAAAGGTTCTGTTCTCAGTGGCCCTTTCCCCACTTCCCTTAAGCCCCGTGCTACTCGAGGAGAGTAGCGCGGGGTCCCTCGGCGCTCCCCACTGAGAGGGGCGGCGACAGCGCAGCCGCCCCGAAGCTGCTGTTGTCGCGCCCCTCAGCGCGCGGCATCCCAGAGGCTCTTCTGAACGGTGCCTTTTGACGACCCCGCACAGAGCGCGGGGTCGTGGGGACACCTGGGCGCGCGCCTGGGATGCCCCACGCTGAGAGCAGCGCGCGGCATAGGGGGGATGGAAGCGAGTGGGGAAAGGCCCAGTGTGGAAAGGAATGCAAAAGTGGTGCTTCTTTGTCGCTCAAGTGAATGGTTCAGAAGTGGGCAGCTTGAGGTCTAAATCTCCGCTTGGGTGACTGGTAGCTGTCATCCAGGACTGGCTGTCCATGAAGTCTCAACATAGTACTTGCAATAGTAACTGTCTCTATTGCTCATTCAGTCTGCTCCATCGTTTTAATACACAGGTTTGGGTTTTGTGTCCGTTCTTCTCACAGCAGTGCTCTTTCTCCCAGCATAAGGGGCCTTCCCCTGATACAACAGGCTCAGCAGGATGGATACACAGCAACCTACCTCCCCATTAAAAAGAATATGTCATCAATACTATTTCCTGGACATGGCAAAATAAAACTGGATCTTGCATTCTTTGGAATTTCCTAACGTTCATGTTAGTTATGTGACTACTGTGACTGTGTTTTGTATTTAGACAATTACAGAATGCTACCAGTTTAAGTTCAAATACACCGACAAAGGACCAGAGATGGATTTTGTAAGGTATTCTCCTCGTGTTTTTCTCCCTTCACTCTGCAGTTTTAGGAGACATTTCTCTAGTGGCCTGTTCTAATAATAATGAAACTAAAAATGTGTTCTTTGCTTCCAGGAATGGAATGTTAACACAGCCTTGATCACCAAGGAAACATTATTAGTCTTCTTTTTGTGCTATGTAACATATGTTCAGGAACACCGTGAACTAGTCTCTAGCTGCATTTTAACAGAAGGCGAAATAGCAGAGAAAATACTATCAGATATTTTTGCAGATACTTAAGAATCTGACATACCCCCATAAAAACATATTGATTTTCCCTTCCAAAGTTTGTCTATTTAAATACTTTTAAATATCGAGGAAGCTCTTTCTTAGCAAATGTCAGTGCTGCGTGTTGTAGGTTTTCCGAGTTGTGTCGCCATGGTCAGGTAGTTTTTGCTTCTGACGTTTCACCCGTATCTATGGCTGGCACCGTCAGAGGCATGTCACGATAAGATGTATTTCTCTCTGTGGCACAGTGAAAACCACAACCCCCATTTGAGTCTAGCTGTGAAAGCCTTTGAAAATGTTAGGTTGTGGGGTTTTTTTTGTCTTGGGATATGTCTCAGGACATAGCAGGAACACCTGATTAAATAAAACTCTATTGCTGAGGTTTGTACCTGGAAAGGCAGTACCTCCTTTTCTGCACTTCTTCTGTTGGTGTGTTTACAGTTGCCCCAACCCTTCCCTGAAGCTTGACAAACAGAATTTCCTTTTTTGTTTATGTAGCCCTGTCCTGAATAGCCTTGGGCTAGCTTGATCTTGTCAGATCTCAGAAGCTAAGCAGGGTCAGCCCTGGCTAGTATTTTGGTAGGAGACCTCCAAGAAATAGCAGGGTTGCACCACAAAGGCAGGCAGTGGCAAACCACCTCTAACATCTCTTGCTTTGAAATGCCTACTGGGTCACCATAAGTCAGCTGTGATTTGATGGCAAAAAAGAGGCCATCTTGGTGGTCTGTGGGGCAACCAATAATGTTTTCCAATAGAAGATGGTAATGATCCGCGGCACAAATAGGAGGAGGTTGCCTGGATAGAACCAGGCTAAAGTCAGTGGACAGAGCTTGCAGGGGTGGGTGTGACAGGTTCTACCTAGGGTTGCCAACAACCTAGTGCAAAATGTGTTCTTCCCCCTTAATAGTGGCTTCATGGGATGCTATTTGCCTTCATTCCAGGAATATCTTTAACTACATATTTCTGCACATTAAGCCTACATTAAAGGACCAGCATTTTCCCCCTCCAGGTTGTTGGCAACCCCATTTCCACCACTGAGGAAGCAGCTGCTGTTGCTGTGTGTTGTTATCAATGGATGTTTTGTGCTTTTCTAGTAAACACCACGGGGACAATTCCAGCATCACCTGTGCAGATACCA
Source organism: Sphaerodactylus townsendi (assembly GCF_021028975.2). Lineage (NCBI taxonomy): Eukaryota > Metazoa > Chordata > Lepidosauria > Squamata > Sphaerodactylidae > Sphaerodactylus > Sphaerodactylus townsendi. Next base: position 13,128,980 of record NC_059425.1, on the reverse strand, counting down.
AGAAAGCAAGCATCCTGCTGCTACGGAAGATTTATGTTCTGATGCAAAACTTGGGTCCTCTGCCCGACAATGTCTGCCTAACAATGAAACTCTTCTATTACGATGAAGGTATCGTTTCAGATCTTAATTCTGTTTCATTTATTGATTTTAGATGCCACCTTTCTGGGCAGAGTGTGCTTAGTGTGTCTCTCAGGCAAAGCCGAATAAAATCTACCATCATCCTAAAGCAGCCATGCCCTGACCTGGACGGCCCAGGCTAGCCTGACCTTGTCAGGTCTCACAACCTAACCATGGTCAGCCCTGGTTAGTTGGTAAATAGGAGGCTACCAAGGAAATCAAGGGTTGCTACGCAGAGGCAGACCATGGTAAACCACTCCTGAAGTCTGTCACCATAAAAACCTTACAGGGTTGCCATAAGATGAATGCGACTTGTCAGCCCTTTCCACCATCTCACTAATCATAAAGTCCAACAACAGTTAAAAGCCAGGAGAGTATAAAACAAATGTAGTTAAAGCCTTGGTGTGAAACCTCAGTTTTACTCAAAAGTTTTCTGGAACAATTATGTTTCTAAATGTCTCCTGGGGTGAAGAGGATTTGAAGACCCTGGGGCAGAGTGGTCTAAAAATTGGGGCTTGTAGCCCAGGAGACAGTCATTCAAATCCCTGCTTAGCATACCTGTGATAGTGGGAGGGGGCTTCCTGCAACAGGCCTCCCTCCCCAACTAATCTCAGACCAAGGGTTGAGGCATATTGGTACAGGCATTCCCTCAGGTTGTGCTTACCGAAATCCTTAAGGCTGTAATAGTCAAAACAGCATTTTGAGTGGAGCCCAGAAATATACTTCAGCTAGAAATATATGACATTTCAGAGGACATTGATTCATACAGTCGCCACAGGTCAGAAGGGAATTGATGGCACTCATGACACACATACGAACAGAAATATTTGGGAGCTAGACAGAGCATGCATATTACTCCCATTCTGCAGATGCTCCATTGGCTGCCCATTTGTTACTGGGTTCAGTTTAAGGTATTGGCTATCACATACAAAGCCCTTCATTGGTCCCTCTTATCCGCATAGCCACCTCTCCCCCTGTCCTCTTCCACAACAGCTTTGCTGATAGGAGCAGGTGCTCCTGCGGGTGCCAGCGTGTAAATGGGAAAAATCAACAACTGCTTGCACATATCCTTTCTTTCCACCTTATGGAGCGGCCTGCCCGAGGAGGTCAGGAAGGCTCTCCCTCTCCTGGCTTTTCAAAAACTGTAAACCCAAATTATTCTAGAGGGCCTTTTTGCACCTGTGATAGGGTTGCACTGTACAGAATAGTTTACGAACTCACTGGGATAAATGATTAACGACTCTGGTCTATACTACTGTGTACAGCTTACTGCAAGTAGGATTCTGTTATAGAATTTTTGCACCACTAAATCTGTCACTACTTATGCTGTGCCACAGTTCTATGTCTTAGATTTCGGGTCGGTTCTACAATTCTAACTTGTTATTCATTGAATGTCCTGTTTTGTTGATTGTGTTGACTCACTATATGTAAACTGCTTTGAGCCCCTGTGAGAAAGGTGGACTATAAATAATATAATGAAATAATACTGAAAGCCAGTGTGGTTGGTAAAAATTGGTGGTCACGTATTCACTGCAGGCAGTGCCAAGTCACATTCTGGCGGCTGGCAGAAGGCTTTGTCACTGGAAGGTTCCAGACCTTTTTCAAAGGCTGTCCCATGTAAAGCACATAGGAGCATTCGTGGTTGTTACCACAGCGTGTGTGAACATGACCAGGTCAAGTGGGTCCAAGAATGACAGCAGTTGGTGTATTTATCCAAGAAAAGACTGCAAACCTGCTCTGTCAGGAGGATCACAACTGCATCCAGTACAGGCTACACATCTATTCCTGTGTCAGCTTTGCATCCAGTTCACATTTTTATCTGGATTAAATTTCAGTCTATTATCCACCCTGTTGCCTCCGGGCGCCACTTATAAATACATTCACTGCCTCCCTGGAATCAGATGGGACTCTTATTGCCTGAATATAAATGGCAGTTTACTTTCTCTTGGTGATTTCATGCAGATATTAAATAACACGGGGGACAAAAAGGAACTCAGAAGGTCCCCATAAAACTAAGACAATGGGCAGAACAAAAAACCCTTTAGCATCACCATCTGAAGCCTCCCCCCCCCCACATGTTTAGTGCCATAGGCGAACTGTTTTATACATTACTATTCTCTTGTTTTTGATGTTTTATTATTTAAATAATATTTTTTGTCAATTGTAATTATATCTATTGGAAGCTGCTCGGAGCCAGCTTTGGTGGGGAGAGCAGGGAATTAAATCGAATGAATGAATAAATAAATAAACAGAAATCAGAGCCACTGCAGAACAATACGTCTAGGGCCCCTCACCACCAGATGGCCCAGCAAGATACCATAGCTTTTGGTATTAAAAAGGCACTGAGAGATTGAGCACAGGCAACAGGGGCATAATTGCCTTGTTAGAAGACAGGACCTTCCGTCAGGAGTCAGGACAATCAAGGCACTTTCAGTGCCATAGGGTTGCCACTTCTGTGTCGGGATATGATCCTGGAGAGGGCAGAGTTTGAGGAGGGGTGGGGTCTCAGTGAACTGTAATGCAGCCATTTTGTTCAAGGGAATTGATATCTGTAGTCGGGAGATAAAGTGTAATTCTGGGGGATCTCCAGGCACCATCTAAAGGCTGACAATCCTAGCCATCTCTAGGAAGGAAGGCAGATTGATCTAGATAATCAGTCGCCTCCAGAAGTACCTGTAGCTGAGAAACCCACCAGTGTTTAAAACAAACATGTCAAATATAGCTAATGAAAAATATGGGTTCCAGGGATGCTTAAGGCTAGTCTTGTATTGCACAGGGGGTTGGACTGGATGGCCTGTATGGTAACTTCCAGCTGTATGATTCTAGCTCAGATCAAGACTGAATTCCCTCTAGAAGGTAAAATGGCTGAACTGAGGCTTTTGTATTTTGGTCACATCAAATGAAACCCCAAGACTTACTGGAAAAGACAATAATGCCAGGGAAAGGTGAAGGCAGCCGAAAAAGAGGAAGATACAGGAGATCCATGACTCCATAAAGGGAAGCCCGGCCTTCAGTTTGCAAGATCAGAGCCTTCATGTTAATGACAAGACATTTTTTGAGGTCATTCCTTTATAGGGTTGCCGTAAATTGTAAGCAACTGGATGGTACCTGGTTAGGACACACAAAATGAAACAAAAATTTCCTACTACGCAAAATACTTTGAAAATCAACTTTTCTTTCCAGTTACCCCGTCTGACTATCAGCCACCTGGTTTCAAAGAAGGTGATTGTGAAGAGATGGTATTTGAAGGGGAGCCTGTATATCTAAATATGGGTGAGGTCCCCACACCTTTTCATACGCTGAAAGTTAAAATGACAACAGAGAAGGACCGGATGGAGCATGTTGACAGGGCCATACTAAAGTCAAGTGATTTGTTGGTACCTCCAAAAGCACAGCGATTTGATGGACCGGCCCTGAAAACAGATGTAAGGATTTAGATTTTATGTATATTTTATTTTGATTTATGAAATGGTTATTACTACATTTTGCGAGCTGAAGCTTTCAAAGATCATTGTTTTCATTACCCATCTATAAAAAGTCTTAACAAAACATTCAGCTGTGCTGCAGTTGTCCTTGTTTGTGTTCTTTGCACAGGAGGATTTTATTATAGAAAATAAAACGAGGGAGCAGAAAAATGAAGAGGCTTTGCACATCAGAGGTAGAAAAGCTGTATAAAACTGATTTTATGTTAGTATGCAACGGTCACCACCCTTTTCCCATATCCACTTAGCCTTATGAAGTTGTTTCTGTCACTGTGAAGCTTTCTTAGCACTTTTTGATTCCTTGTTAGGATTTTATGATTGCACACAAGGCTAAAATAAATGGCCAAAGTCTTTTTAAATCACATGATTCAAGAAGAACTTTTCCCCTCTACAGAAAGATTATGGAAGTTTAAAAAATGGCTGAAAAGTAAAACAGGGTGGATTCTAGTCCTGTGAAAATCTCTTATGATCCATTTTGCTGACAAACATTGCATTAAAATAAAATTGAGAAGCGCAGGAATAATTTATGCATTCTAGGGTTCCCACTCTGGCTTGGGAAATACTTGAATATTGGGGGTGGGGGTGGGAAGAGTTTTGGGAAGGGAGAGGTCTTGACAGGTATACTGCCATAGAGTCCACTGGCCAAGGCTGCCATTTTGTCCAGGGGAACTGATGTCTCGTCTAGAGATCAGTTGAAAGACTGGGAGATCTCCAGACCCAGCTGGAGGATGGCAACCCTAATGTGTTCCTTGGCAACTGCCTACAAATCCTATGTGAAGCCTATCTAGGAGAGCCAGTGTGCTGTAGTGGTTAAGAGCAGGTGGACTCTAATCTGAACCAGGTTTGATTCCCCACTCCTCCACTTGAAGCCTGTTGGGTGGCCCTGGGCTAATGACAGTTCTTTGGAACCCCCTCAGCCCCACCTGTCTCACAAGGTGTCTGTTGTGAAGGATGAAAAGGGAAAAGGTTATAAGTCACCTTGAGACTACTTACAGGAGAGAAGGGCAGGTATAAATCCAAACTCTTCTTCTTCTAGAACAAAGAGGACTAGGGCCTTCCTTATGTATCAGTATATCAATTAACTCCATTAAAAAATATATAAGAACTTGTAACTTAAGTCCAGAAATATAAACTGTTGTTAGATCAATGATAAAAAAAGATTTTTTTTAAAAAAATCATTCAACATTCACAGAACTGAATTTAAGATGTGAAGAAGATAACATTATGAAAATAGAAGAAAGCCAGAATTTGTCTATCGATAGTTCTCAGGTATAAAGCTGGATTTTTTTTCTTCTAACATTCCTTTTTACGTTTCTTATCAGAGTTTTCTCGATTTGTCAGTTTTCTGGCTGGCAGCGTAACATGACAATTTGCCAAAGAATACTTGCATTATGATCATATACTAATGCTCCATTCAGTTTAGTTTAGTTTAAACCTGTTTCAAAGATAAAGAAAAATTCAGACATTTAATTTGTCTTAGCCCTATTGCCCTGGTAACGAGGTGATTGTTTACTGTTGGTTTGTGTATAAATCACAGGGTGCATTCAGTGGAGCCACTTTGTAAGTTCACTCAGCCGTGGTCAATGGAAACAGCCAATATCTTTTCAGGGCTGCTTGGGGTAAGGACATAGTTGGCAGCAGAAATTCCCATATAAACCTGGCCCGCTGTTGAGATGTTCGTTGGAGGCCCCTATGTGCAGAGGTAGGGCTAATGGCCATGAAAAAGAGAGCCTGTTTGGTGATTTCACCCCATTTAAGATATTTTCCGGTGGTAGGTTCAGGTAGATAGCCATGTTGGTCTGAAGCAGCAGAAACCAGAGTTTGAGCCCAGTGGCACTTTTGAGATCAACACTGTTTTATTCTTGGTATACGCTTTAGTGTGCAGGCACACTGATCAGACATTTTCAGCAGGTTAGCCATTTTGGCCTGCAATAGAACAGCTGGATTCAAGTCCAGTAGCACCATAGAGACCAACAAGGTTTTCAGAGGTATGAGCTTTCGAGAGTCAAAACTTTTTTTGTCAGATATAACTAGGAATCCCTACTCATATCTAACGAGCAGAGCTTTGACTCTCGAAAGCTCATACCTCTAAAAACTTTGCTGGTCTCTAAGGGGCTACTGGATATGAATCTGGATGTTCCACCCCATTTAGAAAAACCACAGCTGAGAGAGATTTCCCGAGTGACATCTTTGATATATTTTAGGCGTCAAACAAAGTATGTTGTGTGTATTCTCTTAAATTATTTATGTAACAGTGTGGGGTGGTTTGGCAGTGCAATGCAATGCTATGCAATGCTATGCTTCTGAGCCCTTTGACTGCAATGGATATAGAAGCCTGTGGTGGGTTTTCTAGGCTGTGTGGTTGCAGTCTGGTAGGTTTTATTCCTAATGTTTCATCCACATCTTATCACTGGCATCTTCAGAGAAAGAAAACTACCAGACCACAGCCACACAGCCCAGAAAATACACCACAGCCAGTTGATTCCACTGTGAAAACCTTGGATTTAAAAGGGTTTATTCTTCTTAGGATTCCCTGTTGGCTGGTCATTTGGTAACTGCCTTGTTTTAGTGACCAATGTGTTTTACTCATTTTGCGTCTTTTATTATTTTATTTCTAATTGTTTTAATATTTTATGTTTTTGAATACCTATTGACAGGTCATGTATCTTTGTGCTGTCATTTGAAGCTTTCCTGGTACACTTCTAAAAATAAAGTCCATTCCTTGCTTTGTTTTTGTAAAGTTTTTTTAAAGTTGAAAAAGGAGACTCATGCTTTCACAGACTTCAAAATAAGTGCTGTTCATAGCTTTCCTTGCTAGAGCAGTTTTTAAACTTTAAAAAAACCACTCGCTCTGTAAAAAAACAACAACACAACAGTGAACTTTTACCTATACAAAATGTACTAGGAAAGGTTTAAACAATAGCATGAAGGATATACAAGTTATCTGAAGATATTTAAATCCCTCACCAGTTTATCTGATGATTTAATTTCAAAGCTGGGGGAAGATGGGCTCAGAGAAAAGAAAGGGAAAATAAACTTCTATGTTTAGGTATGCAGTTGAATAAATATTTTTTTACTGAGCAATCTGTTTGACTATTTTTAGGTAGAACGTCTAGTAAACAGTACTTCACAACTAGAAGTATCTGAGGGCAGGACTCGAAGTGGAAGGATATTTCAACGCAATGAAGTTAGTGTCTTATTTTTAAACGATCAAGTAAAACATTTTGTTCAAAGATCAGAACAAGGTCAAATGCATCCAGATTTTCAGACCTTCTCAGCATATGGGACTAAAGTTACCTCAATTTTAAAATTATTATTATTAATTTCTAGAACACTTTCTGAAGTTCAAATGCCATACGATCCTTTTCTCAGTGATTCTCACAGCAGATCCAAAATCACTGAATTGCACATTGGAATGAGAATTGGAACTTGGATTCCTAACCCATCATTCTGCCCCTCAGAATCACAGTACCCTGATGGGCCTGTATTTAATACTGAAGCCTCTACTGGCCAGATCAGATAATGTCTGTTTCCTTTTATGTCCAGTGTAGTTGGAAACTACACAAATTCTCGTTCTTAGGGTCATTTACCTGTTTTTAAAGTGTACTGTTAGCCGTGGTCAGCTTTTAACGTGTGTGTAAAGTGCCACCAAATCATAGCTGATATATGGTGACCCTGTAGGGAAGTGATGGCAAACCTTTTTGAGACCGAGTGCCCAAATTGCAACCCAAACCCCACTTATTTATCGCAAAGTGCCAACTCGGCAACCTGAATGCTGAGGTTTTAGTTTAGAAAAAAACGGTTGGCTCCCTCTTCTTCCGCCCCACCCGCTCAAGCAGAGGCCAGTCTGCTCTAGCCTCCAGCAAGTCCCACGTGCATTGCTCTGTGCCTCTCTAGCATCTCTGCTTCCTCTGCGCCCCCCCCCCCTCCCCCGGGCAGCAGCCACCCGGAGCACAGGCACCAGGCTCGCCAGCCGAGTCCTCCCTGCTCACCGCAGTGTGTGCATATCGTGCTCAGGGACCCAGGCCAGCCTAGATGTGTGTGGGGGGTGTATTTGTGTGATTTTCCGCCCCCCACATGAGGAACTCTGTGTGCGCGTGCCCACAGAGAGGGCTCCAAGTGCCACCTCTGGCACCTGTGCCATAGGTTCGCCATTACTGCTGTACGGCTTTCAAGAAGGCAAGATATATACAGAGGTGGTTTGCCATTGCCTTCCTCTGCACAGCAACCCTCGACTTCCTTGGTGGTCTCCCAACCAAATACTTACCAGGGCCAACCCTGCTTAGCAGCTGAGATGTGATGAGATCATGCTAACCTGAGCCACCACTTCAGGGTGCTTTTAACATAGGCCAAGTTAAAAAAATTAGCCCTATTGTGAGTAAGCTACTATGTATCACTCTGAGGGTTAGGTTTTTCTTTTTGTAAGCAAAGCTGCTCTTTGTTTGTTTTTTGTCAGTTAAAGCTTTTAGATCCCCATCAGATAATTTGGTCTATGATCAAACAACAAATTTACAAGGCAAAATTCAGTCAGGGTTGCAGCATTCACACATGGCAACACAGGAACCTCAGTATTTATATTCCAGGGGAGCATCATCAGACCATCACCCTATTGTAGGGTTACCAATCACCAGGTGGGGGCTGGAGATTTCCTGGAGTTATGACTGATGTCCATACTACAGAGATCAGTTTCCCTAGAGGAAATTGCCGCTTTGGAGTGTGAACTGTGTGGCATTATAACCCACTGAGATCCTGTCCCTCCCCTTCCCAAAACTCCACCTTCCCTAGGATCCACACTAAAGTCTCCAGAAGTTTCCCAACCTGAAGATGGCAATGTTCTCTTACCGCCGTAACAGTTTCTTCCCTTTATAGTGTTCTACTGAGTCGGTACAAAAACAAGTTGTTGTTCAAATGGTGTGTTCCTGGTTCCTTTACTGACAGATACATTTTCACCTGTAAGCATTATGAGGATGGTTCCAGTGGAATCAGCAACTTAGGAAATGCCCTTCAGAATTTATAGTGGTGAACGTAAATCATAGGTCGTCATGACAAAAGTAAGGCTTGCCCTTACTGTCGCCACTCTTAAGACGCCTTCATTAATTTTTAACACACGATGAGGAAGACAAACAGCCTACGGATGCACAGTGTGCTTCTTAATAGCTATCTGCAGACCTCTCCTCTAGAGCTAACAGGTTCCTCTGTCTCTATACAGGGTGATTTGGAAAACAGCAAAAACCAGTTAGCAGCAAAGTGTCCTGAAGAGATGCAGAAGAGGCGCAGCTTGGGATCAGGATGGCCAGTAAGTTCATACACTGTCTTTCCCAGAAAGAAACAGGTGCTTCTTAATAGCTATCTGCAGACTTCTCTTCTAGAGCTAATAATTCCTCTGTCTCTATACAGGGTGGTTTGGAAAACAGCAAAAACCAGTTAGCGGCTAAGTGTCCTAAAGAAATACAGAAGAAGCGCAGCTTGGGATCAGTCAAGCCAGTAAGTTCATACACTATCTTTCCCAGAAAGAAACAGGCATTTTCACACACACACCCCTTGTTAATATAACTTTTTGGGGTGCAACTTTAGAATTCTATGTATCTATTTATTCAGGTCATTTCTATCCTGCTTTTTTTTCTCAAATGGAAGCCCAAAACAAAAATGCAATTTAAATAAAAGACAAAAAATATAATAAACTACATCTTGGGGTCGTCCTGGATCTGCTTGTCTGGCTCATCCAAGGCCACAGGCCAAGGATCAAGGGCCAAAAACTCTTGGGCTGGAAAGGGGAGGGGGAGCTCAGCTTGCATCTTATATAGTTCTCAGAGAAGTTAACAACATTTTCTCCCTGCTTTTTGAAGTACGTAGTATTACAGTCCAGGTAATTAGATCATCTGTAGAGTCACAGACCAATACAAATAGATCAGTGATGGCGAACCTTTTCAAGACCGAGTGCCCAAATTGCAACCCAAAACCCACTTATTTATTGCAAAGTGCCAACATGGCAATTTAACCTGAATACTGAGGTTTTAGTTTAGAAAAAACAGTTTGCTCCAAGGCGCACGTTACTCCAGAGTACGCTTGGTGAAGCAGCTGTGCAATGCTTTGAATGGGTGAATCACGACCCTAGGAGAGTTTACTCAGAAGCAAGGCCAGCCTAGATATGTGTGTGTGTGGGGGTGTGTGATTTTCCGCTCCCCCTAGATGACGAACTCTGTGCGCGCGTGCCCACAGAGAGGGCTCTGAGTGCCACCTCTGGCACGCGTGCCATAGGTTCGCCACCACTGAAATAGATGCTCTCCTCCTAGCCCAGCTGGAAGGGTCACATCAATGAAATTGGTTCCAGCATTTTATGGCATATAATATGATAGTGATCCCAGAATACCATGGAAAAAACTGAATTCTATCACTGATGAAGTGGACAAGATTTCCATGAAACGGGCTTACAACAGGGAGCTTGTCTGCACATTGCACCCTCTGGACATTTTTTTGCTGTTTACACAAAGATGGTGTGAAATTAGGGTTTTGGGAGAAAATTTTCACATAGGATTTGGATCCTTCTATTTCATTTCTATTTTTTATTAGGAAAAAAATGTTATCAACTTTTTGCTTATTTTCATAGCTTGCACATAGTGACTTTTTTCTGGTTGTATCTTGTGTGCACACTATACCCAATTTGTCGTTGTGTATTTCAGTGACTCTTAGGCAGACAAAATTGTTCTCTGGATTGTGGCTATTTCAGCCTATGTTAGTTTGCAGCAGGACAGCTAGATTTGAGTCTGGTTGCACCTTAGAAACCAACAAAATTTTGAGGGATATAAGTATTTAAGATATTTAAGCCCCCTTTGGCAGATATTTGATGATGCCAGCTCATCATTGTGTCTTCAGCGCGGTCTTGCATAGGGCTGTGCAAGTACAGACCAGCCACGGAGAACTGACCAGAAGGCTTCTAAAAGCTTCAGAGCATTTGGAGTGCTCTCCCAACTCTCCTCCAGAACTGCAAGCAGGCTAATTACCTGCCCAACAGGTCACTTGATGGAGGCATGGAGAGCTCTCCTCCCTCAGTTCTCCCTTTGCCACCATGGAGAAAGGACTGGCTGAATGCTTCATTTTGCCTAAGGATTTTGTTTTCTTTCTCTCTCTGAGCTAGGACATCTTTCTGGGTAATCCCCACCATTCACCTGGGAGGCGGGGAGCAAACTTTTGTTTCCTGCGGGGGGGGGGGGGGGGGTACACAGAATCCTTCAGTTTTAATAAATAATTCTATCCTCCACCAGTGTGCTGAAGCAATTCTAATAACATTACTGAAGTTAACTTCATGTAAATATTTAATTTGAATCCAACTTTATATTCTCAAGTAGCTGACAGCACATAACCTTTTTTTGTACTTCTCCGTCAAACAGTCAAGTTCCAAAAGTTTTAACTGGGACGTTTATGCCACAGAGGCACCTCTTTCCCTTGAAAGGAAAGATCAGCTGTCCATCTAAGTCAGAAATTCCCAGATTGTTCTGCTGGCAAATTTCACTTAAATGAAGAACTACACCTAACGTTGCAAATATATGTCTGAGTCACCCCAAGTGGCACGCATAGTAAGCTTACACTCTCTATGGTTCTAGGTCTGGAGACAAATCAATCAATGGAAAATAGATCGCTGCTCTCCCTGCTTACCTGAAGCATGCTAGTTCTAACCATACTTTAATTAGGTCCCAGCGATAGCAATTCCCCCTGCCAGTCAAAATCCTATGATAAATAGGATGATTCTGCACAAGCTTCCAGAAGTGATTTGGCCTCGCAGCTTCAGAGCTTACATCTGAGATGGCGGGGCGGGGTGGGGGGAATGGATGGGGCAGAGTGTGAAGGCAGGGTTTATGCCTCTCCTGACAACTGCGCGTATCTCCATGGGATCATGCCTGCCTCACATTTTGGGAACCAGTGATTTATAACTGCTCCATTAGAGTACCTAGGGCCTGCATGGTCTGGCCGAGTGGCACAGCACCATAGATGAATGGTTACCCAGTGTCATTGCATCAGAACAGCACGGATGTTGCTCTGTTCTTTTGTTCTATTATTAGCAGCAACAGGTTGATCGATACAAGGGGTTGTGCGTTGTGTGGGGGGCTCTGTAACTGTCTGATTTTGTTGTCTTTATTTTATTAGGTCTATCATTTTGAACTCTCTTCTAGTCAAGATTCAGGTCCTAAGCGGAGAAGATTTAGTGAACCCAAGGAGCAGTTTTAGATGGTAGCTTCTTGATGTGTTGTTTCCACTTTGTTCTAGAATGTTTTGTCAAACTGTGACAACTCTTTTGACATTTTGAAAAGAATAATTATTTTGAATAATTATTTGAAAAGAATAATTATTTTAAACTCCTGGGTAAGGTTCTCAAATATTCCTCGGTGTCTTTCAAAATTACAGACTTTGAATTCAGAGGCCTGCAAAACTCAAATCAAGGAAGACCCAGGTTTCATTTATATCAGCCTGTCTGGGGGGGAAGTAAGCTGCTGTAAATTAACTGCTGCTTGGATCTGCCTCATTGTTGCCCTCAGCCGCTACACACACAGTACATCCAAGCTGGGGGTCAATTGTACGTGACACCAGGCACACGGGTGCCATGTGATTAAATTCCACTTGCATACCCAGCATTACCTTTCAATCAGCCCTGGGCGCCTTCATTGCTGAGAACAAACTATGTCACCTTACTTCAAAGCCACCCAGTGACTGATTGGAACATAAAAGCCACATTTTTAGTAGAACGGCATGTCCAAGAAGTGAATTTAGAAAAGATTGTATCTTAAATTTTATATCCTGGCTTTTCCTTGCTGCTGGAAGAAACTTAGGATTATTTGACCACTCTCTCAATTTTCACTAATGGCTGCTAACTGACAGAACTGAAAATGGGGGTGGGTGGGGGCAGAATAGCCAGTGGATTCTAAGCAAGGGTCCAATGCAGATAAATTAATTACACCTACATCCTGATGAACTGGAAATCGCAACTCTCCAGTTGCACTGATTTCAATAGTACTGAGGCACAATGTACATTCCTCAGACTAATTCGTAAAACTCTGATTGTCTTGGTTTTCTTTATTTGGAGCAAAAAAAAAAAAGTTAACAATTTTCCTGTATAATTCCGGAAACATAATGGAAGTATTATTTTGACTTAAGAACTTATTGATTTGCAATGAAATGTTTATAGAGCTCTGCAAATGCAGGTGCTTTCTGTTTGAGACCTTCCAGTTTTACAGCCGCAATAAAACATTTACAATTTGAACAAGTCACCACTTTTCAGGCAATTTGTTTTAAATGCATGTGTTGATTTCCTCCCTCCCCACTGGATGCATTTTTGGTCCACTCCAAATCTGTATTAACCGCATAGATTTCAAAAATTCTGTTTGTGGAAGTCCTGAAATGGCTTAGAAGTAGGCACGACCGCAGGTTATTGGGATTTAAATCTATAAGTGGGTAATATATGGGTGGAAAATTACTCTGGGAACAGCAGGAGAAAGAGGTGCTTCTGGACCCATTGTCATTTTTCATTTTATTCCTCAACAGGAACAGGTCTCTCTCAGAATCAGTTCTATACATGGAGGCTTCCAGCCCTAACACAGTAGTCTTCCTTAAAGCAATTTCATAACAGATAAAGTAATTTCTCACTTATTTGTAACATTATTTCATTCTTATAAGTTGTCTAGTTCAGGGGTCGTCAACCTTTCCTGAGCCTGCAGGCTGCTTTGAAACTTTGACACAGCAGTTGCTCCATGATGGGGGTAGATGTCTGTTGCAGCAAGATTTCTTGTACGGACATATTTCCTCAAGCTCTGCCTTCACTTTCTAGTCTCCCCGCAGCAAGTGAGACCACATGCAGCACAAATGTAATATTTTGCCACCAGAGTGGGGAGATTTTCTAGTGAGCACAGCTTTGCCCTGGACCTCTTCCATCTGCCCACGACCAGCCTGCCTAGCTCCAAGAAGAGTTTGGATTTATATCCCCCTTTCTCCTGCAAGGAAACTCAAAGGGGCTTACAAACTTTTTTCCCTGCCCCACCCCACAACAAACACTCCGAAGAACTGTGACTAGCCCAAGGTCACCCAGCTGGCATGTGTTGGAGTGCACAAGCTGATCTAGTTCACCAGATAAGCTTCCACAGCTCAACCGGCAGAGCGGGGAATCAGACCCAGTTCTCCAGATTAGAGTGCACCCGCTCTTAACTACTACACCACGCTGGCTCTCCACCTGTCCCATTCCTCGCACTGTCATCCATGCCTTCCCCCCTTGCCCCCTCTTCCACACTGCCGACTCCATCCTGCTTCTCAAATGTTCATTTCAATATATCAATGTATCAATATAACAGAGTTGGCTTTTGGAAGGACTGGAACAAACAGCATCTGTTTCTTGCCAGATGCTGGACTAGATTACCCTTGAGGTTCTCATCCAACACTGTTTCTATACATGAGAACAATCAAACCCTGGACACTTTTTCACTGGGGCAAGCAAGTACACAGAATGAGACTTCTTCATGAGATGCCTATTGTGGGGCTGGGCGTGTTGCCAGCTTTGTCTTCGGAAATTCCTGGAGATTTTGGAGTTGGGGTCTGGGGAAGAGAGGGATCTTAGTGGGGTAATAATACTGCGGGGTCCACCTTCCAAAGCAACCAATCTCTGTCCCCGGTCATTCCAGGAGATCTCCAACCATCACCTGGAGATTGGTAACTCTACACTGTAAACCAGGGGTGTCCAGCTTTGGCCCTCCAGATGTCCGTAGACTAAAATTCCTATCAGCCCTTGCCAACATAATGCTGGTTTGCAAAAGTTTACAGTGCAACTCTGGCCCTCCAGTTGTCCATGAATTACAATTCCCATCAGCCCCTAACAACATAATGCTGGTTTGCAAAAGTTTACAGTGCAGGGGCATGCAACTCTGGCCCTCTAGATGTCCGTAGACTAAGATTCCCATCAGCCCCTGCCATCACAATGCTGGTTTGCAAAGGTTTACACTGCAGGGGTGTGCAACTCTGGCCCTCCAGACATCCCTGGACTACAATTCCCATCAGCCCCTGATGCAGTGAAAACCTTTGCAAACCTGCATAAGTGAGAGCAAACCCCAATCAGAATCAGGGAGATTTTCTCCCAAGTAAACGCATCCAAGCACGCGCCATCGCTTTCTTCCTCCCTCTCTGCAAACAAAAGCCCACGTTCTTTGCGCGCGCGCGCGCGCCTTCCTGCGCTCCCCTGCGCCAACCACGCTGCGCCCACTGCTTGTTGCGCAAACCCATTGGCGCCCGGTCTGAGAAGAGAGCCACTTTCTTGCTCTCCATTGGCTGCCTCTGCTGTCCAGCAAAGAAAGTCCCACCTCCCTTGTTAATTCTCATTTTCTCCCTATGGCAAGTTTGGCTGTCGCAACAGAGACCCGCCTTCCAGGGGACCTTATTGGAGAGTTGCCTTCCAGGGAGGCCTCTCATTGGTCGGCTAGGGAAGCGCCAGGGTAGGTTTCCCAGGGAAACCAGGAAGCGCAAATGGTGCTGCTGGTGTAATCTTTCTTTTCCCCTCCTCCTTCCTTTCCTAGTTGAACCAGGAAGTAAAGTTGGGGCTGCAATTGCATTAAGAGGAGAAAGCCCGGGCACCTGAGCAGGAGGAGGAGGAAAAGACGAAGACACGTGAGTCTGCTGGGAGAATCAGCATCAAGGGTTAAATCCAGACCCTACTTTAAGGAGTAAAGGAAATAAAAAGTTACTTTAATATGTAAATTCTGGGGAGGGGGGGGTGCCTTCTTGTACTATCCCCTTCCTGCCTTCTGCTAGACTGGGAATAGTTGCTCCCTGATAGCAAATGATCAGCATCAGGGGTTAAATCCAGACCCTGCCCCAGGGAATAAAGAATTACTTTAATGTGTAAATTCTGTTGAGGGGTTTTTCTTCCTCTACTACCCCCTCCTTGCCTTCTGTTAGACTGGGAATAGTTGCTTCCTGATAATGATCAGCATCAAGGGTTACATCCAGACCCTGCCCCAGGGAATAAACAGTTACTTTAATGGGTAAATATTGGAGAGGTGATTGCCTCTTGCTAGACTGGGAATAATTGCTTCCTGGTAGCAATTGCAGTAACGGTTAGGATGTGGAAATGCTCGTAACGCTGCTTTAATATTAATTCTAGCAAAGGCATAGCTAGTTTAAATTGATGACGATTTTAGTGTTCTTTAAGAAGCCTTACGTGACCTGCTGTTCCATTAGCTGAAAAGGCAGTTCCTTTTTATGTTTGTCCAAAACTGTGACCCTTGGTCTTACTTGTGTGGCTATCTGACAGTAACGATAAAGGAGAAAAGAATGGCTGTTGGCCTGTGGAACTCCCTGCCACAAGATTTAGGGGTGCTGGTTTAGGTGCATTTTGTAAAGGGAGTTGGGTAGATTTATGGAGGACCCGGTCTGTCCTTGGCTATTAGGCAGGATAGCAGGGGAGATCTCTGGGTGCAAAATGCCCGAGATGGTCCGCAGCAGAGGGCTGGTTGTCTGCAGGCCCTGCCTGAAGGCCTCCCTTGCTTTTGGAAACAGAATACTGGGTGAGATCATGGATCACTGGTCTGACCCAGTACGGCTGCTGTTTCACTTGGGCCTCTTCCCAGGGTGGTGTGTTTGCGAAAGGAGAGAGAATCTTTGCAGCATTTTCCCATGCAGGAATTAAACGGTTGCAGTTAGTTTGCCACGCTGGGGAAAGCAGCTGTTCAATATTTGCTTGCTAAAGGCGAAGGAGCAGTGCCAGGAAAAGAAAGTTGGCACCCTTTCGGGTGGTGGGCTGTGAAATTCCCTCTCCGGGCAAGGAAAACGTATGCAAATACGTGTGTGCTTGCTATCCTGGTTTACTCAGAAACAAACCCACAGGTTTAAATGAGTCTCACACGTGAATGAGTTAATAGACCTGTAGCTCTAGGTTTATTTATTTAGCTTCTGCCTCAGGGATTTATGCAGCTTGTTCTGGAAATGACACGTCCCTCCTTGATCCTGGTTGTAGCCCTTAAAGGAACACGGATTTTAAAAAGCAGGATTTGGGGCCCACAGCTTTCTAATGGAAAGAGCTGTATTCCTTTGTGAGGGTGGACATATACCTACCCCACCCAGCCTAGACTTTTTCCGCCAAGGCCTCTTTTATTTATCATTAATAATAAAAACAAAAACTTCAGTTTTAGCTCCCCTTTGTCTCTGAGAGGTGGATTGCAAAATCAGGGAAACAAATAGGAAGGACCTCGAATCAATAGTTTAAGCAAAAAAAAACCTGCTTTGAGGCAACACAACTCTGCAAGGTTTGACCTGCAGGAAAGAGCTACAAAAGTAGAAGGCAGTTCCTTGGAAGTTTAAAGGGCTGAGTTGTACAATAAATGTTGCAATGGGCAGATGGCTGCCCAGAGACTCAGCTGCCCTGCCTTCCAAACTTGAATTTGTCAGCCCCAAAGGTTCAGAAATAGCATGCTGTTTGTAGAGGCACCTGTTGTTTGTTCGTTCCTTTTCTCCCCAGCGGGGACCTAAAACAACCTACATCATTTTCCGCTTTTCTGTTTTATACTCACAACGACCCTGGGAGGTTGGTCATCCTGAGAGAGTGACTGGCCCCAGGTCACCCAGCAAGCCAGTGTGGCAGAGGGATTCAAACCTGGGTTTCCCAGACCCTGCCAAACATTGTAACCATTGGCTCCCAGTTGAATTCCGAATCATCTTCAAGGTGTGGGTTTTGACCTTTAAGGCCTTACGTGGGCTGGGACCCTCATACCTCCAAGACCGCATTATCCCATATGTCCCAGGTCGACCTCTGCGTTCGGCAGAGGCCAATTTACTGGAGATCCCTGGCCCCTCAATGATGCGGCTGGCCTCCACTCGGGCCAGGGCCTTTATGGCTCTGGCCCCTGCCTGGTGGAACACTCTTCCTCCAGCTGTCCGGGCCCTGCGGGACCTTGGTGATTTCCACAGGGCCTGTAAGACTGAGTTGTTCCACCGGGCCTTTGGAGAAACCAGCTGCTGAATTGTGCCCCCCCCCCCCCCCAGTTCATGGGTCCCCAATATCATCGGGACCCACTATTGAGATCTACAGGTCCTAATACCATCAGGACCCACTACCTCTCCCTCCTCCTTTTAGGAGGATTAGGTTTAGGTGGGATGCCATCTTAGGACACAACTGCTGTTTTTATTATATTTATGGACGTCTGATTATGATGATTTTATGATGGTTTTTATGTTGTACACCGCCCAGAACCCTTTGGGGATGGGGCGGTATATTAAATTAAGTAGTAGTAGTAGTAGTAGTAGTAGTAGTAGTAGTAGTAGTAGTAGTAGTAGTAGTAGCAACAACAAACAACAACAACAACAACAACCAGTAAACCACGCTGCCTGTCACATGAAGCCGGCTTACCTGGAGTGAGACCTTCTGTCTTGTCTACTCAGATTGGCAGCTGCTCTCCAGGATCTTTTGCTGCATCTATTCCCTGGTCTTTTAACTGGATCTGCTGGGAATCGAACCTGTGACCTTCTGCACACAAAGCATAAACCACAGCGCTTCACAGCTCTCCACTAAGCCACAGCTCCTCTCAAAGAACCACTCTGTGGTTATTAGAAGGAGAGGGAGAAATAATTGGATTTGAAAGGAGTAAGGCCAAAGTGTGCTGGTGCTTCTGCCCATTCAGACTCACAACAACTACTTTTTTATTTAATTATTTATTTGTTTGGTTGTATTTATATCCCACCCTATCCCTGAAGGGCTCTGGACGACCCACAGCATTTTTGTGACTTTGGGGGGGTGATATATTTTCTGCTATGTCGGAAACTTTGAAAGGAAGGAGAGGGCTGAATTCTTTGCAGCGTGCACAGACCACACGGTGAGCCTTCTAGATAATGTTTAACCCAAGAGCCAGTCCAGGTGTGTGCTGAAGGAGTTCCACATCCGTGCTCCCAGTTTGGCCCTGGGGGTTGCCGCGACTTATTTCCAGAACCTGTTTTCAGCGTTCAGCTCCTTAAGCGGTGATGGGGTTATAGAGAGCATGCCTGAAAGAGCCTTTGACCGCTAGCCAGTAACCACTGCTACCTGATTTGTATGGAGAATAGACGGTGAAGCCCTCTGGAATACAGAGTGACTCTTCAGACCAGTGGCGTATCTTCCATGGGGCTGGGTGGAGATAGGTGTCCCGGGCAGATGCCATTGGGGTCATGTGGGGGGGGGGAATCGTCCCCGCACACCCTCCCACTGGCTAAAGTAAGTGGGGCAGGGGGCGGCACAGGGGCCCACGGGGGACGGAAAACTCGGAGTCTGCCCCAGACTCAATTTTCCCTACCTATGCCCCTGCTTCAGACACTCAAAAGGAATTGCTGTAGGAACAAATCTGTGGCCAGGTGTAATTTATTTGAGTGGCGTGGGCTGTGTCCTCCTGAGCGTGGCTGGAACTAAAGCTGTGGCAACCTGGGGAAACATTGGGGAATCCCCCCCCTCTTTTTTTCTGTTTCAGGGTTTCCCCCCCAATTTTTTCCAATGGAAAACTGGGAAATTTGGGGGAGTGCTGAAACCCCCCACTCCTGTGAAACGTTTTTTTAAAAATAAAATGAATGGGCGTGCTGTAGGTACATACAGTCCTTAAATCCAACGTTAATTTCAATGCCTATAACAATACCTAACTTTTGTGCCTGTGACTTGCAGGGCTTCAGTTGCTTCATAGCGGGTGCGTGCCTTCTGGTGTCCCTTTGACCTGACTTTTCCCTTGTGGTCGATCTTGTCACCTTTCCTTGAAACTACTGTGACAGTTGTACCCACAATTTGGGTAATGTGATACTGGCAATTGCCCTAAGATAGCACAGGGTGCAACAGCTTACAATGTTCTCTTTAGTACTGGGTACGTTTGCCATGTTTGTTAACTAGTGGGTATATTTGCAACCCCCCCATATCTTGTGGCAGGGAGTTCCACATGCCAACCGCTGTCCTTTTCTGTAGAAGACTAACTTCAGTCCAAAGAGGGGAAGCCGAGGCCGCTTGGGAAGGGGCGGAAGGGTTATGCCAGTGCTGTGCCAAGTGGCACAGACGCCAGCGCAGACTTACCCTGGCAGTAGGGCGCTGTGGTGCAGGAACCAGGAAGTTGTCACTCCTGTTCCATCAGAGGCTGTGCCGGCATTCTAGGGGCATTCCTGGGGGTGGAGCAGACTTCAGTTGCCCCACAAAGAACTTTCAGCCCAGGAATGCCCCCTCCATCAGCAGCAGATTCATGCCACCAAAACGTGTGGCGTAAGTGGGTCTTCCCTATGGGATTTTTCAGGTGGCAGTGGGTTTTTTTCCCCCCTTCTTCCCGTGCCTCCTGAAACCCCTTTGGAGACTGCATACCCTGTTTCCCCGAATATAAGACATCCCCTAAAAATAAGACGTAGTAGAGGATTTGCTGAAGTGCGAAATATAAGGCATCCCCCGAAAGTAAGACGAAACAAAGTTTTTGTTTGGAAGCATGCCCGTCGAACAGAACACAGAAAAATAAGACATCCCCTGAACATAAGACATAGCGCATCTTTGGGAGCAAAAATTAATATAATTAATATAATATAATAATATAATATAAGACACTGTATATAAGACACTGTCTTATATTCGGGGAAACACGGTAGGTGTGTTTCCGCTGTGCCATCCCCAACTGCTATTCTACACACACACACCCCTTTGGATTGGGCCATCCGGCATTTACACCGTTTAAATTAAATAAATCAAACATTGCAACTTTCTGTCTTGCCAGTTCTTAACGATGCATTCTATATTGTTGAAGCTGTACCATTAATTTAGCTCCAGTTGGAGTAAACAATGCCAGCTTTTTTTTTGTTTTTCCCCTAAAGTGCTGTTTTTTCCCAGAAGTTTTGCCCCCCAAAACATTTTTGAACGTTTTACATCTCTGGCTGAAGCAGTTTGTGAAGGTCTTTTTTGGGGTGTTCTGTTCACAGCCACAGCGGGTAGGCCATGACAACGTTGACTCACCGGGGACGGCGGGCGGAGGTCGGCAGGAATGCAGACAAGAGGCAGGACGGCGAGGAGGACTCTCAGCTGGACGATCAGGTGGGCGAAGGTGACGCTGGAGACTCCAAAGACATCCGCCTGACCCTCATGGAGGAGGTGCTCTTGCTGGGCCTGAAGGATAAGGAGGTACGAAAATGCTGCCCTCTTCTCACTCTTGAGTCTTTGCCGGGGGCGACCGCAAGGCCCGGATAAGCTCACAGCTCCTTGAAACCTGCCTTTCCTCCTTGGTTTCCTTTGCTTGTAGGGCAGGGGTCTGCAACCTGCGGCTCTCCAGATGTTCATGGACTACAAATCCCATGCTGGCAGGGGCTGATGGGATTTGTAGTCCATGAGCATCTGGAGAGCCGCAGGTTGCAGACCCGTGTTGTAGGGAGAGGTGCACTTGAAGAGGACCAGGGAAGCAGCAGCGGTAATCCCGTCCATGTGTCATAAAGTTTCTTGAGGGGGTGTGCGGAGAGATGCCATCAAGGGCTCCCTCCCTGCAGCTGTGGAGCTCTGACCTGGATGACTCAGGCTAGGTTAGGTTGGCCTTGGTTAGTACTTGGGTGGGAGGCCACCGAGGAAGGGCAGGGTTGCTACGCAGAGGCAGAGGCAGGCAATGGCAAACCACATCCGTTTGTCTCTTGTCTTGACCTGGTTGACTCAGGCTAGCCCGATCTTATCAGGTCTCAGAAGCTAAGCAGGGTCAGCCCTTGTTAGTACTTGGGTGGGAGGCCACCAAGGAAGGGCAGGGTTGCTCGGTGGAGGAAGGCAATGGCAAACCACCTCTGTTCGTCTCTTGCCTTGACCTGGATGACTCCAGATATCTCAAACTCTCATCAAGTCTCCAAAGATTAGCAGCTTTGGCCCCATTAGTATTTGGATGGGAGTCCACCAAGAAAGTCCAGGGTTGCTATCCAGAGGCAGGCAATGGCAAACCACCTCTGTTCGTCTCTTGCCTTGACCTGGATGACTCCAGATATCTCAAACTCTCATCAAGTCTCCAAAGATTAGCAGCTTTGGCCCCATTAGTATTTGGATGGGAGTCCACCAAGAAAGTCCAGGGTTGCTATCCAGAGGCAGGCAGTGGCAAACCACCAATTTGTCCCTTGCCTTGACCTGGCTGGCCCAGGCTAGCCCGATCTCTTGTCAGGTCAAAAGGTAAGCAAGGTCAGCCCTGGTTAGCACTTTCATGGAAGACCACCAAGGAAGTCCAGGGTTGCTCTGTGGAGGCAGGCAATGGCAAGTCATCTCTGAACATTCCTGGCTGAGACCGAGATGGCCCAGGCTAGCCTGATCTCACCAGATCTTGGAAGCTAACTCTGGTTGGCCCTGGTTGAATTGGAGGCCTCCAAGGAAGTCCAGGGTTGCTCTGTGGAGGCAGGCAATGGCAAGTCATCTCTGAACATTTCTGGCCGAGACCGAGATGGCCCAGGCTAGCCTGATCTCACCAGATCTTGGAAGCTAACCCTGGTTGGCCCTGGTTGAATTGGAGGCCTCCAAGAAAGTCCAGGGTTGCTATGCAGAGGCAGGCAATGGCAACCCCCCTTCTGTATGTCTTTTGCTGAAAATTCTACAGTACCTGCCAAGTGTTTTCAAAGAAGGTGGGGCCAGTTGGGATCCTGTTTGGTCACATTTCGGACTGCCCATTAGAGATTTGATTGGCTGGTCAAATTAAAATAACATTTCATCGACAGCTGCCACTACAGGGTTGGTCTTATTCTGTGACTCCTCTTCCCCAGTGGTTTTTTTTAAAAAAATTACATCTGGTCTCCTTCACTTGTTCTTCCTCTGCGGGTGTGGGGGGGTTGACTCCACCTTGAGAGCCAGCGTGGTGTAGTGGTTAATCTGGAGAACCGGGTTTGATTCCCCACTCAAGACGGTTGAGCACATGGCAGATGAAGTTACAATTCTACTTAGCTCTTTTTGTTGAAAGGGTATAGTGTAGGCTAGGGGTGGGCAATTATTTTTTCCATAGGGCCGCATAAGAAACAGAAAATATTGTGGAGGGCCGGGCCAAAAGGCAGGGGGGCGAGGCTCTTTTGAAAGCCCCGCAGAAGCCGGCAGTCAAGGCAACTGGCTTCTGCGGGGCTTTCAAAGGCACCTCGCTCCCCAGCAAGGCAGGGGGGCCAGTCAGGGTCCTCCGGCGGGCCAGATGTGGCCCGCGGGCCATATAATGCCCAGGTCTGGTGTAGGCAGTCCAAGGTGCAAAAGAGATCTTGGCGTTGAAGGAAAAATGAACGGCTTGTCTTGACTTGAAAACAGAAAAGAGATGCAGGAACCGTCATTAAAGCCTGGTCAATATTCTGTATAGTTAAGGCTTCTATAGTACAGCATTGGCTATATTCTGTATAGTTAAGGCTGTATAGTACAGCATTGGCCTAGAATCATAGTTGGAAGAGACCCCAAGGGCCATCAAGTCCAACCCCCTGCCATTCAGGGGGGACACACTATCAAAGAACTCCTGGCAGATGGCCTCCAGCCTCTATTTAAAAACCTCCAAAGAAGGAGACTCCACCACTCTCCGAGGTAGTGAGTTCCACTGTCGAACAGCCCTGACGGTCAGAAAGGTCTTCCTAATGTTTAAGCGGAATCTCTTTTCCTGCACTTTGAATCCATTACTCTGTGACCTAGTCTCTAAGCCAGCAGAAAACAGGCTTGCTTCTTGTTGGTCAGAAATTCCTCACAAACCCAGCGCCCAGAAGTAAACAGAGCAGTAACTCCTAATCATAAAGTCAGAGGCTCATTTTTAGGTGGACACTAGAATGACTGAAAAGTCAGCAGAGCTTTTGGGGTGTGGTTGGAGGGCATGGAACGAGTTCTGCAAGATTTCTCCTGTCTTGGGATTTTTTCTGTAGCACAAGTTGACTCTGCCAAGGTCGTTGTGAACTTAGACTTGGTTTAATGGAGCTGCCACCTGTCCGATGCCTCCAGCCAGAACAGGCGGAGTGAGTTCTGAGACCAGGCTTGGACGGATCTAACTGGTATTGTCGAAGGCTTTCATGGCTGGAATCACTGGGGTGCTGTGTGGTTTCCGGGCTGTATGGCCGTGTTCTAGCAGGATTCTCTCCTGACGTTTCGCCTGCATCTGTGGCTGGCATCTTCAGAGGATCTGACTGGCTTTTGTACAGCAAATACCCTACCCAGGGTTGTGTTCACAGTGCCACAGTATTTTAATTACTTACTTTGTTTGTACTCTAACTTTCTCTCCATTGGGGACCCAAGGTTCCTCCTTTCCTCCATTTTTATCCAATGGCAACCCTGTGAGGTAGATACTGACTGTTCTTATGAGTGGCTGCTTTGCAGTCAGAAGGTCACAGGTTCAATTCTCGGCATCTCCAGTTAAAAGGACCAGGCAGGAGGTGATGTGAAAGTCCTTTCTCTACCTTAGACCCTGGAGAGCGCCTGCCAGAGTAGAACTTGGGACCTTCTGAATGTAAGATTCTACACTCAGGCTGAAAAATTGAAATGCATAGACATAGGATGGGACAACAGTACATGTGAAAGGGATCTGGGAGTCTTAGTGGACCACAAACTGAACATGAGTCAGCAGTGTGATGCGGCAGCCAAGAAAGCCAGTGCAATTCTGGGATGCATCAAAAGGAGTATAGTACCTCGATCGAGGGACGTAATTGTACCACTCTACCTTGCATTGGTCACCTAGAGTGCTGTGCTCAGTTCTGGGCACGGCAATTTAAGGATATTGACAAGCTGGAACGGGTCCAGAGGAGGGCAACCTTGGTAAAAGGTCTGGAATCCATGCCCTACGAGGAGAGACTTAGGGAGCTGGGCATGTTTAGTCTGAAGAAGAGAAGGTGAAGTGGGGACATGATAGCCATGTTTAAACATTTGAAGGGATACCATATCGAAGAGGGAGCAAACTGCCTCAGAGACTAGGACCTGGAGTAATGGATTCAGGGTGCAGGAAAAGAGATTCCACCTAAACATTAGGAAGAACTTTCTGACTGTCAGGGCTGTTCGACAGTGGAACTCACTGCCTCGGAGAGTTGTGAAGTCTCCTTGTTTGGAGGTTTTTAAACAGAGGCTGGATGGCCATCTGTCGGGAGTGTTTTGATTGTGTGTTCCTGCATCAGGGGGTTGGACTTGATGGCCCTTGGGGTTTCTTCCAACTCTATGATTCTATGATGGACCAGTCTTCTGATTCTCTATAAGACCTGTTCATGTATGTTGAAATCACTTCTGAACGTCTCTTGGGCCATCTGTTACGGTTGGCAAATGGCGACCCTGTAGGCTTTTCCAGGCAAGAGTCCTGAAGTTAACTCCTTCCTGGTTCTGGCCGTAAGACGGCAGGCTGGGCCGGGAGAAGGTGGTGCTGTGTGGACCGAGCTTGTTACACTGTTATCTTTGTGAGTCTGCGCTTTTGTTGTTCGATTTGCACCCAGGCTTTAGTTTTGCTTCGGCCTTGGGGATTTTGCACAGCGTGAAAGGGATTTTAGGGATTTCCCCCCCGCTGGCCTGGCGATGGAGGGATCGGACGGGTATTTGAGGAAAGAGAGACGAACCAAACACTGTGTAGCAGAACTGAGTTCCTGCAAAAACCTGCTTGTATCTTTTTGCAGTGGGCCTGTTCAGTGTACTGATTTCTGCACTTGAGAATCGGGTTATTCTCTGGGGGTCGACAGAGATGGACAGAGGTGGTTTGCCATTGCCTGCCTCTGAGTGGCAACCTTGGACTTCCTGGTTGGTCTCCCATCCAAGTGATAAATAGGGACATCGGGACATAGAACCAGGAAGCATTCATTGAAAATGCTGGGGGGAAGAATTAGGACTAATAGAAGGAAGAACTTCTTCACGCAACGTGTGATTGGTGTTTGGAATATGCTGCCACAGGAGGTGGTGATGGCCACTAACCTGGATAGCTTTAAAAAGGGCTTGGACAGATTTATGGTATTTGAAATTCTTGGCACTGGTTTTATGCCTAATAAAGGTTTTTGGATTTGGACAGATTTATGAAGGAGAAGTCGATTTATGGCTACCAATCTTGATCCTCTTTGATCTGAGATTGCAAATGCCTTAACAGACCAGGTGCTCAGGAGCAGCAGCAGCAGAAGGCCATTGCTTTCCCATCCTGCATGTGAACTCCCAAAGGCACCTGGTGGGCCACTGCGAGTAGCAGAGAGCTGGACTAGATGGGACTCTGGTCTGATCCAGCTGGCTTGTTCTTATGTTCTTATCCCTGCTTGGCTTATGAGACCAAATGAGACATAGAACTCACCTGGGCCATCTGGTCTTTCTTTTGTAAGACATGGAAGAAGAAGAGTTTTGGATTTATATCCTACCTTTCTCTCTTGTAAGGAGACTCAAGGTGGCTTACAGACTCCTTTCCCTTCCTCTCCCCACAAGAGACACCCTGTGAAGTAGGTGGGGCTGAGTTCTAAGGAAGCTGAGACTAGCCCAAGGTCACCCAGGAGGAGTGTAGGAGTGCGGAAACACATCCGGTTCACCAGATAAGCCTCAGCCACTCAGGTGGAGGAGTGGGGAATCAAACCCGGTTCTCCAGATTAGAATCCACCTACTCTTAACCGACTCCACTGTGCTGCTTAAGACTTATAGTGAAGACCTTTTCCGGTTTCCTTAAGGCAGGAAAGGTCATGTGCAAGAGAAAATGCCGCCTCTTGAGATTTCTCAACTCTTTTTGCCCTGAGTGGTCGTCCCAGAAGGAAATCAGGGGTTAAAAAGTAAACAACAGGCTGAGTCTGGCTGGTCGGAAATGTTTGTTGAAGCGTCATATCGGCAGGCTAGAAATGAGGGAGCTTCAGCTTTCGAAGTGGTGGCTCCATATTGAAAAAAAAATCTTCTCCTTGGGTTTCTCATGGGAGTCTCTTCCTATGGTTACCGCCACGGAAATTTACCATCATCTAAAGATCAGACTGTACGACCAGGAATACCAATCTCTCCTGAGTGTTGCACAAAGCTCCTGTTCCCCTCTATACTTTGGGATCACACCCCCGAAATCTAGCCTTGCTGTATATTTAGAACAGCTTGTTAATTATAAGTGCAGATGGGTCATGACCAGAGCAAGGTGCAACTCATTCCCCTCTGTCTATCTTCAAGGTCGTTTCCTTAACATCCCACAAAGTGAGCGTTGTTGTCGGTACTGCCCCAACGCTATGGACTCGATCCCTCATATCTTGCTTTACTGTTCGAGGTATAATGATATTAGAACCGATCTGGGAGCTTTACTACCTCTAGAACAGTGGTGGTGAACCTATGGCACGGGTGCCAGAGGTGGCACTCAGAGCCCTTTCTGTGGGCACTCGCGCACAGAGTTCATCATGTGGGAGGGCGTGGAAAATCACACACACACCCCTCACACGCATCTAGTCTGGCCTGGGTATGATCCTTTACCTGGGAGTAAGCTCGGTTGCTGGCAATGGGGCTTGCTTCTGAGTAAACCCTCCTAGGATCATGATTCACCCATTTGAAGCATTGCACGGTTGCTTCACTAAGCTTACTCCTGAGTAAGTAACAAGCCTTTATTGGCATAAAATAAACATACAAAATAAGCATACAAAATTTGCCCATTATTGCTCACAATTATAGACACTGGTACTAAAATACTAAATACTAAAATATATACATGGTCCTTCTGTAACTATAGGACATTCCTTCAGCTAAGTTGACTCACTTAAACGTCCTCGGATGCTGACAGAAGCTAGAAAAATTACTGCTGGCTATATGTGGTCATAATACATAGACGTTGATTGGTATTCATCTAGACTTACGTCTATTATCGTTAGCAGAAATTTTGCTACATTCTCGCACACTGTGGGATCCATGTTGTTCAAAAGCATAGGTATCTTAAGAGCATCGGTTAGATTGTTATACAGAAATGGGATAAGTGCAGATTGCGACATTCTGATTTTTGCAAACCTTACACAATGAAAGAGGGTATGATCGAGTGTCTCCACCTGACCCATATTGCATGGACATAGCCTCCTCTGTTTATCAATTTGTTGATATCTGCCATAGAGCAGCATAGAAGGCATTAGATTGAATCTGGCCAGTGTTAAAGCTCTTCTTAATTTAGGGTTGGTGATCCAATGTAAATAATTGGCCATGTGTCCTTGTTCAATTGGAATAAGCAGGGTCAGGGGGGAACACGTATTCCTCGCAGCTGTTATCATATCCCGATACTCTTGTTCTAATAGCTTAGTTTTCAAGCAGCTATATGCTTCTGATAGGGAAAGAGGGACTAACGACTCTAATGAGAAGCCAAGAGTGTTGATATTTCCCTCAACTAGTTTCAGCCACCTAGAATTTGCATAGTCGGAAAGCATGAGGTGTAGCAAACTGGAGTGATCCTGCAAATAGTGGATACGTAGCCAGTATCTGACAGTTCTCAGCCAGGCCATCGTGGCATATGATATTTGCCCGAGTTCTAAACATAGGGCTGCATATGAAGCACAATTTGGTAAGCCCATAATTTTATGGAAGAAACGGGACTGGGCTGTGTTTATATTTTTATTTATAGCTCCGATCCAAATTGGTGCTCCATAGAGGAGCTGAGAGCCGCATTTAGCATTGAACACCTTCAATGCGGATGGTATATACTGGTGGCCCACAGTGAAAAAGAAACGCTGAATTGCTCCTGAGTAACGCGTGCCTCGGAGCCAACCGTTTTTTCTAAACTAAAACCTCAGTATTCAGGTTAAATTGCCGGGTTGGCCCTTTGCGATAAATCAGTGGGTTATGGGTTGCAATTTTGGGCACTCGGTCTCGAAAAGGTTCGCCATCACTGCTCTAGAATTTATGTTTCTCTCAGACAAACTAAAAATGTCTAAGCTATTGAACGGCCCTCATGTAGAAATTTCTGAAGCAGTGGCTACATTTTTAATCCGTGTTCTACATGATATGTAACAATTATCCTATTTTTGTACTTGGAATGTATGGTACTTCTGGTTTATGCCTAATAAAGGTGATTGGATTGGATTGGCATATTGGCAGGCAGAGGGTCGGAGTGAATGGGCACGTAACCCACTGCAATGAGGAACTAAGTCGGGTGGTTGTTTGCAGCCCAGACGTAAGCTGCTTCCTCCTCGGTGTTTGCCCAGGGTGGAGAGTTTCCATACTGTCAACTTCAGTTCCCTTTCACCGAATATATATAACGGGAGCAGCAGCCGTAATTCTGCCGTTCTCTCTTTCCTTTCTAATAAACACAGTTGGGGGTGACACTTGGGGCTCTTGCCTTTCCTAAGTCCCAGGGGTAGAAGGGGCCCATACAGCTTGGCAGAACCACACAGTGGCACCTGGGTGATTGAGACACATTCCTAATCCCAGGTGAGGGCCACATAAAATGGAGAGGGTGATTGTATCTAGGTCAGGGGTCTGCAACCTGCAATCGCATGCGGCTCTTTCGTCCTTGCACTGCGGCTCCACGTGGCTTGGCTCCTCTCAGCCTCTTTCGGAGAGTTGCCCTAAGGGTTAATGGGAAAGAGTCCCCGTTCCTAGAGAGGAATATGGCTGTGGAGTCCACCCTCCATGGCAGACATTTTCTCGGGGGGGGGGGTCAGCCCCCCTTGGAAGTTGACAACCCCATTAAAGGCACCAATTTTGATCTACCACCTGAGTGGAATTTGAGGGGGTTCTTTTTTGGGGGGGGGCATAATCTGTGTCTTTCAACACAAGAAAAGAGAAATGTGTGAAACGGCGGTTCTGTTGCTGGTCATTTGAATCATGTACAAAAGAACAGGCTTTCCCCCCCCCCTTTTTTTTCCTTTTCTTTTTTTTTTTTTTGCTTTTGATGGGTAAAAATGGACCCCAAAGAAGGGAACTTCTCCCTGCACGAGAATTTGTACAGTGTTATCTTCATTTTAGATGTCAAAAAGTATTTGCGGCTCCCAGTGTTTTCTTTTCCATGGAAAATGGGTTCAAACGGCTCTTTGGGTGTTAAAGGTTGCCAACCCCTGGTCTAGGTCAGTGGCACTCCAGCTGTTATGGACTACAATTCCCATCAGCTGTTATGGACTACAATTCCCATCAGACTACAATTCCCATCAGCCCAATTGACCATGCTAGCAGGGGCTGATGGGAATTGTAGTCCATAACAGCTGGAGTGCCAAAGGTTCGCCACCACAGGTCTAGGTGATTGAGAAGCATCCCCGTCAATGTAACTCCTTACAGGTATATGTATTCTACTGGAACAGCAGTGGCGCAGTGGTTAAGAGATAATGTACTCTAATCTGGAGGAACCGGGTTTGATTCCCTGCTCTGCTGTGGAGGATTCCCCGCTCTGCTGCATCAGGAAGTTTTTCCTGATGTTTAGGTGGAATCTCTTTTCCTTCACCTTAAACCCATTACTCCTGGTCCTAGTCCCTGGAGCAGCACAAAGCAAGCTTGCTCCCTCACCAGTGTATTAATGGGACAGTATAGGGCAGTGATGGCGAACCTTTTTGAGACTAGGTGCCAACTCACCCTTGCTAGAACAGGAGGTAACTGCTTGCAATTTAACCTGAATACTGAGGTTTTAGTTTAGAAAAAACAGCTGGTTCCGAGGCTCGCGTTACTCGGGAGTAAGCTTGGTGAAGCAACCATGCAACACTTCGAATGGGTAGTCACAACCCTATGAGGGTTTACTCAGAAGCAAGCCCCATTGCCAGCAACCAAGCTTACTCCCAGGTAAAGGATCGTGCCAAGGCCAGTCTAGATGTGCGTGTGTATGTGGGGGGGTGATTTTCCGCCCCCCCACATGACGAACTCTGTGCATGCGTGCCCACAGAAAGGGCTCTGAGTGCCACCTCTGGCACCCGTGCCAAAGGTTCGCCATCACTGGTATAGGGGCCCCTGTTTGCAGTCTTTAATTGCAGGGGGGCTGGATATCAGGAGTATTACATTTTGGGGAAGCAGCTCTGCTCTATTCACCTTTGCTCCTGTTGCTACAAATGTCCTTTCTGCGCTACCATCACTTCCCCGTCTTCCTCTGTGGTTCCTCCTCAGGGCTACACATCTTTCTGGAACGACTGCATCTCCTCCGGGCTGCGGGGCGGCATCCTTATCGAACTGGCCATGAGAGGGAGGATACAGCTGGAGCCGCAGACCATGAGGAAAAAACGGCTGCTGGACCGCAAGGTGAGGGCCAGGGGAGGCACCCGCCGGGTCACCACAAGGCCCAGGGGCTTCAGACTTACGCCAGGCCTGGCGTTGGCCGGCCGGCTTGTCCGAAGCCCCTCTCTTGTCTGCTGTGCCTTCTAGGTCCTCCTCAAATCGGATGCCCCCACTGGAGACGTGCTTCTGGACGAGACGCTGCGCCACCTGAAGGCCACCGAACCTGCTGAGACGGTGCAGACGTGGATCGAGCTGCTGACCGGTGAGCAGGAGAGCTGCTCCGTCCAGGGACTCTTAAGTCATCCAAGCATAGTGTTGTGGGAGGGGTGTGTGTGTCTCTCTACCCACAATACATAATATATGCCCGTGGTGGCGAACCTTTGGCACTCCAGATGTTATGGACTACAATTCCCATCAGCCCCTTCCAACACGGCCAATTGGCCTTGCTGGCAGGGGCTGATGGGAATTGTAGTCCATAACATCTGGAGTGCCAAAGGTTCGCCACCACTGATATATGCCCATAGCTGCCTTATGCTGAAGGGGCTGATGGGAATTGTAGTCCATAACATCTGGAGTGCCAAAGGTTCGCCACCACTGATATATGCCCATAGCTGCCTTATGCTGAAGGGGCTGATGGGAATTGTAGTCCATAACATCTGGAGTGCCAAAGGTTCGCCACCACTGATATATGCCCATAGCTGCCTTATGCTGAAGGGGCTGATGGGAATTGTAGTCCATAACATCTGGAGTGCCAAAGGTTCACCACCACTGATATATGCCCATAGCTGCCTTATGCTGAATCAGGCAACAGCATCATCAAGGTCAGTATTGTCTACTCTGACTGGCAGGGGTTTCAAGCGGAGGGCTTGCACATCCCCTCCTGCCAGATCCTTTCAACTGAAGGTACTGCCAGGGATCGAACTTTCTGGGGCCTTCTGGGACCATTGTGGCTATCAATGGTGAGAAATCCCAAGTTCGACCCTCCCGTTCCTTCACGCAGGGTTGGTGTGCAGAAAAAGCACGTTGGCATACAGTCGTGCTGGCCCGAAGATATCCTGTGTCCTTCGATTTGTGTGTTCCTGCTTGGCAGGGGGTTGGACTTGAAGGCCCTTCTGGTCTCTTCCAACTCTATGATTCTATGATTCCCTCTTCTTGGCAGTCTAATGGGGGGAGTTTAAGATTGGAGGATAGGAGGTGACAGTTCGTGGGGGTGGGGTAGAAAATGGAGGCAACCTTGCCTGGTCTTTCTACAACAGGGGTGTCCAACTCTGGCGCCCCAGATGTTAATGGACTACAATTCCCTTCAGTCCCTGCCAGCATGGCCAATGGACTGATGGGAATTGTAGTCCATTAACATCTGGGGTGCCAGAGTTGGACACCCCTGTTCTACAAGAAAGAAGAGGAACGGGGCTGTAAGGCGGGAATCTGACTGAGGGGGTGGAGTTATTTGTCCCCGTCCTCCAAGGCTCTTTGAGGCGAAGTAGCTAGGATGCCTCCCCCTGTTCTCAACTTCCATCCCCCCTTTACTCTAACCCACAGGTGTCAAACTCGCGGCTCTCCAGATGTTATGGACTACAGTTCCCATCATCCCCTGCCAGCATGATGCTGGCAGGGGATGATGGGAACTGTAGTCCATAACATCTGGAGGGCCGCGAGTTTGACACCTATGTTCTAAAGCAGGGGTCTTCAAACTATGGCCCTCCAGATGTTCAGAGACTACAATTCCCATGAGCCCTACCACTTGGCCATGCTGGCAGGGGCTGATGGGAATTGTAGTCCATGAACATCTGGAGGGCCATAGTTTGAAGACCCCTGCTCTAACCCATCAGTTGGTTGGGAGGATAAAGAAGTGGCGGATAGCCAAGTTTCCCTGTGAATGTTTAAGATCGGAAGTGGGTTTGAACTTGAGTCTCCTGGCTCCACGCGTGATGCCCATGCGTGATGGTGCATAAATGATAGGGTTTGGAGGGCCAAGGGCAGACCTCGCAACGCTGACCGGGAATGGGGTGCTCTTCTTCCCGTCACTAAACCCGCTCTCCCGCAGGCGAAACGTGGAACCCCTTCAAGCTGCAGTACCAGCTGCGCAACGTCCGCGAGCGGATCGCCAAGAACCTGGTGGAGAAGGGGATCCTGACCACGGAGAAGCAGAACTTCCTCCTCTTCGACATGACGACACACCCGGTGACCAACACCACCGAGAAGCAGCGGCTGGTGAAGAAGCTCCAAGAGAGCGTCTTGGACCGGTGGGTCAACGACCCTCACCGCATGGACAAGCGGACCTTGGCACTGCTGATCCTGGCTCACGCCTCCGACGTGCTGGAGAACATCTTTACTAGCCTGGTCGACGAGAAATACGACGTGGCCATGAACCGCTCCAAGGACTTGCTGGACAGAGAGCCCGAGATGGAGGCGGCCAAGGCGGGCAGCGTGGAAATGATTTGGGCCGTCCTGGCCGCTTTCAACAAGTCCTAAGCCCTACTGTGCAGGTTTCTGCCTTTCCCTCTAGGAATCAGACCTCTCGCTCTGGGGAATCTTCCCACATTACACGGCGGCAGGCCACTGGGGACTACTTCCTGCCAGGCCCCCTCCCCGATTGCAGATACTGGGCACGGTGGCGAGCATCCCCCGTAGGAACGCCGATATCTTCACCGCCGCTTCCTCCCCTCCGGGGACTGTTGGATTTTTTCATGCCCACCAAACTGAATGAAGGCCTGTTGTCTGAGAGAACTGGATTGAGCTGTGTCTCTTATTTTTATTTCAAACTCTCTTCTTTTTTTTATGTTTTTAGGAAAGAAGGAATCGTGACGTGCATTCTTTTGCCTTTTGATTTTTTTTGGTGTGTGTTTTTAATTTTGGCCTCTGTTTTGGTCCTGTCTCGGTTTCTGTCTGAGTGGCTCCGGCTCGGCGCCGCTCGTCCCTGTGTGTGTGTGTTCGCAAAAGATCATTACAGCACAACCTCTATGCATTCTCTGGTGTTTCTTTTCGTTCTTAGCTCTCCCCCTGTGCGAGTCTCCTTCAGTTCAGAGAATTCCCATCACAAATACTCACAGCTAACCGATTAAAAATATGTACCCAGATCTGAATAAATTCTTAGCTTGTGAAATCAGAATGAATTATATTAGTCAAGGAAGAAGAAAGCCCTGTTTGATGACACCAGCCAATCACATTCAGCCAAACCTTTCCTGCTTTTTCCCACCCTTCTTCCAGAGAAGCAGAGTTCAGGGCCTGCATTGAGCTCCTAAGAGATGGGGTGAAAGCAAGTGGCGTGCAGCGTAACTGACCTAAAGATGGTCCAGAAAACAGTGGGCACTGAATGCAAGGTGGGTCATTAATTTATAGGGGAAATGGGGCCTTCTGGCTATACTAAGAGACTAATCTTCCCGGGATAAAGGCAGCTCTTGTTCTTTAGAGAACAAAAGGTGAGCACATAGGCTTAATGTCCCCAGCCCGGGGAGTGTCCGAAGATGATTACATCTTAGGGCAAGCTGATTGAATCACAGCTCTGGGGCTTTTCCAATTCAAATGGAGAAAAAGGGAGATAGGATTAGCGTGTTGACGAATAACTGAAAGGGAGCCTTGATATCAGTTAGGCGAGGGACGCTTCCAAGGCACAGGCTTTTGTCTTTCCTGGTCGCTTGAGGAAAGGCGAGGCTGGCTGTTGTGCATTTCAGTGACTGACAGGGAGATGTACCCAGGTTTTACCTTATTACCACTGAGCCAGCAAATTGCATCCATCTTTGGCTTGTACTTCTAGAGCACAGGTTTCAAACAGGCGGCCCTCCAGATGTTATGGACTACAGCTCCAATCAGCCCCTGCCAGCATGATGCTGGCAGGGGATGATGGGAACTGTAGTCCATAACATCTGGAGGGCCGCCTGTGCTCTAGAGCATCCTACAGGGAAAATGTGACAGGTAGAGTCACTGATTTCCATCCCGCCTCAGGTCTGGCTGGTAACAAGACTAGACTATAAATCCTCATATGGATTGGAAATTGACTACAAAACTGGAAGCAAAGAATAGGAATTAGTCGTCAGTGCTCACAATAGGGGGATGTGAACTGTGGGGTCCTTCGGGCGTCTGTATTGGGACTAGCACTTTTCAGCTTGTTCACAAATGACCCTGAGCTCAGAGTGAACGGTGAGGTGGCCAATTTCGCAGCTGACCCCAAATAATGTAGGATGGTTAAGGAAAAAAAATGGATTATGAAGAGCTCAAAAGAAGCTCTTCTGGCCGGGGAAAATGGGCCTGAAAAATGGCAAATGAGTTTCAACGTGAGCAAACGTTAAGGCGGTTCAAACTGGGGCAAATAATCCCAGCCTCCCATACATACTGATAGGATCTGCGCTGGCAGTGAGACCAAGCAGTGGCGTAGGAGGTTAAGAGCTCGTGTATCTAATCTGAAGGAACCGGGTTTGATTCCCAGCTCTGCCGCCTGAGTATGGAAGGCTTATCTGGGGAATTCAGATTAGCCTGTACACTCCCACACACGCCAGCTGGGTGACCTTGGGCTAGTCACAGCTTCTCGGAGCTCTCTCAGCCCCACCTACCTCACAGGGTGTTTGTTGTAAGTGGGGGAAGGGCAAGGAGATTGTGAGCCCCTTTGAGTCTCCTGCAGGAGAGAAAGGGGAGATATAGAAGAGTTTGGATTTATATCCCCCCTTTCTCTCCTGCAGGAGACTCAAAGGGGCTTACAATCTCCTTGCCCTTCCCCCCTCACAACAAACACCCTGTGAGGTAGGTGGGGCTGAGAGAGCTCTGAGAAGCTGTGACTAGCCCAAGGTCACCCAGCTGGCGTGTCAACAAGCTGCCTAGGCTAATCTGAATTCCCCAGATAAGCCTCCACAGCTCAGGCAGCAGAGCTGGGAATCAAACCCGGTTCCCCCAGATTAGATACACGAGCTCTTCTTCTCTTCTTCTTTAAGGGGATCTTGGGGCGATAGTGGATGGCTTGATGAAAATGTCAACCCCTGTGGGCAGCTGTTGTGAAAAAGGCAAATTCCACGCCGGCCATCATTAAAACAGGAACAGAGGATAGATCCGCCACTGTCATACTGGCCTTATGCAAATCTATGGTGCGAATATCGTGTCCAGTTCTGGTCACCGTGTTTGCAAAAGAACATTGTAGAGCTTGAAATGGTGCCGGAAAGAGCGGCCAAAAGGATCAGGAGCTAGAAGAGCTGCCCAAGTAGCTCAGTTACAACACTTCGGCTTCTTCCGCACGTACAGAATAAGGCAATTTCAGTCCACTTTCAATGCACTTTTGCAGCGGGTTTTTATTTTGCAGAATAGCAAAATCCACTTGCAAACAGTTGTGGAAGCGGATTGAAAGTGCTTTATTCTGCATGTGCGGAAGGGGCCTTAGGGTTGTTTAGCTTAGAGGAAAAGGTAGCCAAGGGGGGACACACTCAGAGATGGAGCTTCCATGCCCCAGGTGGGTGCTGTTTAGTCACGTGGGGATGGAAAATTGTCCCCCACACCCCTCTTCCCCCCAGGTCCAGCCCACTGGAATATGGTGGCCCTGCGGCCCAGTCTGGCCCAGGGACGTTGCAGCACTCCTGCTGCTGTTGCTGACCCCACATACCGACTGAGCCCACCTGGGTTCCCTTGGGCTGCAGGCAGTGGTGGGATCCAAAAATTTTAATAACAGGTTCCGTGGTGGTGGGATTCAAACAGTGGTGCCGCCGCACACGCGCACCTCCAGTCCCTATTGGGCAGGGAGGTTGCTTTAGTAACCCCTTCTTGGCACTCAGAAAAAATTAGTAGCCACTTCTAGAGAAGTGGTGAAAACTGGTTGCATCCCACCTCTGGCTGCAGGTGGTGCACTGCCCTTGCCCCGCCCCACGGCCCGTGTAGGAGACCGCCCTGCCTGGCCCGGCTCAGCCATCGGTGGGCCTTTTGCAGCGCCCACGGCCTGTCCTCCCTTCCGACAGAACTGAGCTACGCGGAGTCCCCGGGGCTTCCCACTGGTGGGGCTTCCATGCCGGGCAGACCAGACCATGGCTGAAGACCTCAACCCTTTGCCCTGCCAGGTGCTCGGGGACTAGCCAGGTCCCACCTGAATTGCCTGCGCCAGGGGGGATGAGGCTTCAAGCGCACGGAGGGAGATGGACGTGCAAGGAAGGGCACTGGGCGCTGGCTACCTTTTCCGCCTGGGGAGGGGGGTGCCGGAGTGAGCAGAGGAAGAGATCCCCACGCCTCTGGGTCATCTGTGGAATGGAAGGGAGCTGGGCGCCCATCACATCCAAAGGATGGTCCCTCTGCTTCCATACATGCTGCTCCCCAAGCAGGCAGAGGCAACGGCCTTGACCCAAATATTCCACGTGGCCCCCTTGCAGAGGTGTATCTAGGGCAGGGGCCTGCACCCTGCGGCTCTTCAGATGTTCATGGACTACAAGTCCCATCAGCCCCTGCCAGCATGGGAATTGTAGCCCATGAACATCTGAAGAGCCGCAGGTTGCAGACCCCCTGATCTAGGGAAAATGGTGTGTGTGTGGGTTAGGGTTAGGGTTAGGGTTAGGGTGTGAAAAACTCAGATTTCCCCCCAGGCTCCATTTTTCCTAGAAACGCCTCTGGACACACAAGAGGTCCATAAAACTGTGCATGGTGTGGAGAGTGAACAGAGAGCCCTGAAGGGTTGGAGATTCAGAACAGACACGCACAACTACTTCTTACAGTGCATACTGCGCTTGTGGATGTGGCTGCCACGGGATGTGGTCAAGGCTGACAGCTTGGAAGGTTTTAAAGGGGGGCGGGGTGACCAAAGGCATGACGAATAGGGCTATGAGTAGCTGCCAGTCATGACTGACACCTGCTCCCTCCAGTTCCCGGGGCAACGGGCCTCTTGAAATCAGCTGCTGGGGAGCATGAATGGGAAGACACCATCGTGGTCGTCCTTCTGGTGGACTTCCCTGGAGGCAGCTGATTGGCCACTTTGTGCACATGATTCTGGGTGTGATGGGCCTCAGGTGTAACCCTGCACGGCTCTTCTTATGTTCTAGCCTGCTGCTGGACTGTGGGCTGCACAGCCATGGTTTCTCTCTTGGAGACAGTGCAAGGCCTTTCTCCCCTCCTCAGTTGAGGCACCCCCAATTTTGATCTTCAATCTCATCGTGGTGGTTCCTAAAGGCACCCCCATTTTGGAGGACGTGAAGGCGCCGTACGATTTCCTTGCCATATCTTCCAGAAAGTGCATCTGATTGTTAACTGCCAAATGATGTACTGGTTAGGAGCCAGCGTGGGTTCTAAATCTGGAGAACCGGGTTTGATTCCCCGTTCCTCCACATGAGTGACAGAGGCTTATCTGGTGAACCAGATGTGTTTCCGCACTCCTACAGTCCTGCTGGGCGACCTTGGGCTAGTTACAGTTCTCTCAGAACTCTTTTAGCCCCACCTGCCTCGCAAGGTATCTGATGAGGAGAGGGGAAGGGAAAGGAGCTTGTAAACCACCTTGAGTCTCCTTACAGGAGAGAAAGGTGGGGTATGAATCCAAATTCTTCTTAAGAGTGGAGAATGGAGGTGTGTGAGCTACAGTGGTGGTGGGGGAACCAAGAAATCCCCCCTCCCCATCCTTTCTCGCCTTTAGTTGTGGTAACTGAGGCTGAGGGCTTCTCTGGGATCTCTAAGCTCTGCAATGTCAAATGACGGCGCAGGTTGCAGGAAGCGATGGCAGGGAAAATCTTAGAATGGGTCTAGATGAGACTCTGTTGTAATTCCATTACAACCAAGCAAGAATTCAGAGTTGAGGAACAGCAAAGGCCAGTCTCCAAAAAAAAAAGCAACCTTCCAAGCAGGGTTGCCAACCTCCAGGTGGTATCTGGAGTTCTCCCAGAGTGAGAACTGTTCTCCAGACTAGAGACATCAATCCCCCTAGAAGAAATCGCATCTTTGGAAGGTCGGTTCTATGCCGTTATACCCCCTTGAAGGCTCCCTCCACACTTAAATCTCCAGGAATTTCCCACCTGGAGTTGTCAGCCCTGCTTCTTGAAAGCTAGCTCCAAAAGGGTCATTGAAGCAGATCACAGATGGAAGAAGAAGTGGTGTTTGAATTTATATCCCCCTTCCCCCCCATCCCCACAACAAACACCCTCTGAAGTGGGTGGGGCTGAGAGAGCTCCGAAGAACTGTGACTAGCCCAAGGTCACCCAGCTGGCATGTGTCGGAGTGCACAAGCTAATCTGGTTCCCCAGATAAGCCTCCACAGCTCAAGTGGTAGAGCGGGGAATCAAATTCAGTTCCGCAGATCAGAGTGCACCCGCTGTTAACAACTACACCACGCTGGAGCAAATGCTACTGATGTTTGATCCACAGGTCTAGCTAATGTTCAGCCCACATCCCTTTCCCCTAACTAGGTTGCTGGACCATCCGTCTATCTCCAAACTGGCTCCCATCTCTTATTTTCGTTCTTTCTTTTACCTAATTTATACCCAACCTTTCTCCCCAGCAGAGATCCCCAGTGGATTACATTGTTCTTCCATTTTATCTTCACAATGACCCTGCGAGGTAGCGTCAGAGGGTTTTACTCTCAAAAGCTCACACCCCCAAATTCGGGTTGGTCTCTAAGACGCTACTGCGCTCGATTCCTGCAAGGTCAGTTGCGTGAAACAAATGCGACCTGCTCAAAGTCGCCCAGCAAGCTTTCATGGCTGAATGAAGATTCGAAGCTGAGTGTCCCAGGTGCTAGAAGAAGAAGAAGAAGAAGAGGAAGAGGAAGAAGAGGAGGAGGAGGAGGAGGAGGAGGAGGAGTTTGATTTATATCCCCCTTTCTCTCTCCTGCAGGAGACTCAAAGGGGCTGACAATCCTCCTTTCCCTTCCCCTCACAACAAACACCCTGTGAGGTGGGGTGGGGTTGAGAGCTCGAGAAGCTGTGACTAGCCCAAGGTCACCCAGCTGGCATGTGTGGGAGCCTTTACAGGCTAATCTGAATTCCCCAGACAAGCCTCCACAGCTCAGGCGGCAGAGCTGGGAATCAAACCCGGTTCCTCCAGATTAGACACACGAGCTCTTAACCTCCTACACCACTGCTGCTCCTTGGCTTTCTCAGCCCTCAAATGGGAGGGTCTAGCCTGTCTGGAGAGATTGGTTTTCTTTGAGGGATTTTGTGGTGGCTTTCCTGGATTCTTAGTAAGGTTACGAAAGATGTATTTTTGTGGGGAAAATACGTAATCGCTCCCCTCCCCTCCCTTTCATTTCACCTTTCCAATTACACAAGACAAGCAACATTGTACTTCTATTAAGGACGTTTACTCTTGTGAATAACATTTCACCACAAACAGGTACAGGATGAGGTATCCGAGGAGAAAAAACTTTGGTATAAAATGTACAGCTTTTTTTTTCCCCCCCGACATTTTTCTTCCTTTTTTCTCATTTACAGGCAAAAAAACCCCCCCAAGAACAGAACAAAAGGACTTTGGTTTCTCTCTTCTTTTTTTAAACTTAGCACAGTTGACAAACAAAGAAGAAACATTCAGCTTATTAATATATCGTAATGCACTGCTTTGAGTTCAAAACATGAGCACGCCACTCAGCTTGGCCTTGAGGGGCAGTGGGGAGAGGGAAGCAGGGCGAGGGGCATCCCAGCGTTTGCACAGAGGGTCTGCCAAACTGGAATTGCTCTTGTGGCGACAACTGGGAGACCCCAACCTTTTGGAACCCGTAGGCCGCTTTGGACTTTGATTCACAGTGAGGTGGGCTCGGCCACAAAATGGCTGATGAGGGTGGAGGATCCAGCCCCAAATGACCTTCAGTCTCACTGTGAAGATCCTTGTGCGAAGGCTGCTGCCAAAGTAATGCTTTTTTTAAAAAAAATCCACAAAGCTGACCAACTTTCCAACGGCCGGTCAGAAGCTTTGCGGGGCAAAAGCCCTACCTAGCCCCCTTTGCGGTCAAAAGCCACTCGGCGAGCGCCACAAACCCCACAGGCATGATGTTATGGGCTATATATTTGCTTCCGAATGGAGCAGGTGAAGGTTTCCCCCATCTGCTCGCAGGGAAAAGCTTCCCCGGTTAATTTTTGCAGATGAGTCTCCTGTTGGAGGGGCAGGAGCGAGGCAAGAGGGAAAACATGGCCGCCTGCTCGCACGCGTTCTGGTTATTAACTGCCTTGTGACGTAGTCTCTTGAATTTTTTTTTTGATAAGTCCTTGTTTTTTATGAAGAGGGCTGGAGTTTTGGGCCTAAACAAACTTTTTCTGGTTCGGTGGGTGGGTGTTTGTTGCAGAGGGAGGGGAAACAAGTACTGTCTTATGAGGGGAGGGGCGGGGGGGGGGCAGCAAATCATAGCCAGGGGAAAACGAATCTGCCCTGTGAGAGCCACTGATTTCTCATATGACCTTCCTCTGACACCTCAAATATCTTGAAAAACGGCAGAATCAACACAAATGCCACCAAGAAGAAGAAGAAGAAGAGTTTGGATTTATATCCCCCCTTTCTCTCCTGCAGGAGGCTCAAAGGGGCTTACAATCTCCTTTCCCTTCCGCCCTCACAACAAACACCCTGTGAGGTAGGTGGGGCTGAGAGAGCTCCGAGAAGCTGTGACTAGCCCAAGGTCACCCAGCTGGCGTGCGTGGGAGTGCACAGGCTAATCTGAATTCCCCAGATAAGCCTCCACAGCTCAGGCGGCAGAGTGGGGGATCAAACCCGGTTCCTCCAGATTAGATACACGAGCTCTTAACCTCCTACGCCACTGCTGCTCCAAGAAGCACCCCAAGAGAGGTGAGAGCACCGCTGTTATGTCTCTGCATGCTTTGGAGGGGGTGCAAATTGGGTGCCAGCTCGGACCCTTCCTAAGCAGGCAGTTGTGCCTTCACCCAGTGGCAAAAGATGCCCATCCCTGGGCTAAAGGGATCAGATACAAATACTTGAAGTAAAAAATGGACTGGCAGGCTCCTGCATTACACTCAAGGCCGCTAACCAAGAGAAAATGCAGACAACGGAGAAAGTTTCCTGCCACTTGGAGGAAACTGCTCAAGGGATGCTGTGGAATCTTTTTAAGGTTTCCTAAGAAAGGTCAGCTGGACCTCAGTTGGATTGGAGGCTCTTCGGGGAGGGGTGGGGGGTCTGCCAAGATGACTTCTCGGTTTGTGCTCCAAAGCAGCTTGTAATTTTTTTGTGGCCGCCGTTTTCGCTGCAGGGCGGTTAGACTGTTTTTTGCAGCAAAACTACCAAGAGCGCCGAGCAGCTGCAGCCAAGCTGGGCCTCGGTGTGTGCTCCATCCATTCACGCTTCCTGTTTCGGGCAGGAAACACCAGCAAAGCTGCCAAATGTGAGAAACGACCCTCAGTTATTGTCTTCATTAAGCATTTGCAGATATTGGTTTCCCTTCACCGGGTCTCGCAATGGGTTTTATTGCTGATTCCCGTGGGGCAGAGATGTCACCTGAGCAGGTGTAGCATACCAAGAGGGTGTCATGAGTTCACAGGTAAGAGGTGAGTCCTGACAGGTTATGGGATAGCAGAATTGGTTTACTGACTTCATTCATACGAGCCTTTCTCCCCAATGGGAACGCAAACCAGCTTACATTGTTCTCCCATTTTATCCTCACAACAACCCTGTAAAGTAGGTCAAGGTGAGAGGGTGTGACTGGTCTAAGGCCCCCCAGCGAGTTTCCATAGCAGAGCGGGGATTCTTTGTTACTCTGAACCACTCAGAATGGCACCTGCTCTTTGAGGGGTCATCAACATTATGTAAGATGCAGCAGACCCTCCATTTAGCCAGTTTTTTTTAAAAAAGAGCAATTGAAATGGTTTGTTTTATCGAACATTTGCGCCTCAGAGGTGGTTTTGGCTTGCGCTGACACAACCATTTGTCAAGATTGTTGTGGTTGGGCAGGAAGCTGATCTGCAGTTTTGTCGTTAAACAAGGCTTTACAGCATAGGTGTCAAACTCGCGGCCCTCTAGATGTTATGGACTACAGTTCCCATCATCCCCTGCCAGCATCATGCTGGCAGGGGATGATGGGAACTGTAGTCCCTAACGTCTGGAGGGCCGCAAGTTTGACACCTGTGCTTTAGAGTTAGTCCTTCATTGGTGTTTTAAAACCAAAGATTACCTGCTGTAGCATGGTGTTTCTGGAAACCAAAAGCTCACATTTTGGGGGAAGGGAATGTTAGACCTTGATTATTTGCAGGGAAAGGCATCGTTTATGTTCTCTCTGGAACTATGTGTCTAAAAGAGGGGTAATCCAATTCTGGTGCCCCAGATGTTCATGGACTACGATTCCCATCAGCCCCTGCCAGCATGGCCAATTGGGAAATCGTAGTCCATGAACATCTGGAGCACCAGAGTTGGATACCCCTGGTCTAAACTGAGGGACATAATAGTACCACTCTATTCTGCATTGGTCCGACCTCACCTGGAATCCTGTGTCCAGTTTTGAACACCCCAATTCAAGAAGGGTATGGACAAACTGGAACGGGCCCAGCGGAGAGCGACCAAAATAGTCAAAGGTCTGGATTCCCTACAAGGAGCAACTTAAAGAGCTGAGTATATTTAGTCTGGAGAAGAGACGGTTAAGAGGTGACATGATGGCCGTGTTTAAATATTTGAAGGGATGTCATGTTGAAGAGGGAGCAAGCTTGTTTTCTGCTGCTCCAGAGACTAGGACATGGAATAATGGATTCAAAGTACATGGAGAGAGATTGCACCTAAAAGTTAGGAAGAACTTCCTGATGGCCAGGGTGGTTTGACAGTGGAATACGCTGCCTCCTTCTTTGGACATTTCTAAACTGAGGCTGGATGACCATCTGTCAGGAGTGGTTTGATTGTGTGTTCCTGCAGGGCAGGGGGTTGGACTCGATGACCCCTGTGGTCTCTTCCAACTCTAGAATTCTATGATTCTACATTGTATGATTAATTCTGCTACTGAAAACGCCCACTTCAGATCGGAGCATGTTTTTAACCCTACATCAACCACATGTTGTGAGCCAGTCTTAGCAGCAGGGGCACGACACATGGGTCTCTCTGCCAGGGTGGCAGAGATGGAAATGCTGCTGACCAATGATGGAAGTCAGATGTGCGCTTGAGAGGAGAGGCCAGGCGCATGGTGCGGTCAGCATGGAGGGTGGGTGGGGGAGTCTCTCTTTGGAGCCTGAACGACAGCGTCCAGCATGGTAGCCTTGGTTTTGATTGTGTTCAGCATCCTAAAACATCAAACACACCACAGGTGAGCTTAGACCACACACATTGCTAGTTTTGGAACTGTGGGTC
The DNA here is from genome assembly GCF_021028975.2 of Sphaerodactylus townsendi. Classification (NCBI taxonomy): domain Eukaryota; kingdom Metazoa; phylum Chordata; class Lepidosauria; order Squamata; family Sphaerodactylidae; genus Sphaerodactylus; species Sphaerodactylus townsendi. The sequence goes on along the minus strand of NC_059425.1, from coordinate 13,085,135 downwards.
CAACTAATGGTGGAACCCATGGCGGACACGCCCCGTAACAGTTTCTAAGAAGGCTAACTCTTCATCAGCAAGTCTCTCCCTCACGTCCGCCACCAAAAAAAAAAAAAATGAAATTCAGGAAAATAATAACTGTGGTCACCAAAATCTTGAGGTTGCCTACAGGTAACACTGACCTTTTATGTGCTTTGTAATCAGCAAACGTAGATTGTTGCTTACACGATTTGTGTGGCACTGGAATAACCTCAAACATTTATTGGTGAAGTGAAAAACGTATGGCTACAGGTACATCTTTGCACCGGGTTAATATATTAGGGGGGAGGATTTAAGAGGGATTTATTTTTCGTTGCAAATGTATCATTCCAAGCCCACGCTTGCAGAGAATGCCAGTGAATTCGTAGAGGTTGTAAAGTAGAAATAACATCATTTAGAACTGGAAAACTGCCTTTTTCTGTGTCTCTCTGGGCCTCCATTAAAGGACCTTCTAGACTTCTAACCCTGTGGCTCACTCACTAAAGTGCATTTTATTAGTAGCATAAATGTGGTACGGAGGGAAGGGGGAAGAAAGGACGATTTTTGACAATCGGATTGAGGCCCATTGTCCATTTCAGCAAAGCAGGGAAGCCATGACCCCCTTTGGCCAGAGCAAGCTGAGCGTTCCGACACAGAGTACTTCGAAAAGCCATGCAAAACAAAAAAAAAAGTATATAGAAATATAGATATATCACGGCTCACGCTCCCACGCATTCTCGACCACATGCACACCCACGCAGACGCACGAAGACTTGTTTGCAAAATGAAAAGAAAATCTTTGGTATCTTTTGGTGCAAGAGACAAAGTGAGGTAGAAGTTTTTCGGCGATTTCAACATATTTTCAGACGGTGGGAACACTCAACAGGAACGGGGGAAGGAGGCAGTGGCTAGCAGAGGGAGCTTTGGGGGGAAGAGAGGGGGGAGGACCAAGCCGGTGTCTGCACCCACTGGATATGTGGCGGCGGCGGAAGCCAGTTCTACAGAAGCAAAGCCGGTTCTGGTAACCAATGAGGTCAGGGTTGCTCCGCATACCTGTAATATTTTGCATTTGGATCCTACTTCAGGGCAGTTGGAAGCCTTTTGCAGACCGAGTCTCAACCATTACACCGTTCCTGTAAGCGGGGACCAACCCTGAATTGAAGACTTCGATTCTGGACTCTCCTGGGCTTCCAGTTAACAAGATTATCAGTTCACATCTGGAATTACGACGGGAGGGTGGCAGAAACCTCACCTCTCTCTTGTGACCGACGCATATTAAAAATCCACAAAATGCACCCTGATGCTATTTTTTTTGGTTAACGTTTCCTTTTCAAGTAAGGACTGGACTCTTGCCGTGGAAAAAAAAATATTCTGACCTGTCTTCAAAAGTTCCAGACAAACTCCCAAACCTTTTTCCGACCTGTTCTCAGCATCACCCAAAATGCTGTTGTTGCTCCGGGGGGGTCATCATTTTAGGATCCTGGCAGTGGAAATCTAAGGGGGCAGACACTGATGCTTGGCCGTGGGCACAAAATATTTTGGAAACTAGCTTCTTGAAGTTCAGAAATACAGGTGATAAAATTACCTTGCAATAGGAAAAAACAGGCACAGAAATTTTTGGCCTGTGTCTTTTTGGAAGAGCTTTCTGACAGTGATCCCCTTGCGCTGAGGTTAGACACAGAAAGAGAAGAAGAGTTTGGATTTATATCCCCCCTTTCTCTCCTGCAGGAGACTCAAAGGGGCTGAGAATCTCCTTGCCCTTCCCCCCTCACCACAAACACCCTGAGAGGTAGGTGGGACTGAGAGAGCTCCGAGAAGCTGTGACTAGCCCAAGGTCACCCAGCTGGCGTGTGTGGGAGCGCACAGGCTAATCTGAATTCCCCAGATAAGCCTCCACAGCTCAGGCGGCAGAGCTGGGAATCAAACCCGGTTCCTCCAGATTAGATACATGAGCTCTTAACCTCCTACGCCACTGCTGCTCCCTAGGATCAGGACTAGAACTGTTAGGATCAGGCACCGTGGATCCATTTTGCTATCAACAGCTCCTTCTCCTGGTGTGAGGAGATTTCTTCTGATACGTTCAGAAGGAGGCACCTTGCAGCAGGAGAAAGGTAGTCCACAGGATCCACGTCTTAACCAGGGTATTTGGAGTCATCGTATCTTGCACGACAACTCATGAAACTGCCTCATACGGAATCAGACTGTCAGACTATCAAGGGAAGAATTGTCCACTCGGTCTGGCAGGGCGTCAGGCTGAAGTCTTTCACAATACCTCCTGCTTGCTCCTTTCCATTGGCAATGCCAGGAATTGAACTTGAGACCACCTGCATGCTAATCATGCGCCCTACCGCTGGGCCACTCCCCTCCCCAAGTGTTCTGATTGGACCTCCTCCCATTTTGCTTTTGCTTGGGGTCAGGAATCCTGTGATTCCTTGGTATTGGCTGTGATTGGGTCTTTCAGCTCTTCCCGGAGGAACGACACTGAGCTCTTGCTCCTGGAGGCTGGCCGTTGCGTCTCTGCATGTTACAGCTCTGGAATTGCCTCCTTCCTTCGGAATGGGAGTGGCGCAGCGAGGATGGGTACTTTCCCCTTTTTCACAAGTAAGTTTTTTTCTGGAGTCTAACCTGAATTGGGTCTTGGAGGAGGGTAAAGCGGGTAGACCTCGGTTCTCTAACGTTTATGAAATGCTGGCTTCTTCCCTGGCCGAGCATCTGTGAGTCTGTTGCCATTCAGTGATGATCCACAGCTCCCATAAGTCCCTCCCTCTCTTCCTTTCATGTCCCCCCAAAGCCCCCTGCGACCCTCCCCTCTTGAGAAGCCCCAGCCTGTCTGGCTTCTTTGAAACTGCAAATGTCAAAAGGACCATCAAAGTCCTTCTTATCCTTTTGAACATCTGCTCGATGCTCCAGAGGGTCTACAGCACATCAAGCACCAGGAGGGAACTGGCCGGAGTCGTCACAAAGGTTAGCTCATGTATCTTAAGTCCCCAGCGGAGAAACAGGCAGGGGCTGGATGGAGTAAAGGTCATCCGGGGTACCACAAGCGAAGCACTTTGCATCTCGCATTGAATTGATGGAAGAAGAAAGAAGAGTTTGGATTTATATCCCCCCTTTCTCTCCTGTAAGGAGACTCAAAGGGATTTACAATCTCCTTTCCCTCCCTCCCCCCCACAACAGACACCCTGTGAGGTGGGTGGGGCTGAGAGAGCTCCATAGAACCGTGACTAGCCCAAGGTCACCCAGCTGGCACATGTTGGCGTGCACAAGCTAATCTGGTTCCCCAGATAAGCCTCCACAGCTCAGGCGGCAGAGTGAGGAATCAAACCCGGTTCTCCAGATTAGAGTGCACCTGCTCTTAACCACTACGCCACACAAGGTTTGAGTCCAGTAGCACCGTACAGAGCAAGGTGTGAGTCTGGCACAGACCAGGAAGATATTCAGGACATGGCATATGGAGGGCCAGTGCTCTCTTTGTCAGATGTAAGGAGATCCTCGAACTCTTCTACCACAGTCAGAAGTGGGAGGGGCGTTCCAAAGAAAGGAGCCGGGACGCAATCTAGCTAATCGTGGCCCTTTCCACACAAACCTTTCAAAACATTTTGAGGCAGGAAATAAAATGTTTCCTCCGTGGAATTCCACGTCATTTCCCCCCCCCCCCTTTTTATGGCTTGAAAAAGTTTTATTTCCAGCCTCAAAATGTTTAAAACGAATCCCCTTTTAAAACGATTCTTTGGTAGGAAACGTCTTCAAAACGGCTTCACTCCCTGTGCGATCTAATGACGACGTTTCCCACGCCTCTGTGCCATCCCCGAACTTTCTCCTCAGTGCCATTTTATTTATTTTTATTGTTATATTTATAAACCGCCCTCCCCCGAAGGGCTTTTATCACATTGTTGAGCTCACTCTGTTCCCCCTTTCTCGTTTTAATTCCTGTTTGTTTTTTGAATGGGGGGGGGAGATTAAAATATTCAAAGCATCAAATATACAAGGTGTAGAAAACCACAGCTAGGAGCAGCTAATAAGCACTGAAGCATCAAATCAACAAATCAGTCCAAAAAAAAGGGGGAAATCACAAAATGGCAGCCAGGAATCGTTTCGAGGTGGTGCGTGTGGACAAATATCATGGCAAGGGGAGGACTGAAACATTTTACAAACGTTTTAGTCGATTTGTTTGGGAAAGGCTTGCATTTTGCATGGTACCTGTGCATCACAACCCACCTCTCCCATCTTCTGACTGGAATATAAGGGCTCATTATTTGCATCTGATGAAGCGAGCGTTGACTCTTGAAAGTCTATACCCTAAAACTATTGTGGATTTTGAAGGTGCTACAAGACTCAAATCTTGCCTTTTTAACACAGATGGGAGTTGCTGGCTCCAGGTTGGGAGATTCCTGGAGGTTTGGAGCCCCATCCAGAGTGGTGGTGGTGGGGGGGGGGGCTGAATCTGCCTGTGGGAGCAGCATTTGGCTGCACTGGCAGATTCACCCTCCCCGGGGCAGCTACCCTGGCAGATTATACCACTGATGTACAGTCGCTGCAACCCTCCTGGGCACTGGAATGCGTTGCTGGACTTGGCACCAGTGTCCCAGCTTCCCCGCTGCCACCGCCGGGGTGGGCTGGGAACACAGGTGGGTATTTGGACATATGCAACCTTAAAAGATGGCGTACACCCATTAATTCCAATCGAGGCTTCCCGGCAGCGGGGAGGCATTTTTGCATTTAAAGCCTCACCGTGCCACCAGGGAGTTTCCGTGGGAGTGGCGGTGTGGCCACCGCACTGTGGCCATGTGCCTAATCCTGCAGGTGGGGCTGTCAATCATTAAGGTGCCAATGGGCTCAAACGTAGCTGTTCCAGCAGAATGGAGTGAACGGGCTGTTGTGGGCTTTCCAGGCTGTGTGGCCGTGGCCCAGTAGTTTTTGCTCGCAATGTTTGGCCCGCATCTATGGCTCGCATCTTCAGAGGCGTACCACGGTGGTATCTGTTTCTCCCCGTGGCAGTGTGGAGTGCCTATGAGGCAGACCAAACATAGACCCCACCGCACAATCACTCCACGCTGCCATTGCAGAGCAAAACATCCCAGCCTGACATGCCTCTGAAGATTCCAGCCGTAGATGTGGGTGAAACATTAGGAACATAAACGACCAGGCCACGGCCATGCAACCCAGAAAACTCACAACAGCCAGCTGCTACCAGCCATGAAAGCCTACCACAATAGGTAGAACGAAGTTACATTGGCCAGACTCTCTGTTCGCCAGCTCTGTGCCTACAGCCTTCCTATCGTCCTTCATCAACTACTAATTCGTCCCTCTTGTCTTAAGGACCGGTTTACAGGACAAATGTAAACAAATGTATTGAGACTCTCCTACCTCCGCCCAAACAGCCTGCTTCAGAAACGCTCATCTTCTAAGGGTGTCAAGAACTATTTCTGATGTGGGATCCTTTGTCACAGAGTCATATTCTGCGTTTACTCCTTGGTGGAGCAGTGAAACCAGTTTGGAAACCGGTTTACGGTTGCGTCTGCAAGCACGCCCTTATAAAGGAACCGGCCGGCATTAGGACCTTTCCACACCCCAAGCAAAAAGTCGAAATTCTGACCCTGGCTTTTTCTCTCTTTTCAAAGAAAGGGCATATAAGAAGAAGAAGAAGAAGAGTTTGGATTTATATCCCCCCTTTCTCTCCTGCAGGAGACTCAAAGGGGCTCACAATCTCCTTGCCCTTCCCCCCTCACAACAAACACCCTACGAGGTAGGTGGGGCTGAGAGAACTCCGAGAAGCTGTGACTAGCCCAAGGTCACCCAGCTGGCATGTGTGGGAGTGTACAGGCTAATCTGAATTCCCCAGATAAGCCTCCACAGCTCAGGCGGCAGAGCTGGGAATCAAGCCCGGTTCCTCCAGATTAGATGCACGAGCTCTTAACCTCCTACGCCACTGCTGCTCCTATATAAGACGAGACATTCTGTTTTTTATAGCAAGGAAAGGGCCCTACCCACTGGAACCTGCTACCTCTGTTGCCAACTCTGGCTGTTGGAATTCCTGGAGATTTGGGGATGAAGGCAGGGGACGGTTGGGTTTGGGAGAAGGGGTGACTTCAGTAAGGAAGCGATGTCATAGAATCCAGTCGCCAAATTGTTGCAATTCCAGGGAAACTGCAGGCCACACCCAGAGGGAAGCAACCCTCTGAGGCATGCATTTGGTTCCTTCAGGGTAAGGCCATCCTGTTTTCCCTGGCTTGTCACCATATAACACAACTGACCTGGTTATTGCTATGCCGGCTCTTGACTAAGCGCTCCAGGACACAAGAACATCCAGGGATGAACCAGATGTTCTACTCTGGATGGGGGATTGTAGCCGGCAAGTGACTCATGCAGAGTGCAGCAGGCACCCTCCTCTTCATAAGTGGGTACTTTGGGCTCACAGGAGCCATTCGGCCATTTTCTTGGTTTCCTCCCTCCGGGCACATCAGGCAGTTCTCTGAGTAATGCAGCCCATAATTTGCTTTAAAATAATGGAGCAACAAGATCTGGAGAGACCGGATTCTATGGGGATCGTCGTCCCAGTTGCCAGCTTATGCCCCAGCCCCTGCTCCTCTGCCTTTCAGGTGATGCAAAGTTCCACCTGCTCATTTCTGCAGCTCAAGGTGCTGATAAAGGCACAGAAGTTATCCCGGCCAACTGGCCCGTTGGCAGCCCTCATCTCAGCAGCCTGACCTAACAACGGGACTCTTGTATCTTTAAGAAGAGCCAAAGCACGTGAACAGAGCTGAGAAATCAGTGGGAAACGCTGGGTTGTGAGATCTGGCGGATTGTCATCTCTACCTCCTCTCTGTGTTGCTTCTTATGAATTTCTGTCACCCTGCCAGGAAACTGAGATCCCTTCCACACATGCAGCATAATGCACTTTCAATCCACTTTCAATCCACTTTGCAGCTGGATTTTACTGTGCGGAATAGCAAAATCCACTTGCAAACAATTGTGAAAGTGGATTGATAGTGCATTATTCTGCATGTGTGGAAGGGGCCGGAGTTGCCTCTCTCTGCAGGCCAGCCACTGAGTCGAGGGCTCCATGCCATTCAAGGCACGCTAGGGCTGCCAACTCCAGGGAGGGAAATTCCTGGATATTTTGGTGGTGGAGCCGGGGGGAGATGAGGGTATAATGCTGGAGAGTATCTACCCTCCGAGGCTGCCCTTTTTGGCAGGGGCACTGATCTCCAACATCTGGGGTTCAGTCATCATTCTGGGAGAGCTCCAGGCCCTGCCTGGATGTTGGCAACCCTACACAGAGCCCCCTCTCCAAAGCAGTCATTATTCCCCCTTGGAACCATGGAGAGCAGTTGTAATTACAGCAAAATTTCAGCCCCACCCCCACCCCCCCAACAAGAATGTAAAGGCTACTTGGGGGCCTGCGTAAAGTTTATCCAGACTGTTGTTAGGGGGTTGTCCTCGGCTTCCAGCTTTGCCTTTCTTTCGCCCAAGACTCGGCTGCCCCTCTGGCCCGGTTAAGCCGGGTCGTCTGCACACGCGCGCTCTCTCTCCCCATGCCAGCCTCTCACCACTAGATGGCACTGCCTCCTCTGCAAGCGCAACAAAGCCCCGGTTGCAAAAGGGGAACGGAGCAGAAGCGAAAGTTCACAAAGAGGTTGTCGACCCCTCCCCCCCCCCGATCCTGCCAAGTCTCCCTGTTTCCTTCCACAAAGGGGAGACGCTCTATTTCTATTCCTGATTAACTATTATTAGCATTATTTACGTGGGTGCAAACCCCCCCCCCCCCCTCGGAGTCCCAGGTCACCTCGCGGAGGGATCCGGTTTGGGAATCCGGAGCAGGCTTAAATCCAGAGCGGGGACGCCTCGCCCCAAAACGTGGTCGGCCAGGCGCCGTCCCGTCCCGCCATCTTTGGTATCTGGAGGGTCAAGGGGAGAAGGGTCAGCTGGGGGGGCGGGGGGGGGGCGGGCAGGCGGTCACGCTTTGGTGCAAGTGACGGCCGAGGTGGCGCTGGAGGCCGAGGACGGGGAGCGGCCTTCGTCCATCCATTTGTCCAGGCTGCGCCGCCGGGCGTTCATGAAGAAGTTGCTGACGGTGGAGAGCTCCAGGCCCAGCTGCTGCGCGATGGTGATCTGGAGGTCCTTGGAAGGGCGCTGGTTCTCGTGGAAGATGGCGTGCAGCGTGCGGCGCTGGATGTCGGTGAAGACCAGCCGGTGGCGCTTAGGGACGTGGTTTCGGTCGGCTTTGCTTTGCTCTTGCTCTTTCCTTTTGCAGGCTGAGGAAGAGGAGGGATGGGGGAGGGGAGGAAGAACAAGAAGAGTTGAAGAGGAGGGCGCCCAAGAAGAACCTGTCAGTCACTCGCGTTCATTTTGAGCAGCAGCAACAACAACATCATCATCATCATCATCATCATCATCATCATCATCATCATCATCATTAAAATGAGTTTGGATTTCTATCCCCCCTTTCTCTCCTGCAGGAGACTCAAAGGGGCTGACAATCTTCTTTTCCTTTCTCCCCTCACAACAAACACCCTGTGAGGTAGGTGGGGCTGAGAGAGTTCCGAGAAGCTGTGACTAGCCCAAGGTCACCCAGCTGGCATGTGTGGGTGTGCACAGGCTAATCTGAATTCCCCAGATAAGCCTCCGCAGCTCAGGCGGCAGAGCGGGGAATCAAACCCGGTTCCTCCAGATTAGTTACACGAGCTCTTAGCCTCCTACGCCACCAGGCCTGCTGGATCAGACCGGAGTCCATCTCATCCAGCCCTCTACCACTCGCAGCGGCCCACCCATGAAATCGAAAAAGACACATTTCCGGTCACTTCGCCACATGCGGTTATCGACTCGATGGGGTGACTGACAGGCCGGACGAGAAATGTCCAGCCCCACAAGTAAGTGTGGGGGAAACGATGAAAGAGGTTTATGAAATGATGCGCAAGATGGAGAGGAGGGACAGACGGAACTTGTTCTCCGTATCCCAAAATACTGAAACTCGAAGACAGCAGATGAAGCTGACTGGCAGTAGAGTCAGGAGAGACAAAAGGAAACTTTTTTTCCTCAGTGAGTGACTACAGCAAAGAAGAAGAGTTTGGATTTATACCCCCACCTTTCTCTCCTGTAAGGAGACTCAAGGCGGCTTACAAGCTCCATTCCCTTCCTCTCCCCACAACACACACCTTGGGAGGTAGGTGGGGCTGAGAGAGTTCTGAGAGAACCGTGACTAACCCAAGGTCACCCAGCAGGAAAGTAGCAGTGCAGAAACACATCTGGATGTCTGTGGTAGGTGGGCCTGAGAATTCCGAGAGAACTGTGACTGGACCCAGGTCACCCAGCTGGCACGTGTTGGAGTGCACAAGCTAATCTGGTTCCCCAGATAAGCCTCTGCCACTCAGGAGGAGGAGGAGTGGGGAATCAAACCCGGTTCTCCATATTAGAATCCACTTGCTGTTAACCACTTCACCAGCGCTGGAGGATAGCCAACGGAACAGGGCTTTAAAAGGAAATCAGACAGATTCCTGGAGGAGAGGTCTATCAGCCATGGTGACTAAAGGGAACCTCCAGATTCAGAAATAGTCAACTCCGAATCCCAGTGCCAGGAGGCAACTTCAGGGGAAGGCCTTGGCCTCCATGCCCTGTAATTAGATAGCCAATTAGATTGGCCACTGCATGAGGTGGGATGCTGGTCTAGATGGACCCTCTGATGCAGGGGTCTTCAAACTATGGCCCTCCAGATGTTCATGAACTACAATTCCCATCAGCCCCTGCCAGCATGGCCAAGTGGTAGGGCTCATGGGAATTGTAGTCTATGAACATCTGGAGGGCCGTAGTTTGAAGACCCCTGCTCTGATGCAACAGGGCTCTTTTTATGTTCTTATTACACGGGTGCCATCAAGTCTCAACCAACTTCTGGTGACCCCAGCGAGAGACTTTTAAGGCAAGTGAGAAGTGAGAGAGGCTTCTCCGCAGTCTTCTTCAGTGGTCTCCTGTTCGAGCTTTCCTGCTTAGCTTTCAAGATCTGTTGAGGGTGGACTATATACCATGCGACTGTGCCTCCCTCTTGACCCATAACAGAGGCTTAATGAGGGGAAATAGGCGCTTCTTAAGGAAAAGAATAAGAGTTTGGATTTATAACCCCGTCTTTCTCTCCTGTAAGGAGTCTCAAGGAGGCTTACAAACTCCTTTCCCTTCCTTTCCTCACAACAGACCCCTTGTCAGGTAGGTGCAGTGGTGGAGCTACAAGGGGATGTGGGGTGCGCCGTGCACTGGGCGCATGCCTGGGGTGTGTGGAAAATCGCCCCAGGCCCCTCCCTCTTCCCCCTGTGGCGCCCCCCCTGCTGCACTCCCCACCCCCCTTCCCACAATTACCTTAGTTCCTTTCCTTTTCCTAGAACTTTTTCAGGCTGAAAAAAAGGCCTGTTCACAGTACAGGCTAAAAATGGCCTGAGGAACTACAGTTCCCAGGAGACCTTGGGGCTCACAAGGTCTCCTGGGAAGTATAGTTCCCATCAGGCTGTTTTTACTGTGAACAGGCCTTTTTGCAGCCTGAAAAAGTTCTAGAAAAAGGAAAGGAACTAAGGTAAGTGTGGGAAGAGGGGAAGGGGGGTGCCACATGGGGGGCCGTGGGGGGCGGAAAATATAGAATGCACACCAGGTGCAGTTTGGCCCAGCTACGCCTCTGCTTAAGAGTCAAACCTGGTGAACTACTTCTGTTTGTCTCTTAGTCGGCGAGCTTATTTCCCGTCCATGTGTCATGCTGATCTCCACCATTAAGAAAGAGCTGTGAAGTATAAAGTGCAATATTCATTGGGTATTGTTATTTGTTATTTTTAAATTGCCACTGAACTTTTTGTTAGTAACCACGTGGGGGTTGTTTTTCCTCAAATGTTGCCCTTCAAAGCAGCTTAGAAGAATTTGTGGAAATGCCGCTTTCCTTCGTGCTTTTAACAACACGTCCGCTCAAAACAATTCAGGATAACAATTTTAATTCTGAGAGCTTTCCATCTAGATGTTTTTACCGGCAGTACAGGTTGTTGTTCAGTCTTCCATTTTATAAGGCAATATTATTTCTGGTTATTTTAAAGGGGAAATCCTACGAGGTTGCAATAGTTTGGTGACAACTTGACTGCGTTTTCCAGCACTCCCACATGTGTCTACTGGGGGGAATTTCTTTGAACCCTGTCTCTCCAGACATCATCAGAAGAAGAAGAAGAGGAGGAGGAGGAGGAGGAGGAGTTTGGATTTATATCCCCCCTTTCTCTCCTATAGGAGACTCAAAGGGGCTTACAATCTCCTTTCCCTTCCCCCTCACAACAAACACCCTGTGAGGTGGGCGGGGCTGAGAGATCCTGAACCGAACTTCACCAAACCTGGGTGGTATAATTAGGAGAGTCTCCTAAAGATACCCTAAATGTTTGGTGCTGCTAGCTTAACAATTGCACCCCTGACAGCAGGCACCCCACAAATTTCCCCACATTCTCCTTTTAAATCCACCCCCTTCAGCATGGATTTAAAGGGAGAATCTGAGCTCCTCAGTTTACAAGAAGAAGAAGAGTTTGGATTTATATCCTCCCTTTCTCCCCTGTAGGAGACTCAAAGGGGCTTACAATCTCCTTTCCCTTCCCCCCTCACAACAAACACCCTGTGAGGTGGGTGGGGCTGAGAGAACTCCGAAAAGCTGTGACTAGCCCAAGGTCACCCAGCTGGCATGTGTTGGAGTGCACAAGCTAATCTGGTTCCCCAGATAAGCCTCCACAGCTCAGGCAGCAGAGCTGGGAATCAAACCCAGTTCCTCCAGATCAGAGTGCACCTGCTCTTAGCCACTTCGCCACTGCTGCTCCTAACATGGCTAGAGTTGTGATCCTTTTGGGAAGGGCTACTGAAATGATGTAAGCAAGAACGTTTGAATACATAAAAGCACCCATTAAACATTAAGTATTTTGTAACTATGTACTGAATTGGGATAGCCCCAGATACGCCTCTGCAAGAGGCCGGAAGTTGCAAGGAGAGAATCTGGCATTTCCTAGGCCAGTGGTTCTCAACCTGGGGGTCGCGACCCCTTTGGGGGTCGAACGACCCTTTCACAGGGGTCGCCTAAGACCATCAGAAAACGGTCTTTTTATATTTGATGTATATACCAATTTTATGGTTGGGGGTCACCCCAACGTGAGGAACTGTATTAAAGGGTCGCGGCATTAGGAAGGTTGAGAACCACTGTCCTAGACCTTAGAAAAAGATATTTATACAATTTCCAAAAATATGATCTACATTGAAAACATAAGCTGGCACTTCATAGGAGTTCAAAATTGTTCATACAAGAGATCAGTCAGCTGGTTAGAAATTCTTATAGAAGTCTCAGGTAATTTTGAACTCCTATGAAGAAGAAGAAGAGTTTGGATTTATATCCCCCCTTTTCTCTCCTGTAGGAGACTCAAAGGGGCTGACAATCTCCTTGCCCTTCCCCCCTCACAACAAACACCCTGTGAGGTAGGTGGGGCTGAGAGAGCTCCGAGAAGCTGTGACTAGCCCAGGGGTAGGGAACCTGCGGCTCTCCAGATGTTCAGGAACTACAATTCCCATCAGCCCCTACCAGCATGGCCAATTGGCCATGCTGGTAGGGGCTGATGGGGAAATGTAGTTCCCTGAACATCTGAGAGCCGCTATGTTCTCACTACCCTGGACTACAGCCTAAGGTCAGCCGGCGGCGCGGGGAGTGCACAGGCTAATCTGAATTCCCCCAGGTCGCTTATGCACGCTCCAAATACTCTGACGTCTGGGCGTAAAACGCCTCCCTTCAGGTCAGCCGTCAGGCGGCCGCTGCTGCAACGCAGCAGCGCGCATCTCGAATGCGCCTCGCAGGGTTAGCGTCTCATAGGTCGCTTCTAAACAACAACCCTTTAAAGGGTTGTTGTTAGAGGGATGCTTCCGGCGGATGCTGGCAAGTAATCAGCGCCCGCAGGGAAGACGCAATTCTTCCTTCCTTCCATATAACGTTTGGTATTGCCCGCCATTACCGTCCTCCGACTTCCAGGGTCGGAGGGCAGCGCATGGGGCTGGGCACGCCCGCAAGCAGGCTTAATTTGAGAAGGACACGCAAGTGGGAGGGAGGAGGGGAACAGGCGGCCCGTGTCGCCTTCGCCTTCTGCCGCCTTCGCCTGCCGCGACGCTTCTGCGCGAAGAGCCCGCTCAATGCCGCGAACTCGCCGGGCGTAGCTTACTGGAGGCCGCGGTATAAACGGCCCCAGATAAGCCTCCACAACTCAGGCGGCAGAGGGGGGAATCAAACCCGGTTCCTCCAGATTAGAGACACGAGCTCTTAACCTCCTACGCCACTGCTTCTTCTGCTCCTATGAAGTTCCAGCTTATGTTTTCAGTGTAGATCATATTTTTGGAAATGGTGTATATATATATCTTGAATACATTGTTGGTAACTTCATGTGTTCCTTTCTATGCTGCTTCCCCCTGTGCATTGCGGTTTTTTTGCCTCGGTTGGGCTGTTTGTTCGATTTCCACCTAGACCAGGGGTAGGGAACCTTTAACACTCAAAGAGCCATTTGGACCCGTTTTCCACGGGAAAAGAAAACACTTGGAGCCGCAAATAATTTTTGACATTTGCACAAAAATAACAAAGTACATAGGGTTAGCTTTTAACCTTTTACTCTGCTCTTCATTCTGAGAAGCTTGATGGATGCTCACCTGCTGCTGCCTGCAGGGTGGGCAAGGATGGTGTCGCTGCTCGCTCGCGGAGCCATTGGTGCAAGGGCAGAAGACGCCCGCGAGTTTCTCGGCCGCAGGTTCCCTACCCCTGGACTTAGACTCTTAAGCAGGCTCCACCCACATTAAACTCTACAGAGGGTGTTGGGATTTTTTCAAGTATGTCACGAGCCTCGCTATGAAAGGGTTAACCGTTTGTATGTGAACAAGTTGCAGAAGTCACCGGTTACGACCTGATCTATTGATTAGCTATTGGTGAGTCAGATAGCCATTGCTGACACGTTAGTGTAGTCTGACCAGACGTCCCGCTTTTGGCGGGACAGTCCCGCCTTCAAACAAATTGTCCCGCGGGTTCTTTAAATTGTCCCGATTTTTGGGAGGCTGCCGCACTGCCTTCTGGGGCGCAAGGCAGTGCGCTCAGCTTCTCCACCGCGTGGTAAGGGCTGGTAGAGACGGCCTTCTGGGGCTTGCCGCTTCAGGTGGGAATCGCGCCCCAGAAGGCAAAAGTGCCCTCCCTAGCGCTCCTGTGGCGTGCCTCAAAGGGCTGCCTACCCCCCGTCCCGGTTCACAAAGGTGACCATCTGGTCACCTTACGTTAGTGAGAACGTACAACTGAAGTTATAAAGTTAACTCTGTTTATTGTCAAAGGCTTCCATGGCCGGATTCAGCGCTGGGTTGCTAATGGGTTTTCAGTTGTGGTTGTGTGGCGTAGTCGCAGTGGTTCAGGATCTTGTTCCTAACGTTTCGCCTGCATCAGTGGCTGGCATCTTCGGAGGTGTAACAGACTTCCCTCTGTGATACACCTCTGAAGGTGCCAGCCACAGATGCAGGCGAACGTGATAGGGAACAAGATCCACCAGACCACGCCACTAGCGAAAAACCAGCTTTCTTCAGATAACTGGTTTCTTTGAGATCACCAACACCATCACCACCACCACGACAACAAGACAGCATATAGGTTCCAAGGTGTAACCAAATGTGCAGTAATGTAGGTGTGTAACAGGAAAGAAAGGATTTCTTATTTTATCTCCATGTAAGCCTCCCTTTATAGTTAGTAAACTCATATATAAAAAGCAACTGAGAGTAGGAGGCGTAGGAGGTTAAGAACTCGTGTATCTAATCTGGAGGAACTGGGTCACTAATTCCCAGCTCTGTCGGGCCTCGGGAGTTGTGGGAGGCTTATCTGGGGGGAATTCAGGATTAGCCTGCACGGCCTTCCCACACACGCCAGCTGGGTGACCTTTGGGCTAGTCACAGCTTCTCGGGAAAGCTCTCTCAGCCCCACCCACCTCACAGGGTGTTTGTTGTGAGGGGGGAAGGGCAAGGAGATTGTCAGCCCCTTTGAGTCTCCTACAGGAGAGAAAGGGGGGATATAAATCCAAACTCTTATTCTTCTTCCAAACCCAACAGCGGAGAAACAAATCCAGTTCACCAGGTAAGAGTTCGATGCTCATGTAGAGGAGCAGGGAAGCATTTGGGAGGAAATTCCCCCGGGGCAGCTTTCATTGGCGTAGTACTGCAGCCAGGAGGGATGTTTGAGCAATGAGAACAGTGGCAAGCGAAGCCCCTCCCATCCCGCCCTTGTTGAGGGCTGTTCTCCCTGCAAAGTGTGGACAAGTGACCTGTTGAATGTCCGCCTGTCGATTCACCATTGATGGCCCAGGAATGAGTCTGCCCGAGAGACCCCTGTGCTGGCTGCATCCCAGCAGATGTCTTTATTTTATTTACATTATTTATCGCCTGCCTTTCTCACATGAACTTAAAGTGAATTACAGCATAGTGTCAATAGATGGGACAGTCAATAAACAATGCAATAGGATTATTGGGCTTCACCCCAACTCGAAGTGAAGCAAAGAAAAATTATTGGAATCATAGAGTTGGAAGAGGCCCCAAGAGCCATCAAATCTGACCCCCTGCAATGCAGGAACACACGATCAAAGCACTCCCGACCTATGTTCATCCGGCCTCTGTTTAAAAACCTCCAAAGAAGGAGACTCCACCACTGTCCAAGGCAGTGAATTCCACTGTCGAACAGCCTTGATGGTCAGGAAGCTCCTCCAAATGTTTAGGTGGAATCTCTTTTCCTGCACCTTGAATCCATTACTCCGTGTCCTAGTCTCTGGAGCAGCATTAATGTGATACGTGGTGGAAACAGTGCAGTCACTGCATAGTTGGATTCTAGTTTTTGCAAGCTATTCACAGCAGTATAGGTCACCGTCCCTAACAATTTTTCCAAGTATCTTTTTGAATCATTTATAGTACAGTACAACTTGACTGCCTGAGTAGAAACCCCCTCTCGAATAGCTCAGTTTTGCAAAGTTTGCAGAAAGCTAGTAGAGTGGAATCTCGCCGAGACATACCTCTGAAGATGCCAGCTATAGATGTGGGTGAAACATTAGGAGCAAAAACTAACAGGCCATGGCCACACAGGCCGGTAAACCCACAATAACCACTTATACCAGTGGTTGTCAACCTGGGGGTCGGGACCCCTTTGGGGGTCAAACGACCCTTTCACGGGTTTTTCGCCTAAGACTCTCTGCATCAGTGTTCTCCATCGTTAATATGGATAAATGTTAGGGGTGGGGTTACTACAAAATGAGGAACTATATTAAAGGGGTCAATGCATTGGGGCAAGGCGTTGAGAACCGCTGACTTAACGGGGACAGAAGACGACGACGGATTTGGATTTATACCCTTCCTTTCTCTCCTGTGAGGAGTCTCAAGGTGGCTGATAAACTCCTTCCCCTTCCTCTCCCCACAACAGACACCTTGTGAGGTAGGTGGGGCTGAGAGAGTTCAGAGAGAACTGTGACTAGCCCAAGGTCACCCAGCAGGCTCCATGTGGCGGAGCAGGGAAACAAACCCAGTTCACCAGATTAGAGTGCACTGCTCGTGTGGAGGAGAGGGGAATCAAACCCGGGCCACCAGATTAGAGTCCACCTCCTCTTAACCACTACACCAAAGGTGATCTCGCAAATCTGAAGGTCAAAGGCCACGGAGGGCTTAGTGTGCATCTTTGATTGTCCCGTCTCTCAACCCTTTTGCCAAGCTTCCGTGCAAACGTTGCTGCAAACTGTGAATGCCAAATACCGTCTTCCCGCTCATGAGAGAACGGGAGGGCCTGTCCGAGAAACATGGCGGCTGCTGCTGCTGCTACATGAGTCGGCCCACTTTTCTCCTCTTGGACCGGCTGGAACAGAAAAGAACAAACATTTCCAAATTTGCTGCCCTAGCCGGGGGATGACCTTACAGAGGGGAGCCTTGCTGAATCTTGCTTTTATGGCTGCACTTAACTGCGTGGAGGGAGGGGAGGAGAGGCGCATGGAAATTTAATGCCAAATCAATAGCTCTGGTGACTGAATTCTTCTGTCTTCTTTTTGGTCTATCCGGCCCTCCTTGGAGAGAAGAACTTCCCTGGTCAGGAGCAAGTAGAGTTGCAAAACTGCGGCCTGAGAAATTCATGGAGGTTTGGGGGCGGTGACTGTGGAGGGGAGAATTTGAGGGGAGAGTTCGCTTGGGTTGATTCCATACAGCAAATGGCGTAGTGGTTAAGAGCAGGTGCGTTCTAATCTGGAGAACCGGGTTTGATTCCCCCGCTCTGCCACTTGAGCTGTGGTGAACCAGATTAGCTTGTGCACTCCCACACACGCCAGCTGGGTGACCTTGGGCTAGTCACAGTTCTCTCTGAGCTCTCTGAGCCCCACCTACCTCACAGGGTGTTTGTTGTGGGGGGAGAGGAAGGGAAAGGAGCTTGTCAGCCCCTTTGAGTCTCCTTACAGGAGTGAACGAGGGGATATAAATCCAAACTCTTTTTCTTCTTCTATAACAGACGTTATAGAATTTTTAAATTTTCCTGCAAGACATACGTAGCTGCGCAGCAATACGGGAATGGACCCCATCCCCCATTCCGATCATCCCACAGTCCAGTCAGCCACACCTACGTAGCTGCCATAGGTTCGCCACCACTGCTCTGGGTGTTGGTAATACCACCTAGAGTTGCCATCCTCCAGAAAGGGCCTGGAGGGTCTCCTGGAATTACAACTGATCTCCAGACTGCAGCAATCAGTTCCCCTGGAGAAAATAGCTTCTTTGATAGATGGGTGAAATGGGCTCAAGGTGCAGGAAAACAGATTCGATCTAAACATCAGGGAAAACTTCCTGACAGCAAGGTGGAACGCACTACCTCGGAGTGTGGTGGAGTCTCCTTCTTGGGAGGTTTTTAAAGAGAGGCTGGGTGGCCATCTGTCAGGAGTGCTTGGATTGGGTGTCCCTGCATGGCAGGGGGTTGGACTTGATGGCCCTTGGGGTTTCTTCTGACTCTGTGATTCTATTATTCTATTTGTTGATTAATGAGACTCGCCATGCCTCCCTTCCTAGGGGAGAGGGAATTTTAAATGTGGAACACTGGGCGCCAATTAACTATTAACTATTTATTAATTATATCTCAATCCATTGAGACTGTGCAAACCAAATTTCTGGTCTTATCGCTGCTTTTAAATGTTTAACCTGTTTTATACTGTCTTTTTACATGCTGTACACCGCCCAGAGCCCTTCGGGGATGGGGCGGTATAAAAGCCTGCCTGCCTGCCTGCCTGCCTGCCTGCCTGCCTGCCTGCCTGCCTGCCTGCCTGCCTGCCTGCCTGCCTAAATAAATAAATAAATAAATAAATAAATAACTTAATTAATTAATTAATTAATTAATTAATTTATATCCCACCTTTCCCAACCAAGGCTCGGCTCAGGGCAGCACACATACACATTTAAAATGTTCTATAAAATCAATATAAAGCCAACGGATTGACGTCTTAACAAAATTAAGACAGCAACAAAACAAACCTACACCTGGGGAAAGCATCCAGCTCACCTCAGGCCAGACCCCCATTTTCCAAGCGTGGGAGGAATTAAGGGGGGCTAGATAGCGAAAGCACGTTGGTGGTTAGAAATTGGCCTAAGTCCAGGCGGGATAAGTAAGGGGCCAACTGCCCAGCTTGCTCGAGATGTTAAAAGACGACCCTTGCCATATTAGTGACTTGATAGGGAGGACTCCAAAGTCACATCCGGGCTTTTAATAGATGCGGCTGGATGTAGTGCCGCACCGTCAAATGTTGGCAGTTAGAACAGAGGTGGGATCCAGCAGGTTCTCACAGGTTCCCGAGAGTAGGTTACTAATTGTTTGTGTGTGCCGAGAGGGGGTTACTAATGGGTGATTTTGCCACGTGATTTTTGCCTTAGTTACGCCCCTCCTCTCAGCAGTAGCACGCAGAACTGGAAGCAGTCTAGCAGGAGGTGCACCGGCGTGGGTGGCAGCCTGCACCTGCGTGCATTCGTTTCCCGCCCAAGGACTGGCGCAGCGGCTGCATCCTTGCCACAGCCCCGCCCAGCAATGCCACGCCCCAGGAATGCCCTGCCACGCCCCCGTCGTGCCCTGCCCAATCCCATTGGCGCTACGCCACTGTTTGAATCCCACCACCATGGGAACCTGTTACTAAAATTTTTTGATCCCACCACTGAGTTAGAAGCCCCCCGCTGGGCCGCCGCCAACCCAGTCTTCGATGGATTCAATCTCAATCTGCTCTTTCCCAACCAACCAGCCATGGCCTCTAAACACTGTGCCAGAACATCTGGGGTGCCGTCCATCCGTCCATCAACTGAACAAGGGGACCATTTAAGGCCGGGCTCCCGTGGCCCTTTCTTACACACCCAGGAAATAGCGTTCAGTCACCCCTTTTGGGTCCAGGGAGGCATTTTCCTCCAGGCCTGATTGGTTAGGGATCCTGAGAGTTTTGCCCTTCCTTTAGGAACAGGGCAGGGATCTCCACAAGTGGAAGTTATGAATTTCTGGCATTGCGCAAGGGGTTGGGCTAGATGACCCCAGAGTACCCTTCCAACTTTTATGACTGAGCACAATCATTATATGTTCAGAGGGGGTCTCTGTTCATGACGTATTTGAACAGAATTAACCCCGCACAGAGTAGATGTGATTGTATATATTCGTAGTGGCGAACCTTTGGCACTCCAGATGTTATGGACTACAATTCCCATCAGCCCCAGTTGGCCATGCTGGCAAGGGCTGATGGGAATTGTAGTCCATAACATCTGGCGTGCCAAAGGTTCGCCACCACTGGTATATATACTGGAGGTGGGAGTGGGGGGTGGCCTGCAGAATACCCAAATGGTGGATGGAGAGGAATCTCTTGTGGAATCTTTGGCCCCCGCCGCGGTGCCTTCAACCGCAGCACAAGGCGCAGGAAGTAGCAGCTGTTTGGGCTGCTGCATGTAAACGACACCTTCTCCTAATAGCACAAGAGCAAACTTGGTGTCTCTGGCATCTTCAGAGGCATGTTAGGGTGAGACTTGTTTCTCTCCACAGCGCAGTTACCAAGACATGCCTCTGTAGATGCCAGCGATAGGCATGGGTAAAATGTCAGGAGCAAAGATTACCAGACCCCGGCCAGGCAGCCCAAAAAACCTACGACAGCCTCCTGAGCCAGCATGGTCTAGTGCAGTGGTGGCCAACCTATGGCACGTGTGCCAGAGGTGGCACTCAGAGCCCTCTTTGTGGGCACGTGCGCCGTTGCTCCAGTTTGGCCACTCGGCAGTGGCACAGTGCCAAGGGGGCGAGGGGTGCGTGATGCACTGGGCATGTGCCCCTGCGGGAGTGTGGCAAGGGCATTCCAGGGGTGTGACAGGGCTAGGGTGTTTCGGAGCAGGGCAATGTTCCGGGGACGTTCCAGGGCAGGGCGTGGGCGTGGCAGGGGCACAGGGTACACTCATGCCCTGGATAGAATTTCCCCTTGCTCCGCCCCTGGCACTCAGTCTCTAAAAGGTTCGCCATCACTGGTCAAGTGGATAGTTTGCCAGACTAGAATCCTGGGAGACCCAGGTCTGAATGCCCAGTTTTGCCATGGAAGCTGACACTGGGTGGCCTGAGTCTCACCTCAAACTAGGGGTGTCTGCCTCCATGTGGGACCCGGGGATCCCCTGGAATTATACCTTCAGACTACAGAGATCAGCGCCCCTTTGGAGAGTGAGCTCTATGGTATTGTAATCCACTGAGGCTCCTGTCCTCTCCAGGATTCATCTTCAAATCTCCAGGAGAGTCCCAAACTGGATCTGGCAACCCTGCTGCCACATCCCCTGCCAGTGGCTGGGGAGGGGGGTAGGTCTTAGCAACCCTTTCCCAAACTCTCAGCCTGGCCTGCCTCAAAGGGTTGTTGTGAGAAAATGAAGGCAAGAAGAACAGCGTTCTAAGCCACTGTGGGTCCTTACTGGGGAGAAAGGGGGCATAGGAATAAATAAATGCAAATGTAATCAGGTGCTCCCCCCCTGAACAGTAGCCTAAAGCACCCTTGACCTCATGGGGTGGGGGGACACCCCTTAAGTCAGAGAAAAATGCTGCCTGTGGCAAAATGGGAATGTACCTGCCACCAGGCCAGCCCCTCATCATGTCCATTGTCTGTTCTCACTGGCAGCCACTCTCCGGAGTTTCTGGCAAAGGACGGTCTGTCCCAACATCTGATCTTTCACGGGAAACCTCCCCTCAGCAGTGAAACGAATTAAGTGATAATAGGCTGGTGGTTCTCTTTCAGCAGAGAGGTGTTGTTGTGAAGATGCAGGGTTGGAAGTGTTATTTAGGTGCTTGTTTGTGTATACCCTGCCTGCCTTCTCAGCGGGAACCCAAAGTCACTTATATTAAGGTGACCAGATGGTCACCTTGTGAACCCGGGACGGGGGTAGGCGGCTGCGCACGCACATGTGCGCAGCCGCAGGAGCACACTGCCTTCTGGGGTGCTGCCGTTTCCTGCCCTGTCACAGGGTAGGAAACGGCAGCGCCCCAGAAAGCCGTGCTCCTGCGGCCGCACGCGCGGGAGGCTGCCGCACTGCCTTGCGCCCCAGAAGGCAGTGTGGCAGCCTCCCAAAAATCGGGACAATGGATGGAACCCGCGGGACGCGGGACAAATTGTCCGAAGGCGGGACTGTCCCGCCAAAAGCGGGACGGCTGGTCAGCCTAGCTTATATCCTTCTCCATCCAAAATGGTCCTTGCCCTCTGAGGCAGAGGTGGGATCCAGCAGGTTCTCACCAGTTCCCGAGAGTGGGTTACTAATTATTTGTGTGTGCCGAGAGGGGGTTACTAATTGGGTCTGCTTTTCCGTTAGAAATTCCATTAGGTCAAAAAATCATAAAGTCCTGTTGTTTCCTATGTGGCTGGTTAGCAAAGGTAGAAAACGGGATAATTCTCCCTGTTGGGCTGTTTTAAAAACATGTTTTAGAAATATGGAAAAGTTCCTTGTTTAAGGAAAGTATCCTTCTTTTGATTTCTAGAAACAAAATTAAGTATTTGAAAGTATTAAGTATTTGACAGGCAGTCAATTAGAGGAGAAGTAGTTGTTTCTGTTGGCAGTAGACGATAGGACTTGCTATAATGAGTTTAAATTATGGACAGAAAGATACCATCTGGAAATTAGGAACTTTTTTTTTACAGTAAGGATTTTTTACAGTAACAGAGAAATTATTAATGCCCCGCCCCTGGAATGCCCGGCCACGCCCCCGCCGTGCCCCGCCCAGCCCCATTTGCACTACACCACTGTTTGAATCCCACCCCCAAGGGAACCTGTTACTAAAATGTTTGGATCCCACCACTGCTCTGAGGAGAGATTTAGGGAGTTGGGTATGTCTAGTATGGAGAAGATAAGGTTAAGAGGTGACATGGTAGCCATGTTTAAATATCTGAAGGGATGTCATGTTGAAGAGGGAGCAAGCTGGTTTTCTGCTGCTCCAGAGACTAGGACCAGGAGTCATGGGTTCAAGGTGAAGGAAAAGAGATTCCACCTGAACATCAGGAAAAACTTCCTGACCCTCAGGGCTGTTCGACAGTGGGATACGCTGCCTTGGAGGGTGATGGAGTCTCCTTCTTTGGAGTTTTTTAAAGAGAGGCTGGATGGCCATCATCGGGAGTGCTTTGATTGTGTCTTCCTATATGGCAGGGGGTTGGACTTGGATGGCCCTGGTGGTCTCTTCCAACTCTATGATTCTCCTGTCCTCCAATTTATCCTCACGACAGTCCTGTGAGGTAGATTAGATTGAAACTGTGTGAACAGCCCAAGAACACCCAGCCGGCTTCCATGGCAGAGTGGGGATCTGAACCTATTTCTCCCAGATTGGTCTCCGGGGGAGGCGAAGGGATTATTTATTGCCATCTTCTTTTAACATCTATTATAACAGTGTTCGGTGTTTACAGTAGCACAGTTTTTAATGTTTGTATTGGTATTTTCATCTTTTAAAGTTTTAGTGATTGTTATTGTAATTTTATGTTGTGACCCACCCTGAGACCTGCAGGATAGAAGTCAGATGAACAAAATTAACTGAACTAGGCTGGCACTCTAACCACTACACCACACTGCCACGCAGTTTTCCAGGTAACTGAGTTCACCCTATGCTCTTTGAAGACAGGGTAAAAGCCAGCCAGCGGTCACACCTATCCTGTTCAGGCTGTGAAATGTTCTCACCTGCTTATTTTGGGGAAAGACACAGAAGCTGGCTTTTTCAGGTCAGTTGGCAACCCTACAATTCCCCTCCCCCCCCCGCCCTTCACTCGCAAGCCAGCAGCTTCTTTTGGCAGCTCCCGTGAATGGATATAAAATAGACCCCATTTAAAAGCAGAGGTAAGGGAGGGAAATGGCTGCATTCACAGCCCGGGTCCATCATACTATTAAAACAAGATGTAATTCTGCGAAGCTCAGATGTTGTGGACCAAACTTGGCAGAGGGTCCCAGTGAAGATTTAATAGGCTGAGATTTTATCGCCCGGTGTTAAAACCTTGCACATTTTTTGATTTCTAAACGAGTCTTTTATTTTAATTAACAATTGGCTGTCAGACAGGCCGGGGGGGGGCAGGGGGGATTCCGCGAACGTGGCTGAGATTTGTGGGGAGTGGGGGGGAGCTCTTTGCAGATTCTTATCCAACTGCTATCAGAATAACATTGAAAACACGGGGCAAGCGACCGTGGTGGTAGCTGGCAGCTGTCTGGGTTTGATACAGAAACCTGGGTAGAGCCGGGCACACTGCCCGCCCCCCCTTGCTGGCAAGCAAGGACCGAGTTCCTCGGTTGGAGTGAGAAACCAAAATCAACGTTCGAACCCAGAGCCCAGTGTTGTCTAAGCCAAGTCGCTTGATTTCCATTTTAATGATGATGAAGAAGAAGAAGAAGAAGAAGAAGAAGAAGAAGAAGAAGAAGAAGAAGAAGAAGAAGAGCAGGAGGAGTTTGGATTTCTATCCCCCCTTTCTCTCCTGCAGGAGACTCAAAGGGGCTTACAATCTCCTTGCCCTTCCCCCCTCACAACAAGCACCCTGTGAGGTGGGTGGGGCTGAGAGAGCCCCGAGAAGCTGTGACTAGCCCAAGGTCACCCAGCTGGCGTGTGTGGGAGTGCACAGGCTAATCTGAGTTCCCCAGATAAGCCTCCACAGCTCAGGCGGCAGAGCTGGGAATCAAACCCGGTTCCTCCAGATTAGATACACGAGCTCTTAACCTCCTACGCCACTGCTGAACAACTTGGGTTAATATTTCTTTTCGGTCCCAGATAGGGGTGGGAATAGGGTTGCCCACAAATTATTGGAAATTTGGGGGGAAAGACCGGAAGGGTAGAATTTGGGGAGGGGAAACTCCTCGGTTGGAGTATAACCAGTGGTGGGATTCAAATAATTTAACAACCGGTTCCGGTGGTGGGATTTAAATAATTTAACAACCGTTTGTTTACAAGCACCATTTTAACAACCGGTTCTGCCGAACTGGTGCGAACCGGCTGAATCCCACCACTGAGTATAACGCTATAGAGTCCGCCTCCGAATCAGCCATTTCGTCTTCTCTAGTCAGGAGATCGGATTCAGTTCCGGGTGAGCCTCTGGCCCCATCTGGAGGTGGCAACTCTAGATGGCAGGTCAGGCCCTGTTTCATTTCATAGCCAATACTAACTACTCCCGGCCACAGCAAAGTTCAGAGTCTTGCCAACGAATGCGGAGAATCTTTTCCAGGCCGAAATCCTCCCAGTTGATACAACTGGAGAGTCTGGATGGGGTGGAGTCTGGATGGGGTGGAGCAGCGGACTCTCATGTGGAGAACTGGGTTTGATTCCCCACTCCTCCACATGAGCGACAAACTCTGCTCTGGGGAACCGGGTTTGATTCCTCACTGTTCCACACGAGCAGTGGACTATAATCTGGAAAATCAGGTTCAATCCCTCACTCCTCCATGTAAGCAGTGGACTCTAATCTGAAGAACCGGGTTCAATTCCCCACTCTTCCACGTGAGTAAGACTCTAATCTGGAGAACCAGGTTTGATTCCTTGCTGTTCCACATGAGCTGTGGATTTTTACCTGGAAAATCAGATTTGATTCCTCACTCCTCTCCATGAGCGGTGGACTCTAGTCTGGAGAATCAGATTTAATTCCCCACTCTTCCACTTGAGCGGCAGACGATTATCTGTTGAACCAGATTTGTTTCCCCACTCCTACATTCTTGAGGGGCGATCTTGGGCTAGTCACAGTTCTCTCCGAACTCTCTCAGAGGAAGGGAAGGACTTTTAAGAGGTTCTGAGATTCCTTACAATTGGGAAAACAGTGGTATAAATCCAGTGGTGGGATCCAAAAATTTTAGTAACAGGTTCCCATGGGATTCAAACAGTGGCGTAGCCCCAATGGGGCTGGGTGAGGCACAGCGGGGGCATGGCCGGGCATTCCGGGGGCAGGGTATTGCTGGGCGGGGCTGTGGCAATGACGCAGCCGCTGCGCCGGTCCTTGGGCGGGAAACGAACGCACGCAGGCGCAGGCTGCCACCCACGCCGGTGCACCTCCTGCTAGACTGCTTCCAGTTCTGCGCCCTACTGCTGAGAGGAGGGGCGTAGCTAAGGCAAAAATCACGTGGCAAAACCACCAATCAGTAACCCCCTCTCGGCACACACAAATGATTAGTAACCTACTCTCGGGGACCTGTGAGAACCTGCTGGACCCCACCTCTGTATAAATCCAACCACTTCTTCTTCTTCCTTTTCTCACTTTCCCTTGCATTTTTCTGCATCACTTAGAGTGGCCAGCTCCAGGTGACAACATGTCTGGAGATTTTGGAGGTGGTCCTTGGGGAGGGCCCTTGGTGGGGTATAACAATACAGACTCCACCTTCCAGGACAGCCATCTTCTCCAGGGGAACTGGCCTCTGTAGTGTGGAGATGAGCTGGAATGGTAGGGGATCACCTCAGTCCCACCCAGAGGCTGGTATCTCCACCCCATCTTTCCCCTTCAGGCTGGGATTGCCATCTCTGGACTGGGAAAGTGCTGGAGACTTGGGAATGGACTCTGAGGAAGGTGCGGTTGAAGGAGGAGGAGGGGGAGGAGAAGGGGAGGAGGCGTTTGGATTTACACCCCACCTTTCCCTCCTGTAAGGGGACTCAAGGTGGCTTACAAGCTCCTTTCCCTTCCTCTCCCCACAACAGGCACCTTATGAGGCAGGTGAGGCTGACAGAGCTCTGAAGAACTGTGACTAGCCCAAGGTCACCCAGCAGGGATGTAGGAGTGTGGAAACACATCCGGTTCACCAGGTAAGCCTCTGCCACTCAGGTGGAGGAGTGGGGAATCAAAGCTGGTTCTCCAGATTAGAATCCACTTGATCTTAACCACTACACCACGCTGGCTCTCAGCAGGGTATGATTCCCGAGACTCCACCCTCCAGAGCAGTCATTTTCTCCCAGAGTTGGTTGGAGATTGATTGTACTTCCAGAGCTCCAGGTCCAACCTGGAGATTGGCAACCCTAACTGTGCCCCACCCATACCCATTCTGGCTGCTTACACAGTAGCCAAGAGGGTGCAGTTTGAAGATCAGTTGTAACTCCTGGAGATGGTTATGCCCAGAGGTGGGATCCAGCAGGTTCTCACAGGTTCCCGAGAGTAGGTTACTAATTGTTTGTGTGTGCCGAGAGGGGGTGACTAATGGGTGATTTTGCCACGTGATTTTTGCCTTAGTTACACCCCTCCTCTCAGCAGTAGCGCACAGAACTTGAAGCAGTCTAGCAGGAGGTGCACCGGTGTGCGTGGCAGCCTGCGCCTGCGTGCATTCGTTTCCCGCCCAAGGACCGGCGCAGTGGCTGCGTCCTTGCCACAGCCCCACCCAAGAGTGCACCGCCCCCAGAATGCCCGGCCACACCGCCGTCGTGCCCCGCCCAGCCCCATTGGCGCTACGCCATAGTTTGAATGCCACCACCATGGGAACCTGTTACTAAAATTTTTGGATCCCACCACTGGTATGCCTCACATGGAAGTTTGTTGACCAGACTCCTGCCTTTCACAACCTTCCGGGGTGGGGGGTTGAGTTCCTTGCGCTACAGGAAGGTGCCACCATTACTGGGCCGAAGGCGCAGGATCCAGCCCTGGATAACTAATCTATCCGAAACAGAAATTGCTGGAAGGAGCTGATGGTCATGGCTGAAGCCGAAGAGGGCCAGGGGCCACTCTAGGACTCCGAGCGAAGCAACAAGCTGGCACAGACGGACTTGAGGGAGATCAGAAAAAGAAATATTTGCCAGGGCCCAAGTGGCAAGACTTTTTAAAGCCCTGATAGATGCGTTTGTCTTGAGGCCGTGAAACGTGACAGGCAGCCTCCCCCCCCCTCCCCAGCTGCCTTTTCTGCTCTTCCCGAGCAGCCTCGGCTTCCCCCTTTTGCGCCTCATCTTTGACTGCACGCTGATAGAAAATATTGATCAGATCCAAGCTCGGGTTGTGTTGTAAAGAGCAGCCGGTTCGTGTTAACCCTTGCTGGGCGGAATTGGTGGCGGGGGGGAAGGGAGAGGTAGAAAATGGTGTGGTTCCTTTGGAAATGGAAGGATTCTTGGGCAGGGGGTTAAGAAAAGGGTTTTAGTTCATTCTCAAGAACACTGAATGCAGATCAGTCTCCTCATGAGACTGTTTTGCCTCCTGGCATCCTTAAGTTACTGGACCAAGGGAGCTTTTGACTCTTGAAAGCTCATACCCCCAAAATATTGTTGGTCTCTAAGGGGCTACTGGACTCGAATTTAGCCAAGCAACAGAACAACAGCTAGATTTGAATCCAGTACCACCCTAGGATGAACACAATGCTGGCCGAAATAAGCTTTCAAAAGCCCAAGTTGCCCTTGTCAGATACACTGTGATCCTTGGAAGCTCATAACCCACAAAATCTTGTCTCTGAGGTCTCAAATCTGCCGGCTGCTGCTCTTTGAACCCACACAGCGACCTTCTGAAACTATCTTGCCTGCATAGCTACAAATGTAGACGTCCAGCAGACCTTCCTGGAAGCGCAGACGCAAGCATGCAGGCCAGTCTGGGATTCGGCAACGACCCCTGAATTCGGCACGAACGGCCTCTTGAAATTTCGGCTCATTTCTTACATGTGCTTTTTTCAGCCTTGCCAATCTGAATGTGGAGGTGACTGTGGCCAGCATTACCACACGCATCCTGCTGTATGAATCTGCACATTCCTTTAAAATATTTGAGCCAGTAGTGGCCGGATCCCCATCTTGGCAGTGTGTCCCGCAGCCTAGGCTGCTTCAGCGGTTCTAATGCTCCCGTTTGTTTCACGGAGGTCCATGTGGGTGAATTTGCCAAATAGATTGGGGGGGGGAAGCCCCATTTAGGGTTTCTTCCTCTGGCCCTGAAGCAAGGTATCCCCCCCGCCAAAAAAAAATTGTATTTAAATTTTGGTGTTCCTTCCTTTCCACGAGATGGTTTGCCTCCAGGAGCATCCTTGGGCAGACCAGCCAGTGTGGAGAGATCTTTTTTGGAAATCTCTTGCAGCTACACAAAATGCCTCCTGGTGTTTTCAATGAGAATCAGGTCAAACTGGAGTTGGACGAAGCCAACAATTTCAGCTTTCTCTCTCTTTCTCCCCCCCCCCCACTCCTCGTGGAAAAAAAATAATACGTTTGAGGGCAGGGTTAAAACCGGGAGGGGGCAATTTTGGGCCAATCGAAACAAAAAAAATCAATGTTTTGCTTTGCAGAAAAAAACACCCCAGGGAACAGAGCAGAGGGAATTCTGGGGGACTGTACGGCTGCGAGCTAGTGACAGTCTCTGCCTTGGAAAATAAAATCGATGACTTCCCTTATATAAAGTCCCTCAGTAGGTCGAAGGCGTGGGGGGGGGGTGTAGGATAGAGGTTTCCCTTACCCACTTCACGCAGCTGCTAGATTGCAGCAGGGGATTTTGGAATATTGCTGGGGATTGGGGCGGGGGGAGGAATACCAAATGGCGCCCTCCTTACACGGAGACCTTTGTTTCCAGACAATGCCCCTCCTTCTGCGGCAAGTGTGATATTCATATCTGCTCACCTTCTGGATGGGCTTTACACAACATGGCTGACATACCTGAAACGTCTCCGGATTTCAACATGTGCTGCTCCTCGTTGCTTTGGCCTCCGGGTTTGAGCTGCTGCTGAAAAGCCCAGAACAAACCAAGGGTCTGGAGATGCCCCGAGGAAATCCAAAGGGTATTTCCAACAGGAAATCCAAAGGGTATTTCTACCACCACGACACCCACGTGCACCCATGCACTGCAGTGCTTAAAGGACACCGGAGACACGGGTTTGAATCCTGGCTCTGCCGTGGAAGTCCACTGGGTGACCTTGGGCCTGCCTCTGTTTGTTTACTTATATTTACACGCAGCTCTTCCCCTTGCGGGCTCCGAGTGGCTTTCGATGTTTAAAAAACGATCGCAACATAAGACCATAAATAACAATTCAAATCCAGATGACAAATAAAATCAGATTTCCATTTAAATGCCCGATTTAATAACCCCTGCATCAAAACAAAAGAGAGGTGCGACAGAAGACACAGACATAAACCATCTGTTAGCTAACAGTAAACTAATACTGAATAACTCGACAAAAACCTTAACTGGACACTTAAGGTGCCTGCCAAGTTCCCGTTTACTTCACATAAACAGTTGTGTGTGCATAGTAATTATAAAACACAATTGTGTTTTATGATTACCATGTACACAGTGTTTATGTGAATTAAATGAGGGTTAGGTAGTCACTTTAAGTGTTCAGTTTTTTTGTTAAATTATGTAGTATTCGTTGACTGTTAGCTGACAGAGGCAAGGCAATTTAATAACCCCACCGATATAAACAATAGAAGGGGGGAGGAGGAGGAGGAGGAGGCCTTTCAGGTGGCCCGACCGTAGCTGCCTCTACCATAAGCAGGTCTGGTGGAACAGCTCTCGCAGGGCCCTGCGGAATTTCATAAGCTACCTTACAGGGCTGTTGTGAGGATAAGGTGTGCAGATGTGTGTGTGTGGGGTGGGAAATGGTGCATCTTGTTCTGAGCGCCTTGGAATAAGGGCAGGAGAAAAAATCAAATAAAGGCAAAGAGACTAAGGCCCCTATCCTAGGATTACCAAATCTAGTTTGGGAAAATCCCGGATATTTAGATAGACAAGGTGGAGTTTGGGAAGGGGAGCTCAGCAGGGTATTTTTTCCCCAGGGAAACTGATCTCTGTAATCTGGAGATCAGCTGTAATTTTGGGAGAACTTCGGGCCCCATGTGGTGGTCGGCCACTCTACCCTGCCCCCCTGCCAATTAAACATTTGTCCTCCTCTTAACTAACTCATGTAAGAATATACTCAGCCCTGTTTATTCATATAGAGAGCAGGGCACTGAAATCAGACGAATGCTTTAGTGTACGAAACGAATGAGTATTTATTTAAATTAAATTAAATTTGGTTAAAGCTATAGCTGCTTAGTCAACGGGAATGGATCGTAACTGGTGACTTGTAGCTGGTGTTAACAGCATGCTAGTTTATTCAGGGTTAACTATTCTCCTGATGCAGAGCCCGCCCCACCCCCACCCCTGCTTTAAAAAAAATTCTTTCAGCAATACAGGGCAAATGGAAGCGGCCTACTTTGCAGGGCTGTTGTAAGGACTGCAGAAAGATGATTGACGGAAAGATTTCTGAGGGCTACAGGAATGCTAAGTGCCATTCGTGTTATATGGCTGAATCATGATTTAAGTCTCCTGTACTGAGGCCTTTAAATAAATGTGCATGTTACGGATTGAATCAATGGTACTGGTTAAACAGCAGCTGATAAATCAGCATTTAAAAACACTTAGCTGTTTAATGTTGACGATGCTGTTTGGGGTTATCAGGCCCAGTTGGCCAGAGTGTTCCTTAAGACTCTTTGGTTGGGTTTGTTCAGTAAAGAAGATGCCCCAGGCCAATGTAGTGAAATATTTTTGGATCCCCTTGATCGGAAGAGGAGAGAATTCCAAGTCTGGGACCCTCCTTCCCACGGAGATCAAAGGGACGCTCATCGCCAACCAATCTTCAGGGCTGATTTTCGTTTCGATAAGAAACAGTCTCCCAAACGATGCTCATGAACTTCCTACTGTTTTGTGGAAGGGGGAGGGGGGAGCAAAACAGTTCTCCTCTACCTTTCGTTCCCTTGAACATCCTGGTACATGACCATCCTTCTAATGGATCCATCACTCCACTGACAGCTTCATTAGCCACTAACAAGGGAGCTGCATCTCTCAGCACAGGAGAAACGGTGACCCGGGGATGTCAGGAGAGCAGCCCTTCACGTGGCCTGACCTATGTACGCAAGTGCAGGCCTCCCGCGCTCCCAGGGGCAGGGAGAGGGGGCAGCACTGAAGGAGCGTGGCTCGAAAGGAGCAGCAACCAGGTGGAAAACTGGTCACTGAAGCAGGAAGGAGGAGGAGGAGGAGGAGGAGTGATGGATTTATACCCCACCCTTCTCTCCTGTGGTGTAGTGGTTAAGAGCAGGTGCACTCTAATCTGGGGAGCCGGGTTTGGTTCCCCACTCTGCCACTTGAGCTGAGGAGGCTTATCTGGTGAACTAGATTCGCTTGTGCATGCCGGCACATGCCAGCTGGGTGAACTTGGTCTAGTCGTCACAGCTTTTCAGAGCTCTCTCAGCCCCACTCACCTCACAGGGTGTTTGTTGTTGGGGGGGGGGGGGAGGGAAAGGAGATTGTAAGCCCCTTTGAGTCTCCTTATAGGAAAGAAAGGGGGGGGGTATAAATCCAAACTCTTCTTCTTCTTCTTTTGTAAGGAGACTCAAGGTGGCTTACAAGCTCCTTTCCCTTCCTCTCCCCACAACAGACACCTTGTGAGGTAGTTGGGGCTGAGAGAGTTCGGAGAGAACTGTGACTAGCCCAAGGTCACCCAGCAGGAATGTGGGAGTGCAGAAATACATTGCCCAGGGCAACGACGATTGTAGGGATTCCTTAAAAAAAATGTTTTCAATGCAAGCTGCTGGAGCTGCCGATCCTCAAGCCGCAGCCCTTCCCCAGGTCTTTAGAAGTTTAATTTCCAAGCTAGGTTTTGGAGTGTGCCAGTGTGCGCACAGAAACATGTAAATAATGTGTGTGCAAGTGCTGAACATCATGTGCCGTAAGCAATAAACTCGTATGCATGACAGCCAAGGATTATGTACGCAAGGCACGAAAACTCACATAAGTCATAAGTGTCATACAAGAGCACTAAGGCATGTTGTGATACATGATCTCCCGCTGCATGTTTTCTGACTGGCAAGGTCCATTTTAGACTATGAATAATATCCTATGGGTCTATGGATAATATCCTAGGGTCAGCTACCTTGAAGCAGAAGAGCTTCTCTTTGGTTTTAGGCTGGCCTTGGCAATTGGCTGCAAAGTAGAGCTCAATATATGGTTGACACAGAAAACCTTCAGAAAAGTGTCAGTGGTGGTGCAAAGCCAGACTATCTTATTATATAATTGAGCTGTGTGCTCCCGGCGACTAACTAGTGAGGCCTGCTGGGAAGTGTAGTGCTTAGCCATCTGGGAGGGCTCCGGTTGCAGCTCCTGCCAGAGGGGCAAGGACTACACTTCCCAGCAGCCCTTTCTGTAGGAAGCTATATTCCCCTCCCCCCACCCCCACCAATGGTGCGCTTCTTCCTCCCAGAGCAATGTCCCTGTGGTGCACTTTGAAGAACCTCTTGCCTGGAAACATGGGAGAAATGCTGTCCAGCTGTAGCTGAGCTGGAAGAGCCCGTTTGCAAAGTTAGGGGAGCCTGAATTCCCTTGTTGGGGGGTGTTAACTCACTCACAGTTTTCTAGAGCCTGTTGTCGTTGTAGCTCACCTGTGGGTTTCCAAATCCCCTATTCAGTCATCAGGACAGCCCTGGAGTGTCTTAGCTCTTCCCTCTGCAGCTGACAGATTCTATCGTTAGTCTACTTGACGGGGGCTGTTGTAATGGTTTCAGAAGTAACCTATGTGAAGTGCTTCAAATGGGATTTGCCTAGGATACAGAGCACTTGCTCCGAGAGAAACCTATGAGCCAGAAACTGGGATGACAATTGGATTGGAGTGAACATTCCCTGAGAGTTGTGTGGAAGTACCACGCTGACGCAGATAAAGGGCCGTCTGGCAGGAGGAGCTCTCCCAAGTGGCTCAGTTCCACGTCATGTTTTGTTAGTTCCCCACTGCAACCAGAAGAGTTTGGATTTATACTCCACCTTTCTCTCCTGTAAGGGGACTCAAAGTGGCTTACAAGCTCCTTCCCCCCAACAGACACGCTGTGAGGTAGGTGGGGCTGAGAGAGTCCTGAGAGAACTAAGACTGGCGCAAGGTCACCCAGCAGGAATGTAGGAGTGCGGAAACACATCTGGTTCACCAGAAAAGCCTCTGCCACTCAGGTGGAGGAGTGGGGAATCAAACCCGGTTCTCCAGATTAGAATCCACCTGCTCTTAACCACTACACCACGCTGACTTTCAATCCTATTTGGATAGGAATGATTCCAAAGTGGATCTGAGGTTGCAGACAAGTTGAGGTTTGGGTACAAAATCTTAATTCTTTCTTTTTCTTTCTCCTTTTTTTGCTGCCAAGTCACAGCTGTCCTATGATGACCTGCAGAAGGGTTTCGAGGGAAGGGATGTTGAAAGGTGGTTTGCCTCCGTGTCCCGCTGG
Source organism: Sphaerodactylus townsendi (assembly GCF_021028975.2). Taxonomy (NCBI): domain Eukaryota; kingdom Metazoa; phylum Chordata; class Lepidosauria; order Squamata; family Sphaerodactylidae; genus Sphaerodactylus; species Sphaerodactylus townsendi. The sequence goes on along the minus strand of NC_059425.1, from coordinate 13,051,468 downwards.
CTCTCAATCTTATCTCTAGGGAGCGAAGATTCTGTCTGGGAGCTGTTTGAATTTGGACAGTGGGGACACTTTGACGCTGCCCAGTTCCTCTACCCAAACCCCTGCCTGATGCCATTTCTCTTAAATATATCTGCATAACATTTTAAAATGTCAGTGAGGGGACAGGAAAGGGGAAAATATTGTGGGAGGAAGAGAAGAAGGAGGAGGAGGAGGAGGAGGAGTTTGGATTTATATCCCCCCTTTCTCTCCTGTAAGGAGACTCAAAGGGATCTACAATCTCCTTTCCCTTACCCCACAACAAACACCTTGTGAGGTGGGTGGGGCTGAGAGTGCGCCAAAGAACTGTGACTAGCCCAAGGTCACCCAGCTGGCACGTGTTGGAGTGCACAAGCAAATCTGGTTCCCCAGATAAGCCTCCGCAGCTCAAGTGGCAGAGCAGGGAATCAAACCCGGTTCTCCAGATTAGAGTGCACCTGCTCTTAACCGCTGGGACCTGGTAGGGGCAGCTTGAAGCTGGACATTTGATCCCACAGTTCCATTTTGTTTACAGCAACATCCTCCTCCAGTGAAGGGATTCTCTCTTACTGGAATCGATCCATGGAATCCAGCCAAATGAACGGATTTCTTTCTCTGAATCTTTCTGCAAGGGAATTTGGAGGTCTGTACTAAAGATCGTAGGGTTGCTGTAAGTCAAAAGCGACTTGTCGGCACACACACCCCCTCGCCCCCGCACACACTGAAGATCATTGTTCAAAATTCTCAAGCTCTCCTTTCTTCTGAGATCTCCTGCCTAGCAATGGAGGGAAATCATCCTCATTACTTACATTATTATTCATAATAAATATAATCACTGTCTCTAATAGCAAAGGAGCAGCCCAAATGCGGATCGCCAAATCCACGCAAAGGGGCCAGTTGCGGTTGCTATTCAAGGTTCAGCGTCCCTCAGGGAAACCCCTGCTTTGCTGGAGAAGTCTTACTGATGCAGGAGGAAGTCTCTTCCCCCCAAAGTTAACAGCAAAGGAAGAAGACATTTGCGGATCGCTAAATCCACGCAATGGGGCCAGTCACGGTTACTGTTTAGGGTTCGGCATCCCTTGGGGGAATCCCTGCTTGCAGAAGAAATGTGGCAGATGCAGGGGGAAATTCCCTTCCCTCAAAAGTTAACATCGATGTCTGTACGTGCAAAAACATAGTTTAAAAAAAATAAACAGCCCGCTGGAGTTCATGTCGCATTGTTGTGCGAAAACTAGGGGTGGCTGAGAGGACAGAAGCCATGTTGCCAAATTCCAGGTGAGATGTGAAGATCTCCCAGAATTACAGCTGATCTCTTGATGACTGAGATCAGTTCCTCGGAATAAAATGGCATCTCCAGAAGGTGGACTATCTGCCATCATATTGTACAGAAGTTCCCTCCCTTCCCCAAACTCCACCGCCATCTGGCTAAACCCTAAATTCTCCAGGAATTTCCCAACACAGTCTAGAACTGACAAGGCTAGCCCAAGTCAGTGGGGTGTGTGTGTATGTGTGTGCCGGGGGAAGGATTGGTAGTCAAAGGAGAAGCAGAGAAACAGAAATTTCCCTCCCTTCTGAGTCCTCAGGGGTCCCACACTGGCACGGCTACTAAATTTTAAGTTTGTTTGTTTATAGAAGAGAAGAAGAGTTTGGATTTATACCCCACCTTTCTCTCCTGTCAGGAGGCTCAAGGTGGCTTACAAACTCCTTCCCTTCCTCTGCCCGCAACAGACACCTTATTATGAGGTAGGTGGGAACGAAGAAAGAGTTCTGAGAGAACTGTGACTATCCCAAGGTCACTCAGCAGGAATGTAGGAGTGTGGAAACACATCTAGTTGACCAGATAAGCCTCTGCCACTCAGGTGGAGGAGTGGGGAATCAAACCCAGTTCTTCCAGATTAGAATCCACCTGCTCTTAACCACTACGCCTCGCTGGCTCACCCCACGCCCCACCATCATCTGCTTCGCCCCCACAAAGGACAGTGGAAAATTTGCCACTTTTCCTAGCCTAGACCATGCCTATACACTCAGGTAAGGCCCATAGTCCGATTTATGGGCCATCCTTCCCCATAAATGAGTTCAAGCTGGCTTACAATGACAAATCTGCAATTCGAAAGAATCAAAACCACCATATGCCACACTTCAACGCCTCAATATTCAGTCTCTAAGGGGAATGAATTAAAAGGGATGGAAAGGGGGGAAAGAGGAAGGGAAGGGGGAAAGGGAAGGGAGGCCAGCTATGATTGGATGCCATTACTGCCCTCAACCGTAGGCCTGGCAGAACTGTAGGCCTGGTCACTGGCAGATCCATTACTGCCCTCAACCGTAGGCCTGGCAGATCCGCCTTACAGGCCCTGTGGAACTGTCACAGGTCCCACAGGGCATGGGTCTCATTGGAGAAAGCCCTCCACCAGTCTGGGGCCAGAACTGAAAAGGCCCTGAACCTGTCTGAGGACAGCTGGATATTTTTTTTGTTCAGGCTAGGGACCACCAACCAACTGGCGTCCATAGAGCAAAGTGCTCTCTTGGGGAAAATGTTGTCACCACCAACGTCATCATTCCTACAGTGTTTCTCTTGTTCCCATACCCTTTACAAAGAACCTACAGTTGAAAAATAGAGGTGAGGGAGAAAATGGAGAGAGGGGAAGGAGGTGGAGGCAGGGCTGGTAAAGCATGCATTTGGGGCCAGCCCAACCACTTGGCTGGTCCAGGCAACTGCCTAGGGTGCCAGGAAGCCAGGAGCACCAAGCGCCACTTGCCAGCAGAGAAGGGGCCACCCAGAGCAGCATCCTCAGCTCCACCATCAGGGGTCTGCAACCTGTAGCTCTCCAGATGTTCATGAACTACCATTCCCATCAGCCCCTGCCAGCATGGCCAAACATTACTACAATTCCCATCAGCCCCTGTCAGCATGGCCAAACATTACTACAATTCCCATCAGCCCCTGTCAGCATGGCCAAACTACAATTCCCATCAGGCCCTGTCAGCATGGCCAAACATTACTACAATTCCCATCAGCCCCTGTCAGCATAGCCAAACATTACTACAATTCCCATCAGCCCCTGTCAGCATGGCCAAACTACAATTCGCATCAGCCCCTGTCAGCATGGCCAAACATTACTACAATTCCCATCAGCCCCTGTCAGCATGGCCAAACTACAATTCCCATCAGCCCCTATCAGCATGGCCAAACATTACTACAATTCCCATCAGCCCCTGTCAGCATATCCAAACATTACTACAATTCCCATCAGCCCCTGTCAGCATGGCCAAACTACAATTCCCATCAGGCCCTGTCAGCATGGCCAAACATTACTACAATTCCCATCAGGCCCTGTCAGCATGGCCAAACATTACTACAATTCCCATCAGCCCCTGTCAGCATGGCCAAACTACAATTCCCATCAGCCCCTGTCAGCATGGCCAAATGTTATAGAACATAAGAACTGGCCTGCTGGATCAGACCAGAGTCCATCTAGTCCAGCACTCTGCTACTCGCAGTGGCCCACCAGGTGCCTTTGGGAGCTCACATGCAGGAGGTGAAAGCAATGGCCTGCTGCTGCTGCTGCTCTTGAGCACCTGGTCTGTTAAGGCATGATGCTGGCAGGGGATGATGGGAACTGTAGTCTATAACAACTGCGAGTTTGACACCTGTGGCCTAAACTGTGATGTTTGCTTGGGCCCAATTGGCCATGCTGGCAGGGGCTGATGGGAATAGTAGTTCATGAACATCTGGAGAGCCGCAGGTTGCAGACCCCGAGGGGTGGTGCTAGTTGCTAGGGCCAACTCACCCCGCCCACCATCTTCTGCTCCACCCCCACACAGGAGGGCGGGAGAGCAGCCTCTCCTCCTAGGCCATTCCTGTACACTCAGGTAAGGTGGTCAATTCTGGATTTGGGAAATTCATGGGGATTTGGGGGCGGAGCCTGGGAGGGGCAGACTTTGGGAAAGGAAGGAACTTCTGCGGGATAGAACAGGATAGAGCCGCCCCTCCAAAGCAGCCATTTTGTGGAAAGCAGCTGCTCTCTGTAATCTGAAGGCCGGTTGTAATTCTGGGAGGGCTCTAGGCCCCACTGAAAACTGGCAACCCGATCAGATCGGGGCAGGCGTTTCTCTTGCCCCAGCACTGAGAACCGATCCTATCCTCGTGGTCACTCTGCAGTGGGGCAAAAGTGATGCAAACCGGTGGTTGTATGTCTTGTATACCTCCTGTACCGAGAAGTCTGAGGGCAAACGAGTCAAACAGAAGGGTCTGGTAGTAGCCTAGCATTCTTTCCACTGACGTCAACCAGCTAGACGCCTTGTAGGAGCCAGAGAGGAAGGTCTTAAGAACATAAGAACATAAGAACAAGCCAGCTGGATCAGACCAGAGTCCATCTAGTCCAGCTCTCGGCTACTCGCAGTGGCCCACCAGGTGCCTTTGGGAGCTCACGTGCAGGATGTGAAAGCATTGGCCTGCTGCTGCTGCTGCTCCCGAGCACCTGGTCTGCTAAGGCATTTGCAACCTCAGATCAAGGGGGATCAAGATTGGTAGCCATAAATTGACTTCTCCTCCATCAATCTGTCCAAGCCCCTTTTAAAGCTATCCAGGTTAGTGGCCATCACCACCTCCTGTGGCAGCATTGGAACCATTGTTTACCCACCCAACTTCTTAGTAGCCCCTTCAGGCTCCCTGCTCCTGTGGCAACTGGCCACTGACAGGCATGTCCAATCCATCAACCATTTCTGAAAAGCCAGCAACTCCAGTGGCCAGGCCAGCCTTATGTGGCAGTGCGTCCCCGTGGCTGTGCACACACTGCCTAAACCATAGGTGTCAAACTCGCGGCCCTCCAGATGTTATGGACTACAGTTCCCATCATCCCCTGCCAGCATCATGCTGGCAGGGGATGATGGGAGCTGTAGTCTATAACATCTGGAGGGCTGCGAGTTTGACACCTGTGGCCGAAACTGTGATGCTTGCTTGGGCCCAATCTTGTTTGTTTGTTTGTTTACTTTTAGCCCGCCCTGTAACCGAAAGTCTCAGGACGGGTGGCGTCATAAAATAAAAGTCATAAAATATCGATCAGCCTAAAAAAACCATGACGATATATAACAATATAACCTATGTAAAATCCATAAAACCTATTGAAACCTATCAACATTCATAAAACGCATTAAAATTCATAAAAACCCATTTAGAAATTCATAAAACCTGTTGAAAAATTCCTATTACCAGGAAAGGGAAACCATCCCTTCAGTCAAAGGCCAAGGAAAATAGGTGCGTCTTCACTGGTTTTCCGAACACATATAAAGAAGATGCTTGGCGCACCTCATGGGGGAGATGGTTCCGCAGTCTCGGGGCCACCACTGAAAAGGTCCTATCTCTGGTCTCTACCTTTTTTTTACCACTGAAGGTGGTGGCACCACCAGAAGAGCTTCATCTGCTGATCTCAGGATACAGGCAGGTTGATATGGGAGGAGACGTTCCTTTAGATACCTGGGGCCCAAGCAATTTTCTCCCATTTAGTAGTAGTGCTAGTAATAGTAGTAGTAGTACTATCAATCGATCGATCGACTGATTGACTGACTGATTGATTGATTGATGGTGGTGGTGGTGGTGGTGGAGAAGGAGGAGGAGGAGTTTGAATTTATATCCCACCTTTCTCTCCTCTAAGGAGTCTCAAAGTGGCTTACAAGCTCCTTCCCTTCCTTTCCCCACAACAGACCCCTTATGAGGTAGGTGGGGCTGAGCGAGTCCTGAGAGAACTGTGACTAGCCCAAGGTCATCCAGTAGGAATGCAGGAGTGCGGAAACACACCTGGTTCACCTGATAAGCCTCTGCCACTCAGGTGGAGGGGTGGGGAATCAAACCCGGTTCTCCAGATCAGAATCCACCTGCTCTTAACCACTACACCACACTGCTGTTTTGCCCTCCCTAATCTCTGGCTGTCAAAAGCATCAAAGGTCTCCTGTGGCTTCTGGAAGATGCCCGGATTCACACTTTGGAGGGTCTCAATGGCGAGAGACTCCCGGAAGGCGAAGCAGCCCCCTCCAGCCCTTCTCTGCCCACCCCAACGTGGGCCCGCAGGTGACCTATTCTTCAAAGACGACCAGAGCCCAACTCCAGGACTGACGTGAATCCGTTACAAGCAGGAATGCTCAAGTGACTTGAGGGAAAAAAAGAAAATCTTTTAATTTCCCATCAAGACGAGCTCCCCATTATGTATCATTTGCAGTGGTCAGCACAGTGGAAAACTTGGTTTATGGACATCTTCTGACAGGGCTGGAAATATTATTAGAAGAACGGCATCTCAGCATATCTAAGTATAGCAGACCTGCCGATTTCCTCTGTGTCCTCCCTCTCTCTCTCTCTCTCCCCCTCCCTCACTCTCTCTTCTCCCCCCACCTCTTCTCTTCAGCAAAGACACATCTGGGGCACTGGAGGGATGGAATGAAAGGGGGACTCGCTTCAGATTGATGGTGAAAATGAATGGAGGCCTGGGCAGGAGAAGGGACTGTGGAGGGTAGTGCCAAGAAACGTTTCAGCGAGGGATACAGGCAGGGCTGCTGTCCCCCCACACAAGGGAGACCCCCCCCCTTACCTCTCTGGTTGACGCTGCCACCGGTCAGGTCCAGACAAAGCTCCTGCAGTGTGGCCAGAGAGGGACTTTGCTTGGACGGGGCCGGTGACGGCTCAAATCCAGGAAGCAGGCTCGGACCACCGAATCTCGGCCCCCTGGTTGAGCTATGACTCTGCTGCCGCCTGTTCAGTAGTGACGAAAAGCGAGATGGCTGAAGTGAACGTTTTGCATTCGAGACAAACGGCGCAAAAAATAAACACAGGTGTGCTCTTTGAGTCCTGGCCCAGATGGCCCAGGTGAGCACCATCTCGTCAGGGTTGGCTTTGGTTAGGACTCGGTTGGGAGACCTCCAAGGGAGTCCAGGTTGCTGCGCAGAGGCAGGCAATGGCAAACCACCTCTGCTCACCTGCCCTGACCTGGACGACCCAGGCTAGCCTGATCTCATCAGACCTTGGAAGCTAAGCAAGGTCAGCCCTGGTTAGTTCTTGGATTGGATGGGAGTCCACTAAGGAACATTTGGGCTGCTATGCAGAGGCAGACTATGGCAAACCACCTCCGTTCATTTGCACTGATGTAGATGGCCCAGGCTAGCCTGATCTGATCAGACCTTGGAAGCTAAGCGAGGTCAGCCCTGGTTAGTTCTTGGATTGGATGGGAGTCCACTAAGGAATATTTGGGCTGCTATGCAGAGGCAGACAATGGCAAACCACCTCCGTTCATTTACACTGATGTAGATGTCTCAGGCTAGCCTGATCTGATCAGACCTTGGGAGTTAAGCAAGGTCAGCCCTAGTTAGTTCTTGGATTGCATGGGAGTCCACCAAGGAACATTTGGGCTGCTATGCAGAAGCAGACAATGGCAAACCACCTCTGTTCATTTGCGCTGATGTGGATGGCCCAGGCTAGCCTGATCTCATCAGACCTTGGAAGCTAAGCAAGGTCAGCCCAGGTTAGTTCTTGGATTGGATGGGAGACCACCAAGGAACATTTGGGCTGCTAGGTAGAGGCAGACAATGACAAACCACCTCCGTTCATTTACACTGATGTAGATGGCCCAGGCTAGCCTGATCTCATCAGACCATGGGAGTTAAGCGAGGTCAGCCCTGGTTAGTTCTTGGATTGGATGGGAGTCCACCAAGGAACATTTGGGCTGCTATGCAGAAGCAGACAATGGCAAACCACCTCTGTTCATTTGCGCTGATGTGGATGGCCCAGGCTAGCCTGATCTCATCAGACCTTGGAAGCTAAGCAAGGTCAGCCCAGGTTAGTTCTTGGATTGGATGGGAGACCACCAAGGAACATTTGGGCTGCTAGGTAGAGGCAGACAATGGCAAACCACCTCCGTTCATTTACACTGATGTAGATGGCCCAGGCTAGCCTGATCTCATCAGACCATGGGAGTTAAGTGAGGTCAGCCCTGGTTAGTTCTTGGATGGAAAACCACCCAGCAAGTCCAGGGTTGCTATGCTGAGGCAGGCAATGGCAAACCCCCTCTTGCCTTGATGTGGATGGCCCAAGCTAGCCTGATCTCATCAGGGTCGGCTTTGGCCAAGGTTTGGACGGGAGACCTCCAAGGAAGTTCGAGGTTGCTACAGAGAGGCAGGCCTGGCAAACCATCTCTTGATGTGGATCTCATCAGATCCAGGAAGCGAAGTTGTATTGGTCCTGGTTAGTGTTTGGAGGGGAGACCACCCTACAGCTGCAACTTGATGGCACCTCCCATCAATGGGCCCTTAAAGAAATCTCCCATTTTTCATCATGGCAACTATCAAGTCAAAAGATGTGAAGATACTGGAGAGCAGTAAAAGACAAGCTGCTCTTCAAGCCAATAGAGGAATGTCTTCTTGCCTTTCTGGCACCCCTCAAAATCTGGCACCCTCGGTGGTTTCCTAGGTTATCCTCATGCTTGAGCCAGTCCGACCAAGAGGGGGATGCCAGACCTGACCGGCTGCTGATGAACACACACCTCTCTCCTCCCAATGTTTCCCCGAAGGGTTCCTTCCTCTTCCTTTCCTGCCCCCTTACACACTGTTCCTGCTAAATCCAACAACAGCCATCGCCAGGGAATGCTGGGAAAAGTCCTTCAAATCCAGACAATAACAATTCCATTTTTAAGCAAACGACAAAAGGAATCTGGAAGTTTCAAAGCACTTCTGTGTTTACAGGAGAGCCGGGGGAGAACCTTTCGGAGGGGCCGAAAACCGGCAGCATTCGGACCGAGCAAAGACGTCCCGGCGGACTGGAACCATACAAGGAACAATGGAGCCGAGGTACAGAAATAAAGAATCTACAAACAATTCTTTGCAAACCTCCCCACCCCACCCCCCGCTAATAGATGTTGGATCGTCCAGTATTGCAAGAGCTTCATCAATCTTGGAGATTCATATTGGCCCAGAATAATAGACCCCGGGAGGTGATTATTCATTTGGTGTTTCTAATAATGGTTTTCAGGAAGTCACCGTAAAGGTGTCTTTTTGCCCCTTCCCTCCCCCTCCCCTGCTGCCCCCTCCCATTTTTTGTTCAAGCATGACTTTTCCCCATCCATCTCCCTCCACGGCTTGAGCAAGCACATTTGCAGGTGGGGGTGGGAGGGGAGGAAGTCATGGAAGTCACAACCCACTGAAAAAGCACCAGTGGGACGTTTGCCCAAGGAGATGACCCTGGGATCTCGCCTCCTTGGCGTTCGACTGTTTTGCAGGTCGTGGTGGCAAACTGAGAAACAGTTCGGCGTGGAGGGAAGTCACGTTTTAGGGATCTCAACGCAGCTCGTGCACTGAGTTACTCTAGAGAGGAGAGTCAGGTGTTACCAGGGGCGTACTACCCAGGGGGGCATATGAGGTCAAATGTCCCCGGGCTGTGGCCATTTAGTCACATGGGGGGCAGAAAATCACCCCCCCACATCCCTCCTCCTCCCCCCCAGGTCCATACACTGACTTTAAGACCTGGTGCAAAAAACCGTTGTTTGGTCATGGACCAAACTTGATGAACCGCTGGACACTGCAGAACAGTTATTATGAACCTTGATGGAACTTGATGGCCACCCATACAGGGGTGGGGGGGGACTCAGATTTTGGACCGGGCTGCATCTTTCCTACATACACCTCTGGGTGTTGCTTGAGGTGGACATATGAAATTTCCAGGTTCACTACTAGTGCCTTCCAGTTCTTCGATTTTTGACATTTTTTTATCCCCAAAACCGCGGAACTCCCTCCAACTGGAGACACATCCAGATGTAAAGGGAATGTCGACATGATGAAATGAAATCTGTCATAGTGTCCCTGGAAGGAACACAGGAAATTCTAATTATCGGAGAAAGGTTGGGATTCTCAAACAACATTTGTGATCATCTTTTTTTTAAAAAAACGACCAACTTCTTTGTGTTCTCATGATACTTTAGGGTCATTGTTCCCAACCTGGGGTACATGTAACCCAAGGGGTACGCATCAGAGAGTTTGGGGGGTACATGAAAAAAAATTATGTAATGGGCTTGCTCATATGGGGGTACAAGTGAAAACAACTCTTTACGGGAAGGAAACTACATAGGGGTCAGTGTGTGCGCCTTTCTTCTTTGGATAATTTTTGTGAGGGGTATAGATTAAGCTTTTCAAAGCTTTTGAGAGGGGTGGTTTAAAGACCCAAGATGAGATAGTGAACGCAGTTGTGAAGACCCTGATTTGAATCCCTGTTCAGACTCAAAATTCACAAGGGAAAACTCGCCGCTATCTCTCAAGCCTGACCCACAAAGTTGTGTGGATAAAACAGGGACGATGTCATGTACTAAACCGCCCAGCTTGTGGGGGGAGGAAAGTATGTTTGAAATGTAATTAAAGCAATTAAAAATTTTAGTTAAGCCAGTATCTGTCCCGGGCTGGAAAGGTTGGGAGGTAAATTAACCCCCTAACTGTCAAATGCTCAAATTTCACCTTGATCTTTTTATAGATCTCGTTGCCGTGACAGGTCGAAATGTTTCGTTTGCTAAATTTTTCAGGGCCCCGAACGCTGCACATTTTGAGGCAGAAATTTCGGTGGGGCCCAGCCGCCCCTGCCTAATGCCCCGCTCTGTGGAAAGGGGACGGACTCCCAAGGAAGCGTGCATAAGAGTTGACAATACCAGGTTGGGAAACACCTGGAGATTTGGGGGCGGAGCCTGGGGAGGTTGGGGGCCAGGGAGGGGAGGGGAGGGAGTTCGGCAAGATCACCGATGCTCTCCTCCAAAGCAGCCATTTTCTCCGGAATCTCTGTTGTTTGGAGATCAGTGTGAATTCCAGGGGATCTCTGGTTCCCACCTGCAGGTTCACAACTACACAGCAGCCTCCATCTTGGTCCTCCAGACCCAGCGTCCAGATTCCTTGTATTGTCGCAGCCCCGCAGCCCCGCACCCCCACCCCGACTGCGGCTGTCAAAGAAATTATCTTACCTTCTAACCTTAGAGCTGCCATTCTCTGAAATTCGGGTTCCTGGAGCCATCGCCACATCCGCTTGAAGGTCTCCCTCCCGGACTTCAGCTTGCTCCAGGGCTTGGGGTTCCTCAGCAGGTCCGACAGGGTGCCCTGAGACCGACAGAGCACCCTCTCGGCGAAAATGGCCTGGGGGATGCTGTATCTCTTGAGCTCCGCGATGATCCGCTGGGCTACCTCTTTGGTATTGATCTCCTCCAGCTGGCTGGAGAGGACGGTGGTCTGGGTGGCGATGGGGGGGTTAGGCCGGGCGTTCATGTCCGACCTGGGGTGGCCGTAGGCCGGTTGGCCCATAGTGTTCGGGGAGCCCATGGTGGAGTTCTGCGAGGGAGACATCTCCCGGGGAAAGTGCTGGTCCATCCTGCCAAACATGCCGGCCGAATGGGTCTCGAAGCTGTTGCCGAGGACCATCTTCTCGTTGCCCAAGTGGCCGGCGGAGTGTCCCGTGTAGTTGTGCATGGGGGCCAGCTGGGGGCTGGGCAAGGAGGACAAGCTCTGCCCCATCCCGATCTCCTTGTGGTACGGGCTGTAAAAGTTCCCCCCGGACCCCAGACCCCTCTCCTCCCGCATGAGGGTGAAGCTCCCGATGACGTTGCCCATCGGCAGACACTGGTGGTGGTGATGGTGGTGGTGGTGGTGTTGGTGGTGGAACTTCTCGTGGAGGGGCTGCAAGGTGGTCAAGGTGGTGTAGCTGTTGCCCGTGCTGGCGGTGGGGGAGTCCCCGCCGAAGCCGAGTCCGGGGTGCAGCGAGGTGGCCAGGGCATGCTCGGCCCGGTGGTATTCGCTCCCCTCCAGGACGGAGGCCATTAAGGAGGGCCTCTGCAGGGCCGAGTGCAAGGCCCGGCTGTCGCTGTGCATCAGGTCCTGCTCTTGGATGGACATGTCCCCGCCATTCTCCAAGCTCAACTGGACGTTCATCCTTCCGACCACTAGGACATCCTCCCTCGGGCCGACGCCTCGCAAACGTACTCTGAATCCCCGGCGCTTAATCCCTCGAGCCAATTAATCGCCGCCCCACGGGAGGGAAAGGACCGGGCTGCCCTCTGACCTTTGTGGAGCTCCTTAAAGAGGAGGAAACAGAGAGGCAGGGAGACAGAGAAGGACGCCGGTGGGGTTTAGGAAAGATGGCTATCCTCCGGCAGGCCAAATGAAGCATGCCTGCGCCAAACTTCAACGCTCCTTTTCGTCTTCCCGCTCTGGAGGTGAACAGATGTGTACCAGAGGGGGAGACACCCCCCCCGAAGATGCCTCCAGCTTCCAAACCGTAGCCAGACAGAGGACCCCAGAAGCGTTTCCCCCCCCCACAAGGAAGCGGTGAGATCTGCCCTCCCCTACCGCATGCAAAGTGAGAGAGATTTCCATGCCTCTTTCAGCGGCGCAAGGTGGATTTGACTCACGAGAGGAGCCACGGGGATGGAGAGGAAGGGGACGAGGAATTAATCTGGCCACATGCACAAGTCAAAGCACACCCCCTGCACCACCACCACCCCCCCAGCCCGGGCCCAAATTAACGTGGCTTACCTAGTGTCAAGGGCTGTATTTGCTGAGCATGAGGAAGGCATAGAGGGCTGCAGGAGGGAAAAGAATGAGAGAGAGAGGGATTGGGAAAGCAATTTCTTTTAACCTGTGTACAAAACCACATCAATACAGCTGGCTAAATTTCGTCCCCCCCCCCACTCCCACCCCGGGGGTTCTTTAAAAGGAGTGGGGGGAAGAGAGAGGCACTCCCTAAACACAGTAATGCAAACTCCTTCCCTGGGTAAGAAATTAGCCCCAGTACATTTACGGCTCAGAGCAAAAGTCCCACTCTTTTGGAGCCGGAAGATTCTCTCGCCCAACTGGCGGTCCAGCCGGCTGCTGGAAGGAGCATCTGCCCAGAGAAATGCATCAGTGGGATACGTTTGCTGGCTGTTTGCACGGCTCCTGCCCGTTTAATCCCAGCTAGTCTTAAACGGGTCCAGCTTCTACTAACCTCCTCTTTGTCTCTCTCGCTTTTCCCCTCTTGCGTTTTGATTCCTCTGCCTCTCTCCAGAGAGCACTACCGAGCTTGCTGCTTTTCCAGCCCAAAGCCACTCTTATTGATTCCACAGCCCAAACCCTGCGCTTTCCTGCTTCCCCACGTCACCAGCCTAAAAAATCTGACAGATTGCAATCAGAGGCCAACCTGATTTAACCCAGTCAGGCCTGGATTCGGTGAAGAGGGAAGGAAAGAAAGAAAGAAAGAAAGAAAGAAAGAAAGAAAGAAAGAAAGAAAGAAAGAAAGAAAGAAAGAAAGAAAGAAAGAAAGAAAAAAGGAAGGAAGGAAGGAAGGAAGGAAGGAAGGAAGGAAGGAAGGAAGGAAGGAAGGAAGGAAGGAAGGAAGGAAGGAAGGAAGGAAGGAAGGAAGGAAGGAAGGAAAAAAGGAAAGAAAGAAAGAAAGAAAGAAAGAAAGAAAGAAAGAAAGAAAGAAAGAAAGAAAGAAAGAAAGAAAGAAAGAAAGAAAGAAAGAAAGAAAGAAAGAAAGAAAGAAAGAAAGAAAGAGGTTTGCCAGGATAAACAGTAGCAAAGGCATTAGTAACATACTTTGTCTCGCAATTCTGCATGATTTTGTAGGCTGTTTGGTTTTATTTGTGGATCTAACCAAGATCCCTGTTTGTATTTAGATGCAGGGGAGAGAGTTTTGCTTGTGATTTCTCTGTCTTTTTTTTTCTTTTCAGCCGTGGCTCATTGCAGAGAGGAAATAACTTGCCTGGAAGTTTCTCCTCTCTTGGATTTGGTCTTCTGATTGTCCATCTCTCTGTGGCATCCAAAATCCACACATAGGGGTCAAACTCGCAGCCCTCCAGATGTTATGGACTACAGTTTTTAGTTTTTTATGAACTGTAGTCCATAACATCTGGAGGGCCACGAGTTTGACACCTGTGCTACATAACAGGTTGCCAGCTCCAGGTTGGGGAATTGCTGGAGATTTTGAGGATGGAACCCTGGGAGGGAAGAATTTGGGGAGAAGAAAGGCCTCGGGGATGTCTATCGCCCCAGTGTCCCCCTTCCAAAGTAGCCATTTTCTCCAAGAGAACTGATCTTGGTCACCTGGAGATCGATTGTAATAGCAGATCTCCAGGTGCCGCCTGGATGTTGGGAACCCTACCTAGAGCAGCGTGGTGACGTGGTTAAGAGCAGGTAGATTCTAATCTGGAGCACCGGGCTTGATTCCCCACTCCTCCACCTGAGTGGCAGAGGCTTATTTGGTGAGCCAGATGTGTTTCCGCACTCCTACATTCCTGCTGGGTGACCTCGGGCTAGTCACAGTCCTCTCAGAACTCTCTCAACCCCACCTGCCTCACAAGGTGTCTGTTGTGGAGAGAGGAAGGGAAAGAAGCTTGTCAGCCACCTTGAGTCTTTTCACAGGAGAAAAGGTGGGGTATAAATCCAAACTCTTCTTCTTCTTGTAGAGCAGGGGTCTGCAAACTCCCCAGATGTTCATGGACTACAAGTCCCATCAGCGCTGCGCATTGGCCATGTTGGCAGGGGCTGATGGGAATTGTAGTCCATGAACATCTGGAGAGCCAAGTTTGCAGACCCCTGTTCTAGAGTACCTGGTTGCCTCTTTCCGACAGTGGACAACCTGATGGTTTTGGGAAAACTCACAAACCGGACTTGAAGGCAGGAGCCATTCGCTGCTATTTGCCTCCAGAGTTTCCTAGTTCTCCCAAGATGCTTTGCCTCTGACTATGGAGAGTCCACCCTCAATCTCAATCCGAAACCTAAATCTGAAGAACTGACTTTGAAAACTGTCAGAGGAGGCAGAATGATTCTTTTTAGTCACCTGACTTCACTGTGAAGTTTGTGGCATCCTGGGAAAAACTGGCGAGTCAAATTAAGAATAAACAAGAGGGGTTTTTTTAATGACAAATAAGGATTTCACTATGTTGTTGAAGGGTTTCGCGGCCAGGATCAACCGGCGAGGGGTTTCCCACACAGCCACCACAGCCCAGAAAACCCACAACAGCTACGGAATTTACGGCTTGATATTCTGAAGAAATTCATCTTTCCAAAGTGTCTACAGAAGACTGGAGGCTGCGACGTCGGTCGTAAGAGTTCTCTAATCTTCTGGCTTCTGAGCTCAAGAAGCAAAATGCATTCCCTCTTCTAGGACAGAATATCTCTTTGGGGTTTAGATTCATTTACAAAATGTATACCCCACCTTTCTGCCTTTGTCAGGGCAACAGAGGTGGCTTTTAACCCATGATCCTAAAAGACAAAGAAACTGAGTCAATCGTTTTCTGCAAGGAGATAGAGATGCATTTTTCCAATCAAGTGGACTCCCCAGGCCAGCCTGTGTCTGAATTACCCAGACAAGAATTACAAGATGAATTTTCATACCATGCCCAGATCTGCCCTTTATATCCTATGATTCTATGACTGTGTCCCTGGATAGAAACATGTCTATTTACTTCATCCGCCGTCCATCTTTACCGCTAAGACCCAAGTTGGATCTTGCAATGTTAAAAAGGCTCCAAGAACGCTGTAATGTCAGGCCATCAAATGGTACAGTAAAATATTAAATAAAACACTAAAGCAGTCCTTCGTTGGGATTTTGAATTTTCTGCTTCCGTATGTTTGTGTAATCTATTTTGCGTTGTTTTTGTCTTTGTTGCAAGCCGCATTCCGTGCCGTAAGGACGAAAGGCGGCTAATCGGTGTTTTAAATGAATAAATATGATTTACATGTGATCTGAGGAGGAATCAGACTATAATAAATAAATAATAGGGTGCATACAAATAAACCCCCAAAGAAGACTGGCAAAAAAATTTTTTCCACAGTCATTCCAGCTATAGCTCTGATCCCTTTCTTAAGACTATCCTTGTGGATTATTTCATTTTGCACATTCTGCGACAATTTCTGTTGGCGATATCTGTAACTCAGGATTGTTATTTCAACATTGTCCTCTCCCCACAATATTGTCAAAAATAACTTTTTTAAAAAAAAGAGGGAAAGAGAGACAACTCTAGAATATATAGCCCCTAAGCTAGACCTGCTCTTAGTTGTTCAGCTGGGTTGAATGAGGATTCTGTCTCAGTGTGATTCTGGCCACAATGGTCAGGTTTGGGCCTAAGTTGAAACCTGGGGCAGACATCCTCAGTCCTCTTCACAGGGCAACTGCCAGCCCTCCACCCCAAAAAGAGCAGCCAAGTTCCTGATTCATCAGCCAAGATCCACTTGTCAGGCCACGTGAGCATGAAGGAAGACCTGGCCGTGTGGCTCTGTTAGCTCCCTCTGGCTCAGAGGCTGTGCCTCAGCTCGGTTGCCACCTCCAGGTTGGAAAATTCCTGGATATTCGGTAGCAGAGTCTGGAGAGGGGAGATTCTGGAGAGATATGTGATGCCGTAAGCCATCCAAACCTGCCACTTTTCTCCAGGGGAGTCATTCTCTGGAGTCTGGGGATCACTTGTAATTCCAAGAGAATTCCAGGAGGTTGGCAACTCTAGGCAGGTCTGAGAAAGTCTGTTTCAGATTTTGGAGCCTTCCTCAATAAGGAAGCCAACCCCATTCCTTCCTCCCCAAGCTTTCTTTGTATCAAGAGTGTTTTCATCTACCCCAGGGCCGGATGGAGCGTGGTGTTACTTAAACTCTTGGGGAATACAAGAGAATGGTGGTGTTATTTAAGGAGAAGAAGAAGAGTTGGATTTATATCCCCCTTTTCTCCCCTGTAAGGAGACTCAAAGGGGCTTACAAACTCCTTTCCCTTCCCCCCCCCACAACAAACGCCCTGTGAAGTGGGTGGGGCTGAGAGAGCTCCAAAGAACTGTGACTAGCCCAAGGTCACCAGCTGGCATCTGTTGGAGTGCACACTGCACAGGCTAATCTGGTTCCCCAGATAAGCCTCTACAGCTCAAGTGGAATCAAACCTGGTTTTCCAGATCAGAGTGCACCTGCTCTTAACCACTACGCCACTGCTAGCTCTTGGTGGCGTGATTTAAACTCTTGGGGAATGCACAAGGAGTCTCTGTCCACCATCGCCTTGGACTCTGGCAAAGACCCTATTTAGGCTGCGGACGCTCTAATCCAAGAAAAACTTATTCTGCTCACGACCTGACACCAACAGAGGTTTACCAGGAGCCCAGACCACAAAAAGCCTGCAGAGGCAGGAGATACAGTTGCTTCATGGGCTGCTAAATATAACATCTGTATCTCCCCCTTTCTGCAAAGTCCTTCCTTGTTTTGATCCACGGCCTTTTTTGTAAGCCGTTGAGTGCAGCCGCTCAGACGGCCTCCATCCCACCGCAAAAGCAACAACAATGCTGCAAAAACAACTCAAAAAGGGACCATCCGGCAGCAGCTCGGGAGCCCACATCCATCTCCTCTATCAGCAGCCAAAGTACCAACCAGGAAGAGACACTCAGCAAAGCTACAACTGTTCAAAGCCTGTTCTGAAGCAGACTCGAAAATGCTCTTCTTCCTCCGCCAAGAGGGGTTTTCAAGGTGACTTGCGAGCAAAGGATCTACACTGCCAAACGCAAGAGGCCACCCCAAACTGGTTAGCCAAAACCCTTGAGCAGAGGTAGCCTGGTTCAAAATGGCAACGCTTCCCTCTAAACCACCAAGTCCTTCTCAACGTTCTGACAAGCATCAGTTCCTTTATCTAGGGTGGGCAGAACCCAAAACATATTTATCTATCTGTTTATACAGTTTGGATGCAACTTTCGGCCCCTACACGGCCCCCCAGGTTTTCCAACAGTTCAAAACCCACAGCGATAAAAGCACATTGAAAAACCATTACCCATCAAGTCCCCCCTCCCAAACATCCGTCGTTAAATATTTAAAAACAGAGTTAAATATATACGACAAACATAAACACGTCGGCCAGAAAAGAAGGATCACTGAGGGAATGCCAGATGAAATGGAAACATCTTCACCAGCTGGCAGAAGACAGCGATAGATGAATCTCCGAATCTCTGCAGGGAGAGAGTTCCTGAGATTCGGGGCCACAACCAAGAAGGCCTGCAGTCACACAGGGCCCTAGATCACTATTTTTAGTCCATCCCAATATCATACTATTGGGGGGGGGTCCCTAGTGTGGGACTGGGGAGGCACACCCATTGGAGATTTTCTCCAGCACCAGCTCCATTGAAATGAATGGAGCAAGTTGTGAGCATGCTAGTAGTGTTGGGATTTGTGCAAGAGAATTTGCTGGCGGGTTATGTTCAGCAGCTTTTACCATTCTCCCTCCCTCCCTCTCTGTCTCATATTTTCTGGGATCGATAATGGCAACCGCTGCTCACCTCAGCCTAAAAATACAACTGCTAAACATCCAACTTTGGAAAGGCTGCATTTTCCTATTTACATACATCGAGGCTGAGACAGAGGAATTGTCTCCCTGGATCAGGCCCAAGGTCCATCTACGCCAGGGGGCTGTTTCCAAAAATAGCAGGCTGAGTGTCCTCGGGAAGCTCACAGACCAGTGCTGAGAAGGGACGGCTGTGCCCTCGGGTTGGCCTTCCGAATCAGAGGTAGACTGCTTTTGCACACTGAGGGTCTATTTAGCCATAATACTTAACAGCCATTCTCAGACTTGTAAGAGCAGTCCTAAGCAAATCTACTCAGAACTACATCCCATGTTATTCAATGGGGCTTACTCTGAGGAAAGTGTCCTTGGGATAACAGTCAGGGCCTTGTTTTGTTGGGCAGATATTCTTGGCTTACAGGTAGACCATGGTCTGGGATAGAGGCTATATATGGGGGGTAACTGGTAGGTGGATTGCCCTGCCTTAAATTCAGTTGGATTAGATTTTTCTTGTTTGTTTCTCTCATCCTAGGAAGCAGCAATCCCAGATAATGTATGAGTAACACAGGTTTCTTGGACCACACTGTTGATCTCTCCCTCTCCAGCTATTAAGGAGGCTAGAAATTCCTTTTCAGATTTCTTGGAAATAATTCTGTACCCCCCAAAACATGTGTGTCAAGAATATTTGTCATGGTTACATTGTTACACTTTACCCCTTATCCATAAGCAAAGATTCTGTTCTCATCAAACAAACCAACAGACCATCAGACAAAGTCAAGCAAACCGCAAGATGAGATACCAACCAATATCATAAAACCAAGATTATCAAAAACTCTCATGAAGAATGACATAAACATGCCCCACAGCAATGCAATATCCCCAGCTAGGCAAGGAACGGGAATGCCAGTAAAAGATGGGGATTACTCCACCATAACTATGGCAAGGTTATTAGGGCAGACTCTAGAACAGTGGTGGCAAACCTATGGCACTCCAGATGTTCATGGACTACAATTCCCATCAGCCCCTGCCAGCATAGCCAATTGGCCATGCTGGCAGGGGCTGATGGGAATTGTAGGCCACGAACATCTGAAGTGCCATAGGTTCGCCACCATGGCTCTAGAACAAAAGGATTTGTGCCTTTGATATGCTCAGGCCCAGAGCCAATGAAATCCTAAACAGAGCTACACTGTATTAAACCCACTGACTGCAATGGCTTTAAAAGGGTATAACTCTGCTTTAGATCGCACTGTGAATAACAGTAGTCACTTGGGGTGCGGAATTCATGACCGCCAGAGATATAAAAAGAAGGTCCTGTCGAGCTATCCTATGGGATATGAAACACAGGAGGGGCATTGTACCCCTTGACTTGCATTGAGGGAGGCAAGAGAGAAAAATCTTTCTCAATCACATCCTGTTCACTTTAACCCTCTTAACCAAACTTGCAGCTATATATTGTCCAAATTTCAGCTATGATTTTGCCACATTTCATTTTATACATTCTGTGGGACTGAGGTTTTTGCGGTGGGGAAGGGAGGGTCCATAAAAAAAACTGTTTGGAGCATCACATGTACCAGTGCCCCAAAATAAAAAGAGATTAGAACTGTTAACAGAACTGTAACTGTAACTTCATAATCCCCTTTCTGTGTTGTTCTTAGCACACCTTGCCTGAGACAGTTTGTTGTTTGCATTTGTCTCTAATTCTGTAACCCTGGTCCTATTCCATTGGTCACCAGATATTTCATGCTGTTTGACTGTCCTGTTTCATATCCTGCCATTCTCCTGGGTATCGGCCAAAAAGGTGGACTATTAAAAAGCAAATAAATAAGTAAATCAGGAAGAAGTTGGACTAGTTAACCCTGCTGTTTTTGAGAAAGGAGGGCTAGTTAATCCCTGTCAATAATAACTGCCTGCAACCAGATGGAATACAGTGACACAAAACATGGGTAACACCAAGTTCTGGGTTCAAGTCTTCCCCTGTAGCTCAAATTATCACCAACGCCACCCAGCAGAAATCAATAGGCTCTGAAGGTTGTAACATTGTTTAGGATTGCTGTCCTTTGTAAAGTCACCCATCTTTCAGTCCCCCAGGCCTCCATATGCTACACAGGAAGGTTCAGCAATACCTGCCTACCCTACGCAGCCGTCACAAAGGTTACCAAGTTTAATGACCGCAAAGCATCTTGAACACACTGTGAAAGCACTACATAATGCAAAACTCCGGAGTGTCTGTGGGAGATGCTGTCATCGGGAAGAAGCTCTTAGGCCAATTGCTTGTTATGGTTTTAACAGTCGGTAAGTATTGGATCTGGCAAGATAAATTTTAAGAATGCAACGTTAAATATTGCCAGCAACAACATTTGGCCCGCGTCCAAAGAGACAGGGTTTGGTGCCCTTGTCTTTCTCTTCCCATCTCAACAAGACACCCTGAAATGCTAAAGTCTGTGGGGCAGGAAACCTGTTGGTTTGACTGACGGCTTTATTTCGCCATAGACGGCCCCACTGCGTTTCTGGCCTGGCACAAATGCAATGCAGGCCGCAGAAAAATCTAAAGCCACCCCTTGCAAATCCCCAGATGGACAGGTCACAACTGGGATCCTCATGGGATCCAAAAAAAATTCAAAATCAGTATCTGTCCTAACATAGGATGCACAAAGCCAGCGCCGCCATAACGCAAACAAGAGAGTGGGCGATCGACAGTGACCGAAAAGTAATCATTCGCTTTTCAACTGGTGGCGCAGAGATGCCTTTTGTCTTCGTATGGATTGCAAGGGGGAAGGGGAGTGGGGGGGAGAAATAATTATGAAAGTCCAATCCATACCGATGGATCAATATTTTGCAGAGATCTGCTCTAGCCCGGCGTTGACAGCGCGGCCAAGCCCTGGATGAGAAAAGCGACGGAGGCCTGCGGGAGCTGTCCGCGCGCCCGGGTGCTGAACAGGCTCCCCGTCGAAACGCCGCGCGCTTCAGCACCGCCTGCAAAGATGGCCATTTCAAAACCCAAATAACCAGGACAGGCGGGTTTTCTTTGCTCCATCCCGTGTGCCTGTCATATTTGGGTTCTTTTTTAATATAGAAGTTGGGCCACCTTGCTGGAGCTTTATATAAGGATGACGCCAAACAGCGTTTGAGCAGAGATTTCCTTCCAAGAAGCAGCAAGTAGACCGCTTCGCCGTTCCAAAGCCTGTCAAAATTGTATTTTTTTCCCCCGGCGAAGTTGGGGGAAACAGTTGGGTCAGAGATGGTGAGAAAATAGGCTTTCCTTTAGTACAAAAGGGGATAAGAGATACTCAGCCACCACAGCTACACTGATCCTGTAGTTGTCTGAAATTGTCTTGGATCACTGGAGAGTTGTTGTGGGTTTTCTGGGCTGTATGGTTGTGTTCCAGTAGCATTTTCTTCTGGCGTTTCGCCTGCTGGGCCACAGATGCAGGCAAAACGTCAGGAGAAAACGCTACTAGAACACGGCCATACAGCCCCGGAAACTCCACAACACTCCAATGATTCCGGCCGTGAAAGCCTTCGACAATACTCTGCCTTGGATCAGCTGCCACAGACCCTGTGCCTCTCAGGTGGAAGGGATTTGGTGCCTAGGCTAGACATAGCTATAAGGCGTCGCTTGATTTTGGCAATGGAGCCAGCGCTATAGGGTTGGAAAATAGGGTTAGAGACGGTATCAACATCCCTCATACCCAAACTCCACGTCCCCAATTCGGGGAGGAAAGCATCTTTTTTAAAAAAAATCCTTGGGGGAAGAAAACTGTTAGCCAAAACCCTACCTCACCCCCTCCCAGACCCTAAAGCCGATTTCTTCAACCCCCTCGCCAGTGAACAAAAAACTGAATTTTTCTTTTCTCCTCCAAGAAACTTTCCCATTGGTTCCTGCGCCAAAGGCGATAACCGAGGGCCATCATTTTAGCCATGTATTGAAACTGCTTTTCCTAGAAAGAGGCAACGCGAACTGCTGGCGTTTTGTCTAAGGAAAAGCACGGTTATAAATATACCCTTTTAAAAAAAAGATATAAAGGGGGAGAGGGTTCAGATAAATTTGACTTGGGCCATGAACCTCCGGGGAGCACACGGCGTTTTTCAGGGAAAGGCAAAACAGGAATGTCCATTATAAATGCATGCAAAGGTAGGAATCAATTACCTTGGCAAGGGGAGAAAGATATGCTTATAGTTCATATTCCAATTTAACCTAATTATGAGACAACAGCAGATGCGTTTGGAACTCCGGCGGCCTCCCTGGAAACCCGAAACGGCTCCTACATAACTCTTGCAATAAGCCGGTGCGTTTTGTGTGTGTGTTTGTGTGTGTGTGTGTGTGTGTGTGTGTGTTTTAAAAGCTCTCTTGGATAGAGTTTAAAACACCATTTGGTTGATTAATTCCCCTTTATTGATCAATCTGCTATTTGGCAGCCGAGCCAGGCCCCCTCGCTGCATATATTTCAATACATTTCCCAACCATTAAAAGACACAAAATACTCTTAATTTTTTTTTGTAGTTTGTAAACTCCCTCCCTCCCCCCCCCCTCCTCCTCAAGCGTTCTTGTCGACAAGAAAACGGCGCAAAGGCCTCATCGCTCACTCCGAGGAAAGGAAGACGCCCCTAATGTAATAAAGGGCCTTTTAACAGCATGCAAATTGCATTATATAAATTTAATCTCTCTCCTCTTTAGGGGAACTTCGGAAGAATAACTTGCCGATTGTTAATGAAATGCCGACAGAAAAAAAGGGGGGGGGACGGGAGGGGGGGGACCAAGGAAACCCTCCTTCGGTCTAGATGAGCTCTAGAAGAGGTTTGGATATGTTGGAATTAAATCCCATATGATGCTGAAGAAGAGGTTTTGCTATCCCGGCTTCCCCACTATTTGAAATGCGGAGATTGGTCATAATGATGATGGAGAAGAAGAGCTGTCTTTTTATACCCTGCTTTTACTCTGCCTTTTGAGCCTCGAAGCGGTTTACAATCGTGGGAGGTCGGCGGGGCTGAGAGAGTTGGGAGAGAACCGTGATTGGTCCGGGGTCGCCCAACAGGCTTCATGTGGAGAAGCCTGGAATCGAACCCGGGGCTCCGGGTTAGAATCTGCCGCTGGTGTGGAGGAGGAGGGGATCAAAGCCAGTTCTCCAGGTCAGACTCCGCCCCTCTTAACCACGACACGACCCTTTAATAACGTGAGAATAAACTAACCGGGAAGAAAAGCGGAAATGTCACAGGAAAGTAGAGCACGTGGTTATTATTATTATTATTATTATTATTATTGAAGAGGCAGCTTTTGATCCTTTGGAACTGTTTTAATATTTCGCTTTCTGTTTTCTCACCCGGCTCCTGGCTCTTCTTGAGGGACCATAATTTCCCAGAAATGGAAACAGGAGTAAGATAATCCCAGCTCAGCCGGGTAGATTCGAGTCTAGAAGAACCTGAGAGGCCAACAAGGTGGGGCTGTTGGGAAGAGCTTTCCAAAGTCAAAATAAATAGCGGCCATGATAAATAATGATAAAATAATAGATAATAAAATGACTGTTTTTGGAAATATCAGCTGGCGCAATTCTCATGAACCCCATTCATTCCCCTCCCAGCCAGGATACCAATTTCCCTCAGAAACTATTTAATCACAGATAGATAGAAAGGATAGAGAGAGAGAGAGAGAGAGAGAGAGAGAGAGACCCTCAGAAACTATTTAATCACAGATAGATAGATAGATAGATAGAGAGAGAGAGAGAGAGAGAGAGAGAGAGAGAGAGAGAGAGAGAGAGAACGAAGAAAGTTGGCGGAAAATATGGTGTGAGTGTTACAAAAAAAATCACCTAATTCTGAATTTGGGGTGTAACCTCAGAAGACTTATTTGGGGGCATTTGGGGGGGATATTTTTTTGTGGGCCAGGAAGGGATCGGGGAAAGGGCAGGCGGGCATGAAATCCAAGTCGCCGGGCCAAAAAGCCAGGAGGCTCAGAAAATGATTAATTCACGAAGCGCGCGGGCGGGATTGGCCCGCCGCCGGGTTGCCAAAGAGTTTGCTGTGCTCACCGCGACCAATTTGGGTTCTTTTAAGTGCTCTTTTTATAGGAGAAATGCTCTCGCTCGCTCTCTAAATGCATGCACGTCTAATATCACATTTAATGCACCTCTCTCTCTCTCTCTCTCTCTCTTTCTCTCTCTCTTTGTCTCGAAATAAAACATGTTTTTGATTTGCAAGGTGGCATTCAGATACAAGCTCAGCTGCAACCCGCACACAAAAATGAGTCCCACAGTTAGGAAATAATTGGATCTGGGGGAGCAACCACGTAGATTGAAGCCCTCGCAAGACACATACGCTCGCTTCGGCGGCAGTCCGGCGCGCCTTTACTCGCGAGTAAAGCCGCCCAGAATTAGGTGGGGGCCGATCTTTTCTTACACCTGCGTCGAGCATTTGGTCATTGGCCGTAAATAAAGACGACGACGGCCACTACTGCTCCACCTGCGTGAGACCCTCTGCTTTTGGGGGTTTCCAAAGCTACCTTTCAGGGCACGGCTGGGCAGGGGGAGGAGCCCCCTGAAACGATTACTCGAAGCGTCGACCTGAGGCCACCCCGAAGTCCTCCGACCGAAGTTTGCGCCTGCTTTGTCCAGTGGCGACCCACATTTGCCAAGCTTTGGGAAATCGCTCGTGGTCCCGATGCAGGCTTTTGTCAGCCACACGGGGAAATATATATATTTCGAGTTTCATTTTATGGGGGGAAGGAAGGGAGCGGGGGGGGGGGTCCTGCAGACCCGCGAGGAGAGACCCGGTCCCCGAGCCGGTCTGACACCGCTCTCCTTTCCCACAAAACTCCCGGCAGAACCGGCAGCGGGACGGAATCCGAATCGACCTCGCCTTAATGGGGGGAGGGGGAGGCTGGCCCACACCCACGTTCCTTGCCCGGATTTCAAGAGATCTGGTCCCCGCGCACGTCTGAATGGAAAGACGTGTTAACCCTGATGTTGCTCCAGACCGAGCAGAGATTCCTCCCTTGTAATCCTCACCACCCTTACTTGGAAGTAAGCCCGAGCGAACCCAGGAGGGTCACGATCCCAAGAGCTGCTCTCCTGAAGACTGGAACGGTCTCCAGCACCACACTACCAACCGAGGATAGCCAGACCCAGAAGCCGGGCGGGGGAGGGGGAGGCACGGGATTTACTCCCAAGGAAACCTGCTCCATCTCGGGGCCCGAGTCTCCCCTCGTGGGGCTCGAGATCCGGGTAGAGCGTCCGGTGAGTCCCCGGCCAAGGAAAAGCAGAGGCCGGGAGCGCCTGCAAAATGTCCTGGGGGAGGCAGGTGGGGGGACACGGCTCCGACCTTGCAGGTCACCCTACTCGTGGCGTAAGTGGCACCCGGGTGGTCGTCACTGATCAGCCCTCTGCTGCAGAGCCGCCCGCCTCCCTCGCCTTCCCCCCCCCCCAAACAGAGGACAGAGGGAACAGGCAGAAATTCAACCAGCGCAGCTTTTCTCCTTTCCCCTTCTGGGGGAAGCTCCACCTGTTGAATGTGCACCTGTTGTGGGGCAGTTAAAGGCGTGGGGTGCCTCTCCCAAAGCGGAAAAGATCTCCCAGTTTCCAGCGGGCTCCCATCTTCCGGGGTGGGGGTGGGTGGGTACCCCGGCTATGGAAATGGAGTCGTCCGGTATTTTGGGGTAATTTTTTTTTTGTAATTAATAGGGGCCCAACCTAGAACTGTTTTTTTTTAAATAACTTTGTTGATTTTTTTTGAAGTTACGGTATTTTAATTTTTAGACGATGTTTGAAGTCCACTCCTTTCGCTCAACGGTGGCCTGGGAAATACTGGGTCCGAACAAAAGGTGTCCCTTATATATTCGCATGTAACCGTCGTCAGCCCAAACCCATTCGAAACCCAGGACTCGATTCGCCACCGTTCCTCGGAAGTAAGCCCCGCTGTGTCCTGCTGCACGTGTTTCCCACGCCCACGAGCAGCGGGAGGGATCGCTGCAAACACACCTCTCGAATAATCCTCCGTCGCCCCCTCCCAGGGAATCCCCGGGGGCCCCCGCTCAAACCGCCCGCAGGCGGGATTCGAACCCACAGCGCTCCTCTGGACGGCCCCCTACCCCGTATACCCCCTCCCTAAGGTCGCCCTTTGAATGAACCACGGGCTAAAGAGACAGGGTGCGCTTCAACGTACGGCTTAACAGCTTTGCGGATGGCCTTCTTGGGCCTCCAACTTGCACCGGATCGGACCCTGAAGAGGTTCGCTCCGTTTGGGGGAGGGTGGGGAGCTGCCCCCCCCCGCCTGCCTTGATGTTGCTTGGCTGCCTTTCTGAGCGGGCTGCGGCTTCCACAGGGTCGGTCCCTGATGCGCATCTGTTTAGAGCCCCCCCCCGTCCCGGGAGCGGAGCCCCCCCGGACGGACCGAGCCGACCCCCTCGCCCTCCTTTTGCAAGCAAGCGCAGGAGGGGGTCGCCTCGGACCGGATAAGAGCAGGACCAAGACCATTCATATCGCCGGCCACTAACAGCGCTTTGGAGGATCTGACCCTCATTTGCTGGACGGGGCGACTCCAGAGGAGACCTCTCCCCGGGCGGAGAAGCAGGAGACCACCCGAGCCTGCCTCGGTGGACAGAGATCTTTTCCCAGCAAGAAATATGACGTCTGGGGTACTGTGTGGTTTCCGGGCTGTATGGCCGTGTTCTAGCAGCATTCTCTCCTGACGTTTCGCCTGCATCTGTGGCTGGCATCTTCCTCTGAAGATGCAGCCTGGAAACCACACAGCACCCCAGTGATTCCGGCCGTGAAAGCCTTCGACGATGCAATATGAAGTCTGAAAATAACCACGTTACCTCCTCCCTTCTCCTCTCCCTTCTTCAAAGGCCCCAACAAAAAAGGGCGAGTACATTTTCAGGCCGGCCAGGAGAAATGCAGGGCCTGTGAGAGGAAGCTGGTCCATCAGGCATCCACGGAGGTCCACCAGTTTGGACCCTTCTCTTGCTCCCCTCTCCCTCCTCTTAGGAGCGAAACGATTTCAATCGTTTCGAATGATGCATTTTTAAGCGTGCAGGATTTTTATGTAGGGTTTGTGTGTTGTTAATTATGCCGGGAGCCGCCCCGAGCTCGGGAGGGGGCCGGGCGGCGCACAAGACCAATGAATAAAATATTTAAAAAATAATTTTAGTATCAAACGCAAGTTTCCCACGGGTGTGATCAGCTGGATCTTGGGAGAGCGACGAATGTGATTCCCTCCTCCCCGGTTTTTTTTTTTATGTATATTTTAAGGAGGGAAGAAGGAGTGAAAGAGACAAGGTAACTTGATTTCAGCGTCGTCAACATTATTTAAACTATTCCCCGAACTGGGCCCCCAATGAAATTTCCTTTGCAGATAAAAGGAAACGGAAGGAGGGAAAATTGAATTAAAGTCCTTTATTTGCCGTCGCTTGACAGGCGGAAGGGGGGTGGGTGGGTGATCAAGGAGCCCTGCGGATCCTTTTGCATTAGGCGCACCCAACCCAAGACCTCCCTCCCCCTATTCGAGAGCGCCTCTTGAAGAATCTGACGCGCTGGGCAAAGATTCAGCGGCCGTTGGGTCCCTCCGCAGCCGCCGTAGCCGCTCTCCAAGGTGCTGAACCGGCGGTGAAATTAACCAGCGAAGGGAAGATCCGCTCGGCCGCCTCTGGCCACTGCCGGCGGGGGGGGGGGGGGCTCTCCTTTTTTGTATTATTTTGTTTTTAATTGCCTCCTGCCAAGAGTCGCGGGGCTCCTTCAAACAGCCCCCATTTCTCGTGGTGGGATCTTCCGTGGGCCTTGTTGTGACTGTCAAACTTGGCAAGGTTTTTTTAAAACAAAGTTTTAAATTAAGCAAGAGAGATAGCCTTTAAAAAAAAGGACTAGTTTTTTCTTTCCTTCTCTCTCTCTTCCCTCCCTCCCTCCCTCCCTCCCTCCCTCCCCCTTCTTTCTTTCTTTCTTTCTTTCTTTCTTTCTTTCTTTCTTTCTTTCTTTCTTTCTTTCTTTCTTTCTTTCTTTCTTTCTTTCTTTCTTTTTCTCTTTCCTCCATCCCTCATCCCCTCCCTCCCTTCCTTCCTTCCTTCCTTCCTTCCTTCCTTCCTTCCTTCCTTCCTTCCTTCCTTCCTTCCTTCCTTCCTTCCTTCCTTCCTCCTTCCTTCCTTCCTTCCTTCCTTCCTCCTTCCTTCCTTCCTTCCTTCCATATCACTTATGTGTTTTCCCTACTGGGTTTTGCAATAAAAGCAATGTTCATCCCTCAGCCAATCTCCTTCTTCTCTCTCTCTCTTCTTCGCATGCTAGGAAATCTAAGTACAAACCACAAAGTTGAAATTGCTGGTTTTAATTGTTTTTAAAAGAGGTTGAAGGATTCCAAGAAATGTATCGGGCAGCTCTAGAAAACCACCTTTTAATTCCCTCCCCCCCTCTTCCTAGCTGGCAACTGAGAACTCTTTGTTTCTCTCTCATTCAGCTTTGTATTGATTGCCATATAAATACTGCTGGAAGATTCTGGATAGATGGATAGATGGATAGATGGATAGATGGATAGATAGATAGATAGATAGATAGATAGATAGATAGATAGATAGATAGATAGATAGATAGATAATTGATTGGGGTGAGGTTCCCCTCTTCCTACTAACTGAAGGCAGTGAGACTATTAATACAAAAATATACAGTTCTGTTTAGGATTATATCCATCTTTTGTCTTTTCACCTCCTAGCAATATGGACCCCTCCCCCCCTTCTAAAAACGTGCAGCTCAATCCTGGGCACGTTTTCTACTGACTTCAGTAAAGACTCGGTTCCTGAGCAGCAGTAGGACTTCACAAGCCTTTATTCCTCCTGGACGGCAGAAACTGGGGCAAAGTGGAGGAGCAGGACGGGCAGTAATATCCGCCTTTCCCTGTTCAAATCTGAGGCTAGACCAAAATATGTAAATACCAGGAGGCAGCTTGTATTTTAAAGGGATAAATCTGCAGCTATTCAGCGAAGAAGCACTAAAGTCCTTTGAAAACTCCCCTCCCCCGCCCCCCGCACACACACACAGTTCTGTGAACCAGCCCTTTATTTATGGAGATTTCCAAGACTGACACTTCTTTCGGGACTGAATTCTACAGAAGAGAGGACGATCTCTATTAATGGTTCTAGAGAAAGGTTGGGTTTGGAAAGCAGCGCAAATCGCAAGTGAAGGCAAATCTCAGCCTGGAATGAAAGAGGCACCCGTGTGGATTGGGGCTTAGAACAAATTGTCTCCAGGTATAGCGGGCAAACGCACAGAAGAAGTCCAAAGATACACGACCAGTTTGGATTTATTATGTGATGAGGATGATCGGCTTTCAAACGGTGGATGCTCCAGAATATAACACAGATACCATCCCACTACTTGGAAGGCTTATTATTGCAAAGGCTGGGCAACCCTCCCCCCACACCACAACTGTCCACACCAACCACACACACACACACACACACAGAGAGAGAGAGAGAGAGAGAGAGAGTGTGTGCTGGAAATTGGATTAAACCAGTCTAAACACATTGATGGAGGAATATAAAATATGGCAATCATTTTCTAGCACTTTGCTGCCTAACAGTCTTGAAACAGACAGGGAGATTTCCCTCCCCTTCCCCAGCCAATCAGTTTGTCTATCAATTATCTAACTATCGGAGGATCTTATTCATGCAAAGGGAATTAATGTAATTGCATAGGGATGCGCTGTGACCGAACTGGCTGAGTGTCCTCTGAACTCCCATTGGCTGCACACACACACACACACACACACACACACACACACACACACACACACACACACACACACACACACACACACACACACACACACACACACACACACACACACACACTCGCCTAAAGGGATTATCAAGGGAAATCAATTTGACAATTTTCCTATGTTTATGAGCCTCCGATTAGATTCTGAATAGCTTCTAATCTTGCAAAAGTACAGTCTAAACGCAAAGTGCTGCCTGTACATGTGAAAGTGTATTTTCAGCAGTGCCACACTTCAAAGGCCATCAGAAAGAATTCGATTTGCAATCATTACAAGCTGTGGGTTGGTTTTTTTTAAAAAAGAAGCAAAATGTATAAAATCCTCATGGTCCAGGTTGCAGACAGAGGTGTGATTTCTCCAAGTCTCTCATAGCTTCCAACATACACTGTCTTCCCCTGCTTCTTTCCCAGTTCAAATCTCATCTAGGTGAGTTTTCCAGAAAGGCTAGGTGTTTTGGGGAAGAGAGCCCTTCGCCGCCATGAGCGAGAATACTGGCCTGCTTTGCAGAGCTGGCGTACAAACTGCAGCGGCAGTATCGTCGAAGGCTTTGATAGGTGGAATCAACTGGCTGTTGTGAGTTTTCCAGGCTGTATGGTCGTGGTCTGGTGGTTTTTGCTTCTAACATTTTACCCACATCTATGGCTGGCATCTTCGGAGGTTTGTCAGAGTAAGATGTGTGCCAAAGGGAGAAACACACTATGCCACAGAAGAAGAGTTTGGATTTATATCCCCTCTTTCTCTCCCATGAGGAGACTCAAGAGGGCTTACAATCTCCTTTCCGTTCCCCCCACCCCACTCCACAACAAACACCCTGTGAGGTAGATGGGACTGAGAAAGCTCCGATGAACTCTGACAAGCCCAAGGCCCCCCAGCAAGAATGTAGGAGTGTGGAAATACATCTGGTTCACCAGATAAGCCTCTGCCACTCAAGTGGAGGAGTGGGGAATCAAACCCAGTTCTCCAGATTGGAATCAACCTGCTCTTAACCACTACACCACACTGTAGAAACACATCTCACTGTGACATGCTGCTCAAGATGATATCCATAGAGGTGGGCGAAATGTAAGGAGCAAAAACTACCAGACCGCAGCCATACAGTTCCAAAAGCCAACTGTAGCAGCAATACCTTGAACTCTTGACATGGGATATATAAAAGCATCACTAATAACATTCATAGAATCATCGAGCTGAAAGAGACCCCAAAGGCCATCTGGTCCAACCCCCTGCGACGCAGGAACACATAATCAAAGCACTCCCTACGTATGTTCATCTGGCCTCTGTGTAAAAACCTCCCTAGAAGGTTTAGTACTGGAAAACCCAGCCAGCCCTCACAGCTGTTCTTCTGCCTGTGAGGAGAGGTTGTTTTTTTTTGGAGGGGGGGGGTTCCTATACTCCACAGCCACATAAGCCCAGCTGAATATCAGAAGGGGCAGCCTGTGCACAGAGAAGGGGCAGAGTGCGAGGACTCAGGCAGTGAGTGGAAGGCACTCTGTACATGCTCAAAGACTGTCTCTTCTTTATTATCCAGGCTAAATTGATCTCATCAGACCTCAGACATCTAAGTAGAATCGTGATTAGTCCTCAGATGGGAGATGACCAAAGGAGCCCATGGTTGCTGCAGAGAAGCAGACGATGTTTGTCTCTTGCCCTGGTTTGGACAGGCTAGCTAGCCTTATCTCATTGGATCTGAGAAGCTAAGCAGGGCCAACCCGGGCAAGTATTTGGATGGGAGACCTCTAAAGAATACCAGGGGTGTGATGTGGTGGCAGGCGATGGCAAACCACCTCCAAACATCTCTTGCCCTGGAAACTCTACAGCATAGGTGTCAAATTCGCGGCCCTCCCAATGTTATAGACTACAATTCCCATCATGCCCTGCCAGCATCATGCTGACAGTGGATGATGGGAACTGTAGTCCATAACATCTGGAGGGCCGTGAGTTTGACACCTGTGCTCTACAGGGTTACCATAAGTCAGCTGTGACTTGAAGGCATTCCCCCCCCCCACAAATGACATAGTGAAGATGTTCTTCTGTGGTGGTTTGACTAGATCAGGTTCAGAACTGTAAAGTTTCTTCAGATAGCTGATGGATTACTATGCCCAAAGCCCCTGCCAGCATGGCCAATTGGCCATGGTGGCAGGGGCTGATGGGCATTGTAGTCCATGAACAACTGGAGAGCAGCAGGTTGCAGACCCCTGCATTAGACAGATGTAGCCCATGTAGTACTATTTTAATCTATTTTGGGAGAGGCCAGAGCTTGGTGGAACAGCATCCGCTTGGCACGCTGAAGGTCCACAGCTCCAGCCCCAGCATCTCCAGTTGGCTAAAAGGGACCAAGTGGGTGACACATGGGAAAGACTCACTCGCTCTGAGACTCCTGGAGGCAGGGGCCATGCTAGCCCCGAGTGCAGGCAATTCTCGACCTTTGGACACATAGAAGGGCAACTTTTATGGTGTTCATGTGAACCCTTGGGCATTAAAAAAAATCCCAAACAAACATAACAGGAACTGCTTCCAAGTTAGTTGCACGATCTTAAATCATCATGCGCAGCTTTGGACAGTTTGGCTTCTATGCATCTCCACAACATGCACGGGAGCTATCACGTGTCTAGAACTGAACACTGGTTTGAAAGAGGGCTGAGAGTAATATGCAGTTTCTGAGACCTGAGCCATCTATGGGCAAATACAGGGGAAGGAAGGAAAAATGGAACAGTGAAAAGAAAGGAAGAAAGAAAGTTCCTTCCGTCCTTCCGTCCTTCCGTCCTTCCGTCCTTCCCTCCCTCCCTCCTTCGCTCCCTCACTCCTTCCTCCCTTCCCTCCCTCCTTCTTTCCCTCCCTCGCTCCCTCGCTACTTCCTTCCTTCCTTCCTTCCTTCCTTCCTTCCTTCCTTCCTTCCTTCCTTCCTTCCTTCCTTCCTTCCTTCCTTCCTTCCTTCCTTCCTTCCTTGCTCCCTCCCTCCCTCCCTCCCTCCCTTTTTACAGATTTTTCCTTCCTTCGCACAATTCCTTCCTTCCCACAGTCAGTCAGTCAGTCAGTCAGTCAGTCAGTCAGTCAGTCAGTCAGTCAGTCAGTCAGTCAGTCAGTCAGTCAGTCAGTCAGTCAGTCAGTCAGTCAGTCAGTCTTTCTAAGAAAGAGAGCCTGCTTCTGGTCAGCTCAGGCTTGCCAACAGGCCTGGGTGGGGGACTTGAAGGGGAGCCACTGCCAGCACCTCCCCCAGAGGCTAGGCAAGGAAAGCAGCTCTTGGGAAACCCCTCAGGAAGGGCATGTGCTGGAGGAGACATGTGAGAGCAGATGTGCTGGCAAGAAAGTTTTTATGAGCTAGCTGGCCACTACACACACACACACACACACACACACACACACACACACACACACACGCAGGCACGCAGTCCAGATTAACCCTTCCCTCCCCCTGGACCGACCAGCTGCTTGGCAAAGCCCCCAGTCTCCCTGGTGCTCTGCGTTTCTCGGTGCTCCCCTCCCTCCCCATCATTCCCCGGCTCATCAGCATGTTAATGAGGAACCGTTCTAATTAATAGGTTCAATCAGGGAAGCCAGAAGATATGATCCCGCTGTCTATCGTTCCCCAACCTCTCTGCCTTCCCAGCCCTCCCCTCTCCCGTCCACCCCGGCCTCCTCCTCACGATTAGCTAATGCAAACAAATACTCTTGATGGGTTCATTTGACAAATCCAATTTAATTATGCCCTAAACCAGATATGAGCATTTCCAGGGTGGAAACACGGGGAGATTCATTTCCCTCCCTCTGTCTCTCTCCTTCGGATGATATGCTACACACAGCACACAATACACAGCACACAGCACACAGCACACAGCACAACTGGGATTTGTTTGATTGGGGGTGGAGGTACGACCACCAGTCCCGAAATACGTGCTTGAGCACATCTATGTGAAAATAATAGAACAACTTATGTATATTTATGGGTGGCCATGAGCTTCATTTATGGTTTGCAGTTTGCAGGAAGCCACAATGAACAACTGAGCAGTCCAGCATTAAAAAGGGCAGACTTGTGTATCTGGGAGACCTGAGTTCGAATCCCCACATTTGCCCTGGAGGCTTGCTGGGGGACCGTGGAGCAGCCACATTCTCTCAGCCTAGCCTACCGCACAGGAACGTTGTGAGTCGAAAATGAAGGAATGGAGAATGGTGTGAGCTCTCTTGGGTCCCTCTTGGTGAGAGAGGTGGTGTCCCAGTGAAGGAAATAAAGACCCAAGTAAATAAAGCCCCACCCTACCCTATTCTTGCCCCCAGTACAGAGTTTTGATCACTGGAAATTAGTATGCAAGTCTTATGTGGGGCCAAGTTATATGTGTTCATTAGAAATCAGTAGGCCAAGCACGAGAGTTACACATATTCATCCTCATTGCCTGCTAATTTCTGCACTGATGCAGAGACTTGATCCAAAACAGCCCCCCCCCCCCAACTAGGAAGAAGAAAAATAGTTTGGAATGTTATCCCCCCCTTTCTCTCCTGTACGGAGACTCAAAGGGGCTGACAATCTCCTTTTCCTCCCCCCCCCCCCGCAACAACAAACACCCTGTGAGGGGGGTGGGGCTGTGACAACTCCAAAGAATTGTGACTAACCCAAGGTCACCCAGCTGGCTTGTGTTGGAATGCACAAGCTAATCTAGTTCAACAGATAAGCCTCCACACCTCAAGTGACAGAGCAGGGAATCAAACTCGGTTCTCCAGATTAGAGTGCACCTGCTCTAAACCACTACACCACACTGGCTCTCAGGAGACTGTGCTTTGGTAGTCTCAGAGACAGTAAAGGAAATGAGGCCTCCTCAAAGACAGCATTGGGGCTTGTGGAGCCAGTCCCTATGTGTGGGGTGTGGAAGGTCAGGATCTCCCCTCCCCCTCAGCCTTCTCAATGGCATCCCAAACTGAACTTTGGTCCCTTTGTGCAATAGAATTGAATGGGATCCATTGAGAGCTCAGCCAACATTCCCCTCCAGTAGTAACTCCACCCCCTCATCTGCATATTCCAGCCTCCCATTCCTAGGTCTTTTCTGCACAAGTTGCTTACAGCATTTCCAACCTGCTAATGCTTCGCTTTTTCCGGGGGCGTTCTGCACATCTCCCCCCCCCCTCCAGTTTGGGTCTGAAAACGTTTCCAACAAATTGTTGCTTTGTCATTTCAGAAAACACTTTTCTCGCAACGTTTTCCCCTGAAACGTTCCTGAGCTAACTTCTCTCACTGTGTGCTCAGACTAGAATGATTCCTTCCTCTAACTAATCCCCCCTGTGCGTACCTCCCCTTCAGCGCTTGGTCTGTTTTGCCCCTCTCTGCTCACTTTTCCAATTTTGTGTGTTCTTTTTTTCTCATTGGGTCAGCGATGCTATGAATCGGAGCTACAGCGCATGCATGGAAAACAAACAAGCAAAACGATAGCAGCCAGGAAACGTTTCCAACAGAGGAGTGCGGACAAACTTCACAGAAAACGATGGGATCCAAAACACCTTTGAAAGGAGGCAAGCGCGGAAAAGGCGTCCGATACGCTAACAAAACCGGCAACCGGCTTTTCCAGGAATTTATAAAACACACCATTTTAACGTTATTATTACTTATTTATTGCAACATTTCTATCCAGACTCTCCTCCAGGTAGTACACCATCCTTTCCCAAAAGAGTTCCAAGCACTTTGCTGACCTCTTTACAACAAACAGGAAAGCCGATATGATTAGCAGCTCCGTAATAACAGGTGAAGGATGGCTGCCGGTGGCACGTATTTTGTGACAGCCGTGACATTCAAGAGCTGGGTTCGAATCTCCACTCTGTTACGAAAGCTTCCAAGAATCATAGAGCTGGAAGAGGCTAGAAGGGCCATCCAGTCCCACCCCTGGCCATGCAGGAAGACACAATCAAAGCACTCCTAACAGATGGCCATCCAGTCTCTGTTTAAAAACCTCCAAAGAAGGAGACTCCACCATCCTCAGAGGCAGCATATTCCACTGTCAAACATTGTCAGGAAGACCTTCCTAATGTTTAGGTGGAATTTCTTTTCCTGTCCTGTCAATCCTCTTTCACTTTGTTCCAGTCACACACTCTAACCTGATTAAAACCCTTATAAGAGCCCTTTGGTCTTCATTGTGGGAGAGAGGGGATGGAAAATAACTGAAACAAAATAAAATCCATCAGACAAGGAATATTTTAACTCATAGCTCATTCTTTCCATTGCTGCCGTTTGTAAGTTCACCTCTATTCCTTCGCAGACGTGTGAAGAGAACACCTTTGACTGCCAATGACTTAGGATAAAATCCCTGCAAGAAATTCCTCTTCTTAAACGGAAAGGAATTGGGGAATGCCCCCACCTTTCTCTTTGAAAGCAATACAGAGGGGAAGCTCTTTTGTCATGGGGCAAGAACACAGATGTCTTACCAGGCCAGGTGATCGGGATCAGCAGCAGCAGCAGCAGGCCATTGCTTTCACATCCTGCCTGTGAGCTCCCAAAGGCACCTGGTCGGCCACTGCGAGTAGCAGAGGGCTGGACTGGATGGACTCTGGTCTGATCCAGGAGGCTCGTTCTTATGTTCTTATGGCAAACCGCGGGCCCTTTTCTCTGGGCACCATGATACGTGGGAAGTTCTCTTGCACATTTGCACTTTTGCATTTATTTATATTCTGATTTTCTCCCCAGTGGAGATTCAAGTTAGCTTTTAAAATGTTCTCCCCTCCTTCCTCATTCTCCTACCACAACCCTGAGAGGTGGGCCAGATGGAGAGCTTAGGGCGGGCCCGAGATCACCCAGCGAGCTCCCATGGTAGAATTCGAACCTGGGTTGTCCAGGGTCCTAATATCCCACTCTATCCACTAATCACACTGACTCTCTTAGTCTCAGCAAAAGCTACATGATTCCACAGGTCAACCCTCTGCCTGGTTTGCAACTACAAGGATGCATAAACTGCACCTGTTGAATTTCTACTTATTTTGCAGCTATGAAGGAGAAGAGGAGGAGTTTGGATTTATACCCAGCCTTTCTCCCCTACAAGGAGACTCAGGGCGGCTTACAAACTCTTCTCCCTTCCTCTCCCCGCAACAGACCCCCTTTTGAAGCAGATGAACTGTGATTGGCCCAAGGCCACCCAGCAGGAATGTAGGAGTGGGGAAACAAATACGGTTCACCAGATAAGAGTCCGCCGCTCAGGTGGAGGAGTGGGGAATCAAACCTGGCTCTCCAGGTTAGAGTTCACCTGCTCTTAACACTACGCCAAGAGGTACAGAAGAATTCGGCAGGGGGTTAAATAAATAAGCAACAGCAGCCGTGCACACTTTTTGTATTTCAGAATTACTATTATTATGTGAAGAATGTTTAGGGGGGGGGGGTTGCGGTGTATGTGTGTGTGTGTGTGTGTGTGTGTGTGCGCCTGGGTTTATCTTTCATACTCATCAGCCCAATCTCACCCTTCCTTGAAATTCTGTGGACTCTGAAATTCTGCAGCCATAATAGTTTGTAGTATCATATCTGAGATGGGGGGTAGTGGAGACTCCAATTTCTGATACAGAAGAGTTTCCAGAGGGGGGTAAATTAGTCACAGGGGTCCTCGTTAGAAGGAGAGAAGCAAAATGGAGACTTTTTCCCCAAATGAATTCCTTGTTGGAAAGGGAGCATCTATGTGGCCAGCGTTGGAACAAACGTCCCCCCACCCCCCCCACCCCCCTGTGCATAGAACAGCTCGGGTCGAGACCAACAAGATTTGGGGGGCGAGAGACTAGCAAGTCAAAACTTCTTTCATCCGTTTCTGGCCGTTGCCACCCAATTCATTTTAAAGCGTCTTGAGGCGGGAAATAAAACGTTTCCTCCGAGGAGGTATGCGTGGTTTTCACCCCAAAACGTTTTATTTCCAGTCTCAAAACATTTTAGAACAATTCTTGAGGCGGAAATGTTTTCAAAACGGGTTCCCTTCTGCACGGTCTCTTTAAAACATTTCCTGCGCCTCTCCGCTGGTCCCCCCAATTCCTCCTTGCTTCCATTTTTTGTGAGCTCGCTCTCCGTCCCCCCTTGCCTGTTTTTGGAGCATATCTGCTTTTTTTTATTTGGGGGAGGGGGATCTCCAAATCATTGATTGCACAAGGAGCTGTGTGTCGCAGCCTGAGGCTGCGAAGCTTTGAAGTATCGATTCTTCAATGAAGTGAAGAAAAAAGAAAGGGAGAAATCACAAAATGGTGCCCGGGAATCGTTTCAAGGGGGTGAGACCAGGAACGTTTTACAAACATTTCATGGGACTGGTGCAGACATGTTGCTGTCTCTGAAGCAGTGGTGGGATCCAAAAATGTTAGTAACAGGTTCCCATGGTGGTGGGATTCAAACTGTGGCGTAGCATGAATGGGGCTGGGCCGGGCATGACGGGGGCGTGGCCAGGCATTCTGGGGGCGGGGCTGTGGCAAGGACACAGCCGCTGCGCTGGTCCTTTGGCGGGAAACGAATGCACGCAGGCGCAGGCT
This sequence comes from Sphaerodactylus townsendi, assembly GCF_021028975.2. Lineage (NCBI taxonomy): Eukaryota > Metazoa > Chordata > Lepidosauria > Squamata > Sphaerodactylidae > Sphaerodactylus > Sphaerodactylus townsendi. The sequence continues at coordinate 13,012,965 of NC_059425.1, read as the reverse complement.
GCCACGCACGCCGGTGCACCTACTGCTAGATTGCTTCAAGTTCTGCGCGCTACTGCTGAGAGGAGGGGCGTAACAAAGGCAAAAATCACGTGGCAAAATCACCCATTAGTAACCCCCTCTCGGCACACACAAATAATTAGTAACCTACTCTCGGGAACCTGTGAGAACCTGCTGGATCCCACCTCTGCTCTGAAGCTATATTGTACCCCCTCCATCTCAAATGACCTTCTAAGCGCAGAGAGAAGACTAAAGTGACCCGGGTTACTTCCTGCTGTGCAATAAACCCCCTCTCTTTTCTTACGACAATTGTCCTAGTTTGGTGCATGGATGCCACCTTTGCAACCATGCCGTTCCTATGTATTGTCGAAGGCTTTCAAGGCCGGAATCACAAGGGGTGTTTGTGGGTTTTCCAGGTTATATGGCCGTGTTCCAGTAGCATTTTCTCCGGACGTTTTGCCTGCATCTGTGGCTGGCATCTTCAGAGGAGCCTGTGAAGATGGCAGCCACAGATGCAGGCAAAACATCAGGAGAAAATGCTACTGGGACATGGCCATACAGCCCGGAAAACCCACAAGACCCTGATGCTAGTCCTTCCAAACATTTACAGGGAAGGGACAGTGTCTCAGTGACGGAGCGCACAGTTGGCATGCCGAAGGGTTCACATTCAATCCCTGGCATCCCCACTTTAAAAGACCAGGCAGCAGGTTATTTGAAAGCCTCAACCTGAGACCCTAGAGCAGTGGTGGCGAACCTATGGCACGGGTGCCACAGGTGGCACTCAGAGCCCTCTCTGTGGGCACGCACAAACAGAGTGCCCCCCTCACACACACATCTAGGTTGGCCTGGGCCGCTGGGCTCAATTATTAGCATTAAACCTAAGATCTAGTTTTGGGGAAGCAGTGTAGATAACCCTGTTAAGCGCTGTTAAACCCCACTGATTTTCATGCAAAGAACTAAAGCGCGATCCTTTACCTGGGAATAAGCTCAGTTGCAGGCAATGGGGCTTGCTTTTGAGTAAAACCTCCTAGGGCCGTGATTCTCCCATTGGAAGAGTTGCACGGTTGCTTCAAAGCAAAGCCACCGACTCCCACCAAGCTTACTCCCGAGTAACGCACGCCTCGGAGCCAACCGTTTTTTCTAAACTAAAACCTCAGTATTCAGGTTAAATTGCCGTGTTGGCACTTTTGGGTTGCAATTTGGGCACTCGGTCTCGAAAAGGTTCGCCATCACTGCCCTAGAGACCTGTAGCCCCTCTGAGCAGACAAGATAGGTCTTTTCGCATGGATGATTTGAGTCAGTTTCATGAATTCCTGTGTCCAGGGCAGCTTCCCTAAAAGACACCTTAATTGCTGCTACGGTTCTTGCAAAGCAAAGCAATGGTTCTTGCAGGGCTTTGAGTCTGAAAATCAACCATAAGAGCTGATTGGCGTGGCTGAACCAATCCCCCCAGTGTGCCGATGCTCTAGAACGCAACCCAGAACGGCTTGCCATGTGGCGCGGCGCTTTGGCCGGCCCAAAGGCAGAAATCTGAAGAGCCTCGGCCTCTGGCCATGGCGCAGGGACCCTCCCATCTGTTTGCCCTCTCCGGATTCCTGCAGCCATCCGGGCCCGTGGCCTTTCTGAAAAGGACAGGTCAGCCCAAATGGCATTAAAAAAAGCCACCTCCAGATGCTGTCCACTAAACCCTCTGCCCCCCCTGCCTCTCCCCACCGCCAAAGTCCCAGCTGTAGTGACCTCTGGGTCTCCTGCCTGCTTGCCCAATAGGCTCCCCCTCCATCTTCGATGCGGCCGTCGCCTAGGCAACCGTATCTGACCCCGGCCGGCTCCCAGGACCCGCCTATCGATTGCAAAGATAATAAATGGACAGCAACCGCATGCCTGTTCTCTCTCTCCCCCCACCCAATCCACTTCTCCTCTTTTCTTGTGTAGCTCTTTGATGGAGTCTTATTCTGATCCTCCAGGGTAGGGAGGAAAGGTAATTGGGTTAACTCTTTGGGAACCAGAGGGTCCAAGGACACCTGGAGCTGAAGGGCCCTCCAAAGATCATCTAGAGCAGCTGCCTTGCAGTGGCGTGGGAAGATGTAAGATGTCTCAGGGACATTTAGTTGGCTCCCCAAGGTCCAAAGACCTAGTCTGGCCACTTTGGTCATTTCCCCCCATAACTGCTACACAAAGGTACACTGTCTTGGGACATGGAGGTTCTACGGCTGCCAAGACAGTGAAAAAAAGTATAGAAACCAGAGCTACTGAATGCGGCAACTGAATTTTCAGTATCTCATCCTGCAAAGATGTTTGTTTCTGAAAAGAAATACCTTTTATTAAAAAAACACACATCTTTCCGAATCAGGCCAGCTATTCTTCCAAATGAGGTCACCTGCGCAAATGAGGTGACGCAATGGCGTAAGAGCAGATGCACTCTAATCTGGAGAACTGGGTTTGATTCCCCGCGCTGCCACTCGAATTGTGGGGGCTTATCTGGTGAACCAGATTAGCGTTTGCACTCCAACCCGTGCCAGCTGGGCGACCTTGGACTAGTCGCAGCTTTTTGGAGCTCTCTCAGCCCCACCCACCTCACAGGTGTTTGTTGTGGGTGAGGGGGGGAAGGAAAAGGAGATTGTAAGCCCCTGTAGGTCTCCTTACAGGAGAGGAAAGGGGGGATATAAATCCAAACTCTTATTATTATCTCCAGGAATTTGGCAGGCTGGACTTGGCAACCCTATCTGAAAACTGGGGCTGCCAAGGTCAAAGGCAGCGCGCGGGGGGGGGGGGGGGGGGGGTCTGCAGCTGAGACCTTCCAAACCTCTACTTATTTTGCTCTCCAAGGTGCTCCCCCCCCTCCAGCACCCAGAGATGATGAACAGCCACCCAGGCTTCTCAGAGCCAGGATTCAGCGTCTCTGGCTCCTTTGCTGAAAAGGCGACGCTCCTGCGGTCCATTAAGAAGCCAGAGACAACGTTAAGCACTTAATTTACTGTGTGGGAGCTGATGTGGGGTTGAGTACCCCCGGTCCATTTAGGCCGAGCCACGGGGGCAGCGGAGCCCAGGGTGATGGCGAGGAGGGGGGGCCGGAGGATGTCATTAGAGGACCGGCCCCGGCCTGCAGGCGCAGAGAGCTGCTCTTCAGATGAAAGGGGAAGGAAGCCGGAAAGGTGCGCTAATGGGGCCCCTGCATGAGGCTGAAGAGACCTGCAGGCCTGCCAGCCGCACAAAGCGACACTTCAGACTCTACTTCAGCAGCCGGGGCGAGGGAGAGGCGAGATCCCGCTCGGAGCTCTTCAGGGGCCTTTTCGCTGCCACCCTGAAGTGCTTTTCAGAGCCAGGGCCCTGCTGTGCTCTCGCTGGCGGGCTCAGGTTGCCCCTCGCCTCCAGGGAGGAAGAGGATAGAATCATAGAGTTGGAAGGGGCCAGGCAGGCCGTCAAGAAGAAGAAGAAGAAGAGGAAGAAGAAGAAGAAGAAGAAGAAGAAGAAGAAGAAGAAGAAGAAGAAGAAGAAGAAGAAGAAGAAGAAGAAGAAGAAGAAGAAGAAGAAGACGACGACGACGACGACGACGACGAAGACGAAGACGAAGACGAAGACGAAGACGAAGACGAAGAGTTGGATTTATATCCCCCCTTTCTCTCCTGTAAGGAGTCTCAAAGGGGCTTACAATCTCCTTTCCTTTCCCCCCTCATAACAAACACCCTGTGAGGTGGTTGGCATGAGAGAGCTCTGAAGAACTGTGACTAGCCCGAGGTCACCCAGCTGGCGCGTGTTGGAGCAGACAAGCTAATCTAGTTCCCCAGATAAGTCACCACACCTCAAGGGGCAGAGCAGGGAATCAAACCCGGTTCCCCAGATTAGAGTGCACCTGCTCTTAACCACTACACCACGCTGGCTCAGTGATACAGTGTCTGCCTGGATTTATATCCCCCCTTTCTCTCCTGTAAGGAGACTCAAAGGGGCTTACAAACTCCTTTCCTTTCCCTGCTCATAACAAAAACCCTGTGAGGTGGTTGGGATGAGAGAGCTCCGGAGAACTGTGACTAGCCCAAGGTCACCCAGCTGGCGTGTGTTGGAGCGCACAAGCTAATCTAGTTCCCCAGATAAGCCTCCACAGTTCAGGCGGCAGAGCAGGGGATCAAACCCAATTCTCCAGATTAGAGTGCACCTGCTCTTAACCACTGCACCACGCTGGCTCTCAATGCAGGATCAGCCTAGCACACCCCTGACAAGTGCTTGTTCGGCTGCTTGAAGATTACCAGTGAGGGGGAGCTCGCCGCCTCCCAGTGTGGTATAAGAGTTGTGGACTCTAATCAAGAGAACCAGGTTTGATTCCCCACTCCTCTGAATGAGTGGTGGGCTCTTATGCATCTGTTTCCTGCTCCTAAGAGCAGCGGTGGCGTAGGAGGTTAAGAGCTCGTGTATCTAATCTGGAGGAACTGGGTTTGATTCCCAGCTCTGACGCCTGAGCTGTGGAGGCTTATCTGGGGAATTCAGGTTAGCCTGTGCACTCCCACACACGCCAGCTGGGTGACCTTGGGCTAGTCACAGCTTCTCGGAGCTCTCTCAGCCCTACCCACCTCACAGGGTGTTTGTTGTGAGGGGGGAAGGGCAAGGAGATTTTAAGTCCCTTTGAGTCTCCTGCAGGAGAGAAAGGGGGGATATAAATCCAAACTCCTCCTCCTCCTCCTCCTCCTCCTGCTCTTCTTCTTCTTCTTCTCCTCCTCTTCCTCCTCCTCCTCCTCCTCCTCCTCCTCCTCCTCCTCCTCCTCCTCCTCCTTCTTCTTCTTCTTCATGTGAAGCCTCCTGGGTGACCTTGTGCCAGTCCCAGTTCTCTCTGAACTCTCTCAGCCCCACCTGCTTCACAAGGTGTTTGTTGTGAGGAGCGGAAGGGATAGAGTTGGCAAGCTACTCTGAGACTCCACCCTCCCTGGGCCCCACCCCCCAAATCTACAAGAATCCCTAATCCAGAGCTGGCAACCAAATCCCCTTCTTTGGCTCTCTGCCCTCCCGACCTCAGCTGGTGCCGCAGATACACCCTTTTCAACAAGAAGAACTAAGTAGAATTGTTGCTTCATCTGCCACATGCTGGGCCGTCTTTGTTTCTGGATGCTCCACTTGTGTTTCCCTCGGTGGCACAGTAAGAAAAGGATCTTATCGTGACCTGCGTCTGAAGATGCTGACCATAGAACATCGGGAACAGAAACAACTAGACCCGGGCTACACCGACCGCCCAGAAACCCCACAACAGCCAATCGATTCCAGCCGCGAAAACCTTTGACAATACACAGTCCTGTTTCTTTAGCAGAGTCTTCACAAGGTGTTATTTCCCAGCCGCTATTATTAACCTCCGTGCCTTGACAAACTTCCCACACCCTCCCTGTCTTGAAAGGACAGGGCGTTTGTCTCCAGGACAGTTGGCAACCTGCAGGGGTTGGCAAAAGACCCCCTTTGTGGGCAAAAGCTGCGAAGAGGCTCTGTGTCTTTAAGAAGCGAAGTGGTAGCTGGCCTATCGATCCACAGCCCAGGGCAGGTGACCTCTGGGTAGCCGTGGGGGTTAAAGATCAGCGGTCCCGTCTGTTCCCATGAGGGCCCAAAGGCCCCGGCCAGATGAACTAATTAGAGTCTGGCCTTTTCTGGGGAGGGGGGGGGTGGCACACCGTGCAGGTGACACGTGTGTGGCTGTCTTGGAGGAGGGGGGGGGAGTTCAAGACTGCACGCACGTTCTGGCTTTCCAAGGATTTGCACGTCTTTCCTGGGCCCGAACGGCTAGCGGGAGATGCCAACAGTTCACTACAGGAGGCTTAGCAAAATTTCACATATCTTGGAAATATTCACTTCGTGGATGCACCGAAGGGGATTGGAACTGGAACTTTGTAAATGCTGTTGATGTTAATTCGGGCCGCCGTGTCGGGGGTTTTACGGAATGCGCCGATTCGCTTAGCAGAGATGGAAAATGTCTTTGCCCTCTGCCAGCTCTCGGAAAGAGCTTTACACAGTGTTGCCTCCAGCCAGTTCCTAATGAACCCATCTGGCGTAGATTTCCTTCTTTTGGCTTTGGGAGTCTTGTGGGGAGAGCGGGGAATTTGGCAGACCGCTGGGGTTGGCGAAGTGGATCGGCCACCGCGAAGTGGGCCCTTATTGGGAAACCCATCTCTGATATTATATCGACTTGAAGAAGAAGAAGAAGAGTTTGGATTTATATCCCCCCTTTCTCTCCTGCAGGAGACTCAAAGGGACTGACAATCTCCTTGCCCTTCCCCCCTCACAACAAACACCCTGTGAGGTAGGTGGGGCTGAGAGAGCTCCAAGAAGCTGTGACTAGCCCAAGGTCACCCAGCTGGCGTGTGTGGGAGTGCACAGGCTAATCTGAATCCCCCAGATAAGCCTCCACAGTTCAGGCGTCAGAGCGGAGAATCAAACCCGGTTCCTCCAGATTAGATACACGAGCCCTTAACCTCCTACGCCACTGAGATACATGTGGTATGAGGCCCCTTCCGCGCATGCAGAATAACGCACGCTCAATTCACTTACACAATTGTTTGCAAGCGGATTTTGCTATTCCGCACAGTGAAATCCAGCTGCAAAGAGCATTGGATTGAGAGTGCTTTTTTCTGCATGTGCGGAAGAAGCCGAAGTGTGGAGTCTGGCATTTGTTTTTTTTGTTTTTTGGATGTTATTTGCAATAATTCCACTTGCATTTGGGGTGCGGATTCTTGTACATGCGATGGTTCGCACGTGGTTCTAAAACATACAAATATTTGATTAAAATTAAATAAAAGCTAAAGATCACATGGACTATTTTCATTCGTAGCGGAGGTGTAGTAGGTTCTTTGCGATTGTGTCTTGATTGACATCCCTGGAAATTCCTGAGATTTGGGGGTGGAGCTTGGGAAGAGAGGGGCCGGGACCTTTGCAGGATATAATGCAACAGGGTCTAGCTAGGTTTGTCAGATCATAAGAACATAAGAACGAGCCTGCTGGATCAGACCAGAGTCCATCTAGTCCAGCACTCTGCTACTCGCAGGGGCCCACCAGGTGCCTTTGGGAGCTCACAGGCAGGATGTGAAAGCAAGGGCCTTCTGCTGCTGCTGCTGCTCCCGAGCACCTGGTCTGCTAAGGCATTTGCAATCTCAGATCAAAGAGGATCAAGATTGGTAGCCAGAGATCGACTTCTCCTCCATAAATCTGTCCAAGCCCCTTTTAAAGCTATCCAGGTTTGGGAAACCTGATCCAGTTTGGGAAACTCCTGGAGATCTGAGGGTGGATCCTAGGGAGGACAGTGACCTCAGTGGGGTACAAGGACTTATAGAATCCACCCTCCAAAGCAACCCCCATTGTCCAGGGGGACTGATCTCTGGAGATCAACTCTAATTCCAGGGGGTCCCCAGATCCCACCTGGGGACTGGTATCTCCAAGCCCTCCGAAGCAGCCTTTTCCAGGGGCGTACCAACCAAGGAGACATATGGGGTCAAATGTCCCTGGGCTGTGGCCATTTAGTCACTGGGGGGAAAATCACCCACATCCTGTTCCCCTCCTCCTTCCCCCCAGGTCCATACACTGACTTCAAGACAAGTGATTCAAAAAACAGTTGTTTGGTTGTAGTGGGGGAGGGCGGCGTGAAACTCAGATGTTGCACAGGGCTGCATTTTTCCTAGATACGCCTCTGGCCTTTCCCTCCAGGGTAACGCAGCAGTGGCGTAGGAGGTTAAGAGCTCGTGTGCTACAGAGAACGCCAATTAATCCCAAATAATCTGGAGGAACCGGGTTTGATTCCCAGCTCTGCCGCCTGAGCTGTGGAGGCTTATCTGGGGAATTCAGATTAGCCTGTACACTCCCACACACACCAGCTGGGTGACCTTGGGCTAGTCACAGCTTCTCGGAGCTCTCTCAGCCCCACCTACCTCACAGGGTGTTTGTTGCTGGGAAGGACGAGGAGATTATAAGCTCATTTTTTGTAATTCCTACAGGAGAGAAAGGGGGGATATAAATCCAAACTCTTCTTCTTCTTCTAGTCTGGAGATGTATCACAATTTCGAGGAGATCTCCAAGTCCCGCGTGGAATCTGTCTCCTTAGTTTTCCCGAGCGCACGTTTTTCAAATAGCATGCAGGAGGCCTCATTTTCCTTACAAAATTAAACGAAATAATAGCTTCATTGAAAACCACCCCCCACCCCCCAGTCTGCTGACGACAGCATTTGCAAAATAAATAAATAAAATAAAATCCCCCAGCCACAGGGGCTAGAAACTTGACCCCTTAAACAAGCGGATCTTCCCCATGTGCTACAGAGCACACTAATTAATCCCAAATAATTCCAGAGCGATCGCAGAAGAGCAGGGAGCCTTTCCTTTTACCCTGACGGACATGCTGTTTATCCTGCGCTATGGAAGGAAAAGTAGGGACTTTTTGGCCCGACCCCTTGCCTGGCCCTACCCTGAAGAGGCCTTTTCGTACGGGTGCCCTGGAGTTCAGCGTCAGGAGGGTGGACACTTAAAAATAGGAAGGGGGGAGGAGGGGCATAAAAGAAGGCAGCCAGAGGAGAAATAGATCATCAGACAGAATAAGCAGTATAGAGTATTGATTTAAGCCCTTGATTTGAAAGGAAAAGAACAATGCGATAGCTGCAGAGACTGCTGAAGGCGGACAGATTTAGCTTTGCCTTCTGTGATCAATAGCCCGATACATCAGGCGTCACCATGGAAACCTGGGGTTGCAGAAGTGGGGTGGAAATGGAGGTGTATGGATATGGGCGGGGGGGGGGAGATACACGAACAAGAAATGTCAGGCACGGAAAGGAGGAGGGGAAAGAAGCCACCACCCCCTACCCCAGCCTAGACTTTCAATCTTTCTTTCTCCCCTTCCTTTTCTCCTCCTACACTCTAAATAAGAAACGGTAAGAATATCCGCCATCAGACCCTTTCAGGATTGGGAGCTGGAACGGGCAAAAGCGTTCACGTTCTACAGAACTCCTCCTTGAAGCGGAACAAGAACTCTGTGAGAGCTGAAAGCTCGCATGCTTAGGCACTGACTTCAAGGTACATTGACTGGGGCTAGGTGTCTAAAATGAGAGTTGTTGGGTCTTCCGACCCACCCCAGAGCTTCAAAAAGCTAATCGGGAGACTGGGAATGACAGCTGGGCTGATCAAGGACTTTAAGGGACTACACTTGGGCACCGTTAAATAAAAATCACGTATTTAAAAATCATGTATCTAAGGGCCAACCCTCTGGCTCTGGCCCTAATTGATCTAAGGCACAGGTGTCAAACTGGCAGGGGATGATGGGAACTGTAGTCCATAACCTCTGCAGGGCCGCGAGTTTGACACCTATGATCTAAGGGCTACCACACGGGCACTGTTAGAAGAAATGTTGGTGGCTGCTTCTCAGGTTTGAACAGGAAACAGGACGAAAAACATTCATCGTCGACACGGCACCCTTTCCATCATTTGAGGAAGGGGTTTGTGGGGCGTGCCATTCACAGGTTCTGTTTACAAATGGGGGCAATCCGATCGCTTATACTTAAAGGGCTGAGTTATAGAATTCTAAACGTTCTGACGTGGCCCGATACACGAATTTTAAAAAAACCTTCGTCGATTGAGCTTGTATGAATTTCTACCAAACGATCGGTGGACTGAAGCTACGACAAGTTGCATATAAGCGAATGTGATTTGGCTGAAGAGGAAAAGGAATGCCTTCTTTGTACAGCGGGACCTTGGTTTTCTTCGGTAATTCGTCCAGGAAACCTCGGTGAAAACCGAAACCCACGAAAACGGAGGCTCCCGTTGGCGAGCAATGGAAATGCACGGGTCGCCAGTTTTCGTTGTGAAATTAGCATGCGTGTGCCAACGAAAAGCGACGAAAACCGAGCCGAACAATGAAAACCAAGACAAAATTTTCAGGGAAACAATCGACGAAAACCGAAACCGACGAAAACTGGCGACAACGAAAATCGAGGTTCCACTGTATTGTCGAAGACTTCCACGGCCAGAATCACTGGGGTGTTGTGGGGTTTCCGGGCTGTATAGCCGTGTTCGGGTAGCATTTTCTCCTGACGTTTCGCCTGCATCTGTGGCTGGCAGCGTCTTCAGAGGATCTGAAGACGAAGATTATCCTCTGAAGATGCCAGCCACAGACACAGGCGAAAATGCTACTGGAACACGGCCACACAACCCGAAAAAAAACCCACAACACCCCAATACCTTCTTTGTTTTTAGATGTTGTGGGCCTGGGGTATGGCAGGAGGCATCCTTTGTCCAGAAGCATCCTCTTTTGCTCTCCCAGATGATGAAATGCCTGCTCTGATGAAGTACCTACAACTGGTTGTGTGGAAGACCTCAGCCTGAGACACTGGAGAGCAGCTGCCAGCCTGAGTAGACAACCCTGACCTTGATAGACCAAAGGTCTGATTTAGCATATGGCAGCTTCATGTTTTGGTGAGGGGCCGTGGCTCAGTAGAAAAGCCTCTGCTTGCCATGCAGAAGGTCCCAGGTTCAATCCCTGCCATCTTCAGTTACAAGGACTGGGCCGTAAGTAATGGGGAAGACCTCTTTGTTCTGAGACCCTAGGCAGGGGTCTTCAAACTATGGCCCTCCAGATGTTCATAGACTACAATTCCCATGAGCCCTACCACTTGGCCATGCTGGCAGGGGCTGATGGGAATTGTAGTCCATGAACATCCCCCCCCCACCCCCCCCCCCCCCCACCCCCCCCCCCCCCCACCCCCCCCCCCCCCCACCCCCCCCCCCCCCCACCCCCCCCCCCCCCCACCCCCCCCCCCCCCCACCCCCCCCCCCCCCCACCCCCCCCCCCCCCCACCCCCCCCCCCCCCCACCCCCCCCCCCCCCCACCCCCCCCCCCCCCCACCCCCCCCCCCCCCCACCCCCCCCCCCCCCCACCCCCCCCCCCCCCCACCCCCCCCCCCCCCCACCCCCCCCCCCCCCCACCCCCCCCCCCCCCCACCCCCCCCCCCCCCCACCCCCCCCCCCCCCCACCCCCCCCCCCCCCCACCCCCCCCCCCCCCCACCCCCCCCCCCCCCCACCCCCCCCCCCCCCCACCCCCCCCCCCCCCCACCCCCCCCCCCCCCCACCCCCCCCCCCCCCCACCCCCCCCCCCCCCCACCCCCCCCCCCCCCCACCCCCCCCCCCCCCCACCCCCCCCCCCCCCCACCCCCCCCCCCCCCCACCCCCCCCCCCCCCCACCCCCCCCCCCCCCCACCCCCCCCCCCCCCCACCCCCCCCCCCCCCCACCCCCCCCCCCCCCCACCCCCCCCCCCCCCCACCCCCCCCCCCCCCCACCCCCCCCCCCCCCCACCCCCCCCCCCCCCCACCCCCCCCCCCCCCCACCCCCCCCCCCCCCCACCCCCCCCCCCCCCCACCCCCCCCCCCCCCCACCCCCCCCCCCCCCCACCCCCCCCCCCCCCCACCCCCCCCCCCCCCCACCCCCCCCCCCCCCCACCCCCCCCCCCCCCCACCCCCCCCCCCCCCCACCCCCCCCCCCCCCCACCCCCCCCCCCCCCCACCCCCCCCCCCCCCCACCCCCCCCCCCCCCCACCCCCCCCCCCCCCCACCCCCCCCCCCCCCCACCCCCCCCCCCCCCCACCCCCCCCCCCCCCCACCCCCCCCCCCCCCCACCCCCCCCCCCCCCCACCCCCCCCCCCCCCCACCCCCCCCCCCCCCCACCCCCCCCCCCCCCCACCCCCCCCCCCCCCCACCCCCCCCCCCCCCCACCCCCCCCCCCCCCCACCCCCCCCCCCCCCCACCCCCCCCCCCCCCCACCCCCCCCCCCCCCCACCCCCCCCCCCCCCCACCCCCCCCCCCCCCCACCCCCCCCCCCCCCCACCCCCCCCCCCCCCCACCCCCCCCCCCCCCCACCCCCCCCCCCCCCCACCCCCCCCCCCCCCCACCCCCCCCCCCCCCCACCCCCCCCCCCCCCCACCCCCCCCCCCCCCCACCCCCCCCCCCCCCCACCCCCCCCCCCCCCCACCCCCCCCCCCCCCCACCCCCCCCCCCCCCCACCCCCCCCCCCCCCCACCCCCCCCCCCCCCCACCCCCCCCCCCCCCCACCCCCCCCCCCCCCCACCCCCCCCCCCCCCCACCCCCCCCCCCCCCCACCCCCCCCCCCCCCCACCCCCCCCCCCCCCCACCCCCCCCCCCCCCCACCCCCCCCCCCCCCCACCCCCCCCCCCCCCCACCCCCCCCCCCCCCCACCCCCCCCCCCCCCCACCCCCCCCCCCCCCCACCCCCCCCCCCCCCCACCCCCCCCCCCCCCCACCCCCCCCCCCCCCCACCCCCCCCCCCCCCCACCCCCCCCCCCCCCCACCCCCCCCCCCCCCCACCCCCCCCCCCCCCCACCCCCCCCCCCCCCCACCCCCCCCCCCCCCCACCCCCCCCCCCCCCCACCCCCCCCCCCCCCCACCCCCCCCCCCCCCCACCCCCCCCCCCCCCCACCCCCCCCCCCCCCCACCCCCCCCCCCCCCCACCCCCCCCCCCCCCCACCCCCCCCCCCCCCCACCCCCCCCCCCCCCCACCCCCCCCCCCCCCCACCCCCCCCCCCCCCCACCCCCCCCCCCCCCCACCCCCCCCCCCCCCCACCCCCCCCCCCCCCCACCCCCCCCCCCCCCCACCCCCCCCCCCCCCCACCCCCCCCCCCCCCCACCCCCCCCCCCCCCCACCCCCCCCCCCCCCCACCCCCCCCCCCCCCCACCCCCCCCCCCCCCCACCCCCCCCCCCCCCCACCCCCCCCCCCCCCCACCCCCCCCCCCCCCCACCCCCCCCCCCCCCCACCCCCCCCCCCCCCCACCCCCCCCCCCCCCCACCCCCCCCCCCCCCCACCCCCCCCCCCCCCCACCCCCCCCCCCCCCCACCCCCCCCCCCCCCCACCCCCCCCCCCCCCCACCCCCCCCCCCCCCCACCCCCCCCCCCCCCCACCCCCCCCCCCCCCCACCCCCCCCCCCCCCCACCCCCCCCCCCCCCCACCCCCCCCCCCCCCCACCCCCCCCCCCCCCCACCCCCCCCCCCCCCCACCCCCCCCCCCCCCCACCCCCCCCCCCCCCCACCCCCCCCCCCCCCCACCCCCCCCCCCCCCCACCCCCCCCCCCCCCCACCCCCCCCCCCCCCCACCCCCCCCCCCCCCCACCCCCCCCCCCCCCCACCCCCCCCCCCCCCCACCCCCCCCCCCCCCCACCCCCCCCCCCCCCCACCCCCCCCCCCCCCCACCCCCCCCCCCCCCCACCCCCCCCCCCCCCCACCCCCCCCCCCCCCCACCCCCCCCCCCCCCCACCCCCCCCCCCCCCCACCCCCCCCCCCCCCCACCCCCCCCCCCCCCCACCCCCCCCCCCCCCCACCCCCCCCCCCCCCCACCCCCCCCCCCCCCCACCCCCCCCCCCCCCCACCCCCCCCCCCCCCCACCCCCCCCCCCCCCCACCCCCCCCCCCCCCCACCCCCCCCCCCCCCCACCCCCCCCCCCCCCCACCCCCCCCCCCCCCCACCCCCCCCCCCCCCCACCCCCCCCCCCCCCCACCCCCCCCCCCCCCCACCCCCCCCCCCCCCCACCCCCCCCCCCCCCCACCCCCCCCCCCCCCCACCCCCCCCCCCCCCCACCCCCCCCCCCCCCCACCCCCCCCCCCCCCCACCCCCCCCCCCCCCCACCCCCCCCCCCCCCCACCCCCCCCCCCCCCCACCCCCCCCCCCCCCCACCCCCCCCCCCCCCCACCCCCCCCCCCCCCCACCCCCCCCCCCCCCCACCCCCCCCCCCCCCCACCCCCCCCCCCCCCCACCCCCCCCCCCCCCCACCCCCCCCCCCCCCCACCCCCCCCCCCCCCCACCCCCCCCCCCCCCCACCCCCCCCCCCCCCCACCCCCCCCCCCCCCCACCCCCCCCCCCCCCCACCCCCCCCCCCCCCCACCCCCCCCCCCCCCCACCCCCCCCCCCCCCCACCCCCCCCCCCCCCCACCCCCCCCCCCCCCCACCCCCCCCCCCCCCCACCCCCCCCCCCCCCCACCCCCCCCCCCCCCCACCCCCCCCCCCCCCCACCCCCCCCCCCCCCCACCCCCCCCCCCCCCCACCCCCCCCCCCCCCCACCCCCCCCCCCCCCCACCCCCCCCCCCCCCCACCCCCCCCCCCCCCCACCCCCCCCCCCCCCCACCCCCCCCCCCCCCCACCCCCCCCCCCCCCCACCCCCCCCCCCCCCCACCCCCCCCCCCCCCCACCCCCCCCCCCCCCCACCCCCCCCCCCCCCCACCCCCCCCCCCCCCCACCCCCCCCCCCCCCCACCCCCCCCCCCCCCCACCCCCCCCCCCCCCCACCCCCCCCCCCCCCCACCCCCCCCCCCCCCCACCCCCCCCCCCCCCCACCCCCCCCCCCCCCCACCCCCCCCCCCCCCCACCCCCCCCCCCCCCCACCCCCCCCCCCCCCCACCCCCCCCCCCCCCCACCCCCCCCCCCCCCCACCCCCCCCCCCCCCCACCCCCCCCCCCCCCCACCCCCCCCCCCCCCCACCCCCCCCCCCCCCCACCCCCCCCCCCCCCCACCCCCCCCCCCCCCCACCCCCCCCCCCCCCCACCCCCCCCCCCCCCCACCCCCCCCCCCCCCCACCCCCCCCCCCCCCCACCCCCCCCCCCCCCCACCCCCCCCCCCCCCCACCCCCCCCCCCCCCCACCCCCCCCCCCCCCCACCCCCCCCCCCCCCCACCCCCCCCCCCCCCCACCCCCCCCCCCCCCCACCCCCCCCCCCCCCCACCCCCCCCCCCCCCCACCCCCCCCCCCCCCCACCCCCCCCCCCCCCCACCCCCCCCCCCCCCCACCCCCCCCCCCCCCCACCCCCCCCCCCCCCCACCCCCCCCCCCCCCCACCCCCCCCCCCCCCCACCCCCCCCCCCCCCCACCCCCCCCCCCCCCCACCCCCCCCCCCCCCCACCCCCCCCCCCCCCCACCCCCCCCCCCCCCCACCCCCCCCCCCCCCCACCCCCCCCCCCCCCCACCCCCCCCCCCCCCCACCCCCCCCCCCCCCCACCCCCCCCCCCCCCCACCCCCCCCCCCCCCCACCCCCCCCCCCCCCCACCCCCCCCCCCCCCCACCCCCCCCCCCCCCCACCCCCCCCCCCCCCCACCCCCCCCCCCCCCCACCCCCCCCCCCCCCCACCCCCCCCCCCCCCCACCCCCCCCCCCCCCCACCCCCCCCCCCCCCCACCCCCCCCCCCCCCCACCCCCCCCCCCCCCCACCCCCCCCCCCCCCCACCCCCCCCCCCCCCCACCCCCCCCCCCCCCCACCCCCCCCCCCCCCCACCCCCCCCCCCCCCCACCCCCCCCCCCCCCCACCCCCCCCCCCCCCCACCCCCCCCCCCCCCCACCCCCCCCCCCCCCCACCCCCCCCCCCCCCCACCCCCCCCCCCCCCCACCCCCCCCCCCCCCCACCCCCCCCCCCCCCCACCCCCCCCCCCCCCCACCCCCCCCCCCCCCCACCCCCCCCCCCCCCCACCCCCCCCCCCCCCCACCCCCCCCCCCCCCCACCCCCCCCCCCCCCCACCCCCCCCCCCCCCCACCCCCCCCCCCCCCCACCCCCCCCCCCCCCCACCCCCCCCCCCCCCCACCCCCCCCCCCCCCCACCCCCCCCCCCCCCCACCCCCCCCCCCCCCCACCCCCCCCCCCCCCCACCCCCCCCCCCCCCCACCCCCCCCCCCCCCCACCCCCCCCCCCCCCCACCCCCCCCCCCCCCCACCCCCCCCCCCCCCCACCCCCCCCCCCCCCCACCCCCCCCCCCCCCCACCCCCCCCCCCCCCCACCCCCCCCCCCCCCCACCCCCCCCCCCCCCCACCCCCCCCCCCCCCCACCCCCCCCCCCCCCCACCCCCCCCCCCCCCCACCCCCCCCCCCCCCCACCCCCCCCCCCCCCCACCCCCCCCCCCCCCCACCCCCCCCCCCCCCCACCCCCCCCCCCCCCCACCCCCCCCCCCCCCCACCCCCCCCCCCCCCCACCCCCCCCCCCCCCCACCCCCCCCCCCCCCCACCCCCCCCCCCCCCCACCCCCCCCCCCCCCCACCCCCCCCCCCCCCCACCCCCCCCCCCCCCCACCCCCCCCCCCCCCCACCCCCCCCCCCCCCCACCCCCCCCCCCCCCCACCCCCCCCCCCCCCCACCCCCCCCCCCCCCCACCCCCCCCCCCCCCCACCCCCCCCCCCCCCCACCCCCCCCCCCCCCCACCCCCCCCCCCCCCCACCCCCCCCCCCCCCCACCCCCCCCCCCCCCCACCCCCCCCCCCCCCCACCCCCCCCCCCCCCCACCCCCCCCCCCCCCCACCCCCCCCCCCCCCCACCCCCCCCCCCCCCCACCCCCCCCCCCCCCCACCCCCCCCCCCCCCCACCCCCCCCCCCCCCCACCCCCCCCCCCCCCCACCCCCCCCCCCCCCCACCCCCCCCCCCCCCCACCCCCCCCCCCCCCCACCCCCCCCCCCCCCCACCCCCCCCCCCCCCCACCCCCCCCCCCCCCCACCCCCCCCCCCCCCCACCCCCCCCCCCCCCCACCCCCCCCCCCCCCCACCCCCCCCCCCCCCCACCCCCCCCCCCCCCCACCCCCCCCCCCCCCCACCCCCCCCCCCCCCCACCCCCCCCCCCCCCCACCCCCCCCCCCCCCCACCCCCCCCCCCCCCCACCCCCCCCCCCCCCCACCCCCCCCCCCCCCCACCCCCCCCCCCCCCCACCCCCCCCCCCCCCCACCCCCCCCCCCCCCCACCCCCCCCCCCCCCCACCCCCCCCCCCCCCCACCCCCCCCCCCCCCCACCCCCCCCCCCCCCCACCCCCCCCCCCCCCCACCCCCCCCCCCCCCCACCCCCCCCCCCCCCCACCCCCCCCCCCCCCCACCCCCCCCCCCCCCCACCCCCCCCCCCCCCCACCCCCCCCCCCCCCCACCCCCCCCCCCCCCCACCCCCCCCCCCCCCCACCCCCCCCCCCCCCCACCCCCCCCCCCCCCCACCCCCCCCCCCCCCCACCCCCCCCCCCCCCCACCCCCCCCCCCCCCCACCCCCCCCCCCCCCCACCCCCCCCCCCCCCCACCCCCCCCCCCCCCCACCCCCCCCCCCCCCCACCCCCCCCCCCCCCCACCCCCCCCCCCCCCCACCCCCCCCCCCCCCCACCCCCCCCCCCCCCCACCCCCCCCCCCCCCCACCCCCCCCCCCCCCCACCCCCCCCCCCCCCCACCCCCCCCCCCCCCCACCCCCCCCCCCCCCCACCCCCCCCCCCCCCCACCCCCCCCCCCCCCCACCCCCCCCCCCCCCCACCCCCCCCCCCCCCCACCCCCCCCCCCCCCCACCCCCCCCCCCCCCCACCCCCCCCCCCCCCCACCCCCCCCCCCCCCCACCCCCCCCCCCCCCCACCCCCCCCCCCCCCCACCCCCCCCCCCCCCCACCCCCCCCCCCCCCCACCCCCCCCCCCCCCCACCCCCCCCCCCCCCCACCCCCCCCCCCCCCCACCCCCCCCCCCCCCCACCCCCCCCCCCCCCCACCCCCCCCCCCCCCCACCCCCCCCCCCCCCCACCCCCCCCCCCCCCCACCCCCCCCCCCCCCCACCCCCCCCCCCCCCCACCCCCCCCCCCCCCCACCCCCCCCCCCCCCCACCCCCCCCCCCCCCCACCCCCCCCCCCCCCCACCCCCCCCCCCCCCCACCCCCCCCCCCCCCCACCCCCCCCCCCCCCCACCCCCCCCCCCCCCCACCCCCCCCCCCCCCCACCCCCCCCCCCCCCCACCCCCCCCCCCCCCCACCCCCCCCCCCCCCCACCCCCCCCCCCCCCCACCCCCCCCCCCCCCCACCCCCCCCCCCCCCCACCCCCCCCCCCCCCCACCCCCCCCCCCCCCCACCCCCCCCCCCCCCCACCCCCCCCCCCCCCCACCCCCCCCCCCCCCCACCCCCCCCCCCCCCCACCCCCCCCCCCCCCCACCCCCCCCCCCCCCCACCCCCCCCCCCCCCCACCCCCCCCCCCCCCCACCCCCCCCCCCCCCCACCCCCCCCCCCCCCCACCCCCCCCCCCCCCCACCCCCCCCCCCCCCCACCCCCCCCCCCCCCCACCCCCCCCCCCCCCCACCCCCCCCCCCCCCCACCCCCCCCCCCCCCCACCCCCCCCCCCCCCCACCCCCCCCCCCCCCCACCCCCCCCCCCCCCCACCCCCCCCCCCCCCCACCCCCCCCCCCCCCCACCCCCCCCCCCCCCCACCCCCCCCCCCCCCCACCCCCCCCCCCCCCCACCCCCCCCCCCCCCCACCCCCCCCCCCCCCCACCCCCCCCCCCCCCCACCCCCCCCCCCCCCCACCCCCCCCCCCCCCCACCCCCCCCCCCCCCCACCCCCCCCCCCCCCCACCCCCCCCCCCCCCCACCCCCCCCCCCCCCCACCCCCCCCCCCCCCCACCCCCCCCCCCCCCCACCCCCCCCCCCCCCCACCCCCCCCCCCCCCCACCCCCCCCCCCCCCCACCCCCCCCCCCCCCCACCCCCCCCCCCCCCCACCCCCCCCCCCCCCCACCCCCCCCCCCCCCCACCCCCCCCCCCCCCCACCCCCCCCCCCCCCCACCCCCCCCCCCCCCCACCCCCCCCCCCCCCCACCCCCCCCCCCCCCCACCCCCCCCCCCCCCCACCCCCCCCCCCCCCCACCCCCCCCCCCCCCCACCCCCCCCCCCCCCCACCCCCCCCCCCCCCCACCCCCCCCCCCCCCCACCCCCCCCCCCCCCCACCCCCCCCCCCCCCCACCCCCCCCCCCCCCCACCCCCCCCCCCCCCCACCCCCCCCCCCCCCCACCCCCCCCCCCCCCCACCCCCCCCCCCCCCCACCCCCCCCCCCCCCCACCCCCCCCCCCCCCCACCCCCCCCCCCCCCCACCCCCCCCCCCCCCCACCCCCCCCCCCCCCCACCCCCCCCCCCCCCCACCCCCCCCCCCCCCCACCCCCCCCCCCCCCCACCCCCCCCCCCCCCCACCCCCCCCCCCCCCCACCCCCCCCCCCCCCCACCCCCCCCCCCCCCCACCCCCCCCCCCCCCCACCCCCCCCCCCCCCCACCCCCCCCCCCCCCCACCCCCCCCCCCCCCCACCCCCCCCCCCCCCCACCCCCCCCCCCCCCCACCCCCCCCCCCCCCCACCCCCCCCCCCCCCCACCCCCCCCCCCCCCCACCCCCCCCCCCCCCCACCCCCCCCCCCCCCCACCCCCCCCCCCCCCCACCCCCCCCCCCCCCCACCCCCCCCCCCCCCCACCCCCCCCCCCCCCCACCCCCCCCCCCCCCCACCCCCCCCCCCCCCCACCCCCCCCCCCCCCCACCCCCCCCCCCCCCCACCCCCCCCCCCCCCCACCCCCCCCCCCCCCCACCCCCCCCCCCCCCCACCCCCCCCCCCCCCCACCCCCCCCCCCCCCCACCCCCCCCCCCCCCCACCCCCCCCCCCCCCCACCCCCCCCCCCCCCCACCCCCCCCCCCCCCCACCCCCCCCCCCCCCCACCCCCCCCCCCCCCCACCCCCCCCCCCCCCCACCCCCCCCCCCCCCCACCCCCCCCCCCCCCCACCCCCCCCCCCCCCCACCCCCCCCCCCCCCCACCCCCCCCCCCCCCCACCCCCCCCCCCCCCCACCCCCCCCCCCCCCCACCCCCCCCCCCCCCCACCCCCCCCCCCCCCCACCCCCCCCCCCCCCCACCCCCCCCCCCCCCCACCCCCCCCCCCCCCCACCCCCCCCCCCCCCCACCCCCCCCCCCCCCCACCCCCCCCCCCCCCCACCCCCCCCCCCCCCCACCCCCCCCCCCCCCCACCCCCCCCCCCCCCCACCCCCCCCCCCCCCCACCCCCCCCCCCCCCCACCCCCCCCCCCCCCCACCCCCCCCCCCCCCCACCCCCCCCCCCCCCCACCCCCCCCCCCCCCCACCCCCCCCCCCCCCCACCCCCCCCCCCCCCCACCCCCCCCCCCCCCCACCCCCCCCCCCCCCCACCCCCCCCCCCCCCCACCCCCCCCCCCCCCCACCCCCCCCCCCCCCCACCCCCCCCCCCCCCCACCCCCCCCCCCCCCCACCCCCCCCCCCCCCCACCCCCCCCCCCCCCCACCCCCCCCCCCCCCCACCCCCCCCCCCCCCCACCCCCCCCCCCCCCCACCCCCCCCCCCCCCCACCCCCCCCCCCCCCCACCCCCCCCCCCCCCCACCCCCCCCCCCCCCCACCCCCCCCCCCCCCCACCCCCCCCCCCCCCCACCCCCCCCCCCCCCCACCCCCCCCCCCCCCCACCCCCCCCCCCCCCCACCCCCCCCCCCCCCCACCCCCCCCCCCCCCCACCCCCCCCCCCCCCCACCCCCCCCCCCCCCCACCCCCCCCCCCCCCCACCCCCCCCCCCCCCCACCCCCCCCCCCCCCCACCCCCCCCCCCCCCCACCCCCCCCCCCCCCCACCCCCCCCCCCCCCCACCCCCCCCCCCCCCCACCCCCCCCCCCCCCCACCCCCCCCCCCCCCCACCCCCCCCCCCCCCCACCCCCCCCCCCCCCCACCCCCCCCCCCCCCCACCCCCCCCCCCCCCCACCCCCCCCCCCCCCCACCCCCCCCCCCCCCCACCCCCCCCCCCCCCCACCCCCCCCCCCCCCCACCCCCCCCCCCCCCCACCCCCCCCCCCCCCCACCCCCCCCCCCCCCCACCCCCCCCCCCCCCCACCCCCCCCCCCCCCCACCCCCCCCCCCCCCCACCCCCCCCCCCCCCCACCCCCCCCCCCCCCCACCCCCCCCCCCCCCCACCCCCCCCCCCCCCCACCCCCCCCCCCCCCCACCCCCCCCCCCCCCCACCCCCCCCCCCCCCCACCCCCCCCCCCCCCCACCCCCCCCCCCCCCCACCCCCCCCCCCCCCCACCCCCCCCCCCCCCCACCCCCCCCCCCCCCCACCCCCCCCCCCCCCCACCCCCCCCCCCCCCCACCCCCCCCCCCCCCCACCCCCCCCCCCCCCCACCCCCCCCCCCCCCCACCCCCCCCCCCCCCCACCCCCCCCCCCCCCCACCCCCCCCCCCCCCCACCCCCCCCCCCCCCCACCCCCCCCCCCCCCCACCCCCCCCCCCCCCCACCCCCCCCCCCCCCCACCCCCCCCCCCCCCCACCCCCCCCCCCCCCCACCCCCCCCCCCCCCCACCCCCCCCCCCCCCCACCCCCCCCCCCCCCCACCCCCCCCCCCCCCCACCCCCCCCCCCCCCCACCCCCCCCCCCCCCCACCCCCCCCCCCCCCCACCCCCCCCCCCCCCCACCCCCCCCCCCCCCCACCCCCCCCCCCCCCCACCCCCCCCCCCCCCCACCCCCCCCCCCCCCCACCCCCCCCCCCCCCCACCCCCCCCCCCCCCCACCCCCCCCCCCCCCCACCCCCCCCCCCCCCCACCCCCCCCCCCCCCCACCCCCCCCCCCCCCCACCCCCCCCCCCCCCCACCCCCCCCCCCCCCCACCCCCCCCCCCCCCCACCCCCCCCCCCCCCCACCCCCCCCCCCCCCCACCCCCCCCCCCCCCCACCCCCCCCCCCCCCCACCCCCCCCCCCCCCCACCCCCCCCCCCCCCCACCCCCCCCCCCCCCCACCCCCCCCCCCCCCCACCCCCCCCCCCCCCCACCCCCCCCCCCCCCCACCCCCCCCCCCCCCCACCCCCCCCCCCCCCCACCCCCCCCCCCCCCCACCCCCCCCCCCCCCCACCCCCCCCCCCCCCCACCCCCCCCCCCCCCCACCCCCCCCCCCCCCCACCCCCCCCCCCCCCCACCCCCCCCCCCCCCCACCCCCCCCCCCCCCCACCCCCCCCCCCCCCCACCCCCCCCCCCCCCCACCCCCCCCCCCCCCCACCCCCCCCCCCCCCCACCCCCCCCCCCCCCCACCCCCCCCCCCCCCCACCCCCCCCCCCCCCCACCCCCCCCCCCCCCCACCCCCCCCCCCCCCCACCCCCCCCCCCCCCCACCCCCCCCCCCCCCCACCCCCCCCCCCCCCCACCCCCCCCCCCCCCCACCCCCCCCCCCCCCCACCCCCCCCCCCCCCCACCCCCCCCCCCCCCCACCCCCCCCCCCCCCCACCCCCCCCCCCCCCCACCCCCCCCCCCCCCCACCCCCCCCCCCCCCCACCCCCCCCCCCCCCCACCCCCCCCCCCCCCCACCCCCCCCCCCCCCCACCCCCCCCCCCCCCCACCCCCCCCCCCCCCCACCCCCCCCCCCCCCCACCCCCCCCCCCCCCCACCCCCCCCCCCCCCCACCCCCCCCCCCCCCCACCCCCCCCCCCCCCCACCCCCCCCCCCCCCCACCCCCCCCCCCCCCCACCCCCCCCCCCCCCCACCCCCCCCCCCCCCCACCCCCCCCCCCCCCCACCCCCCCCCCCCCCCACCCCCCCCCCCCCCCACCCCCCCCCCCCCCCACCCCCCCCCCCCCCCACCCCCCCCCCCCCCCACCCCCCCCCCCCCCCACCCCCCCCCCCCCCCACCCCCCCCCCCCCCCACCCCCCCCCCCCCCCACCCCCCCCCCCCCCCACCCCCCCCCCCCCCCACCCCCCCCCCCCCCCACCCCCCCCCCCCCCCACCCCCCCCCCCCCCCACCCCCCCCCCCCCCCACCCCCCCCCCCCCCCACCCCCCCCCCCCCCCACCCCCCCCCCCCCCCACCCCCCCCCCCCCCCACCCCCCCCCCCCCCCACCCCCCCCCCCCCCCACCCCCCCCCCCCCCCACCCCCCCCCCCCCCCACCCCCCCCCCCCCCCACCCCCCCCCCCCCCCACCCCCCCCCCCCCCCACCCCCCCCCCCCCCCACCCCCCCCCCCCCCCACCCCCCCCCCCCCCCACCCCCCCCCCCCCCCACCCCCCCCCCCCCCCACCCCCCCCCCCCCCCACCCCCCCCCCCCCCCACCCCCCCCCCCCCCCACCCCCCCCCCCCCCCACCCCCCCCCCCCCCCACCCCCCCCCCCCCCCACCCCCCCCCCCCCCCACCCCCCCCCCCCCCCACCCCCCCCCCCCCCCACCCCCCCCCCCCCCCACCCCCCCCCCCCCCCACCCCCCCCCCCCCCCACCCCCCCCCCCCCCCACCCCCCCCCCCCCCCACCCCCCCCCCCCCCCACCCCCCCCCCCCCCCACCCCCCCCCCCCCCCACCCCCCCCCCCCCCCACCCCCCCCCCCCCCCACCCCCCCCCCCCCCCACCCCCCCCCCCCCCCACCCCCCCCCCCCCCCACCCCCCCCCCCCCCCACCCCCCCCCCCCCCCACCCCCCCCCCCCCCCACCCCCCCCCCCCCCCACCCCCCCCCCCCCCCACCCCCCCCCCCCCCCACCCCCCCCCCCCCCCACCCCCCCCCCCCCCCACCCCCCCCCCCCCCCACCCCCCCCCCCCCCCACCCCCCCCCCCCCCCACCCCCCCCCCCCCCCACCCCCCCCCCCCCCCACCCCCCCCCCCCCCCACCCCCCCCCCCCCCCACCCCCCCCCCCCCCCACCCCCCCCCCCCCCCACCCCCCCCCCCCCCCACCCCCCCCCCCCCCCACCCCCCCCCCCCCCCACCCCCCCCCCCCCCCACCCCCCCCCCCCCCCACCCCCCCCCCCCCCCACCCCCCCCCCCCCCCACCCCCCCCCCCCCCCACCCCCCCCCCCCCCCACCCCCCCCCCCCCCCACCCCCCCCCCCCCCCACCCCCCCCCCCCCCCACCCCCCCCCCCCCCCACCCCCCCCCCCCCCCACCCCCCCCCCCCCCCACCCCCCCCCCCCCCCACCCCCCCCCCCCCCCACCCCCCCCCCCCCCCACCCCCCCCCCCCCCCACCCCCCCCCCCCCCCACCCCCCCCCCCCCCCACCCCCCCCCCCCCCCACCCCCCCCCCCCCCCACCCCCCCCCCCCCCCACCCCCCCCCCCCCCCACCCCCCCCCCCCCCCACCCCCCCCCCCCCCCACCCCCCCCCCCCCCCACCCCCCCCCCCCCCCACCCCCCCCCCCCCCCACCCCCCCCCCCCCCCACCCCCCCCCCCCCCCACCCCCCCCCCCCCCCACCCCCCCCCCCCCCCACCCCCCCCCCCCCCCACCCCCCCCCCCCCCCACCCCCCCCCCCCCCCACCCCCCCCCCCCCCCACCCCCCCCCCCCCCCACCCCCCCCCCCCCCCACCCCCCCCCCCCCCCACCCCCCCCCCCCCCCACCCCCCCCCCCCCCCACCCCCCCCCCCCCCCACCCCCCCCCCCCCCCACCCCCCCCCCCCCCCACCCCCCCCCCCCCCCACCCCCCCCCCCCCCCACCCCCCCCCCCCCCCACCCCCCCCCCCCCCCACCCCCCCCCCCCCCCACCCCCCCCCCCCCCCACCCCCCCCCCCCCCCACCCCCCCCCCCCCCCACCCCCCCCCCCCCCCACCCCCCCCCCCCCCCACCCCCCCCCCCCCCCACCCCCCCCCCCCCCCACCCCCCCCCCCCCCCACCCCCCCCCCCCCCCACCCCCCCCCCCCCCCACCCCCCCCCCCCCCCACCCCCCCCCCCCCCCACCCCCCCCCCCCCCCACCCCCCCCCCCCCCCACCCCCCCCCCCCCCCACCCCCCCCCCCCCCCACCCCCCCCCCCCCCCACCCCCCCCCCCCCCCACCCCCCCCCCCCCCCACCCCCCCCCCCCCCCACCCCCCCCCCCCCCCACCCCCCCCCCCCCCCACCCCCCCCCCCCCCCACCCCCCCCCCCCCCCACCCCCCCCCCCCCCCACCCCCCCCCCCCCCCACCCCCCCCCCCCCCCACCCCCCCCCCCCCCCACCCCCCCCCCCCCCCACCCCCCCCCCCCCCCACCCCCCCCCCCCCCCACCCCCCCCCCCCCCCACCCCCCCCCCCCCCCACCCCCCCCCCCCCCCACCCCCCCCCCCCCCCACCCCCCCCCCCCCCCACCCCCCCCCCCCCCCACCCCCCCCCCCCCCCACCCCCCCCCCCCCCCACCCCCCCCCCCCCCCACCCCCCCCCCCCCCCACCCCCCCCCCCCCCCACCCCCCCCCCCCCCCACCCCCCCCCCCCCCCACCCCCCCCCCCCCCCACCCCCCCCCCCCCCCACCCCCCCCCCCCCCCACCCCCCCCCCCCCCCACCCCCCCCCCCCCCCACCCCCCCCCCCCCCCACCCCCCCCCCCCCCCACCCCCCCCCCCCCCCACCCCCCCCCCCCCCCACCCCCCCCCCCCCCCACCCCCCCCCCCCCCCACCCCCCCCCCCCCCCACCCCCCCCCCCCCCCACCCCCCCCCCCCCCCACCCCCCCCCCCCCCCACCCCCCCCCCCCCCCACCCCCCCCCCCCCCCACCCCCCCCCCCCCCCACCCCCCCCCCCCCCCACCCCCCCCCCCCCCCACCCCCCCCCCCCCCCACCCCCCCCCCCCCCCACCCCCCCCCCCCCCCACCCCCCCCCCCCCCCACCCCCCCCCCCCCCCACCCCCCCCCCCCCCCACCCCCCCCCCCCCCCACCCCCCCCCCCCCCCACCCCCCCCCCCCCCCACCCCCCCCCCCCCCCACCCCCCCCCCCCCCCACCCCCCCCCCCCCCCACCCCCCCCCCCCCCCACCCCCCCCCCCCCCCACCCCCCCCCCCCCCCACCCCCCCCCCCCCCCACCCCCCCCCCCCCCCACCCCCCCCCCCCCCCACCCCCCCCCCCCCCCACCCCCCCCCCCCCCCACCCCCCCCCCCCCCCACCCCCCCCCCCCCCCACCCCCCCCCCCCCCCACCCCCCCCCCCCCCCACCCCCCCCCCCCCCCACCCCCCCCCCCCCCCACCCCCCCCCCCCCCCACCCCCCCCCCCCCCCACCCCCCCCCCCCCCCACCCCCCCCCCCCCCCACCCCCCCCCCCCCCCACCCCCCCCCCCCCCCACCCCCCCCCCCCCCCACCCCCCCCCCCCCCCACCCCCCCCCCCCCCCACCCCCCCCCCCCCCCACCCCCCCCCCCCCCCACCCCCCCCCCCCCCCACCCCCCCCCCCCCCCACCCCCCCCCCCCCCCACCCCCCCCCCCCCCCACCCCCCCCCCCCCCCACCCCCCCCCCCCCCCACCCCCCCCCCCCCCCACCCCCCCCCCCCCCCACCCCCCCCCCCCCCCACCCCCCCCCCCCCCCACCCCCCCCCCCCCCCACCCCCCCCCCCCCCCACCCCCCCCCCCCCCCACCCCCCCCCCCCCCCACCCCCCCCCCCCCCCACCCCCCCCCCCCCCCACCCCCCCCCCCCCCCACCCCCCCCCCCCCCCACCCCCCCCCCCCCCCACCCCCCCCCCCCCCCACCCCCCCCCCCCCCCACCCCCCCCCCCCCCCACCCCCCCCCCCCCCCACCCCCCCCCCCCCCCACCCCCCCCCCCCCCCACCCCCCCCCCCCCCCACCCCCCCCCCCCCCCACCCCCCCCCCCCCCCACCCCCCCCCCCCCCCACCCCCCCCCCCCCCCACCCCCCCCCCCCCCCACCCCCCCCCCCCCCCACCCCCCCCCCCCCCCACCCCCCCCCCCCCCCACCCCCCCCCCCCCCCACCCCCCCCCCCCCCCACCCCCCCCCCCCCCCACCCCCCCCCCCCCCCACCCCCCCCCCCCCCCACCCCCCCCCCCCCCCACCCCCCCCCCCCCCCACCCCCCCCCCCCCCCACCCCCCCCCCCCCCCACCCCCCCCCCCCCCCACCCCCCCCCCCCCCCACCCCCCCCCCCCCCCACCCCCCCCCCCCCCCACCCCCCCCCCCCCCCACCCCCCCCCCCCCCCACCCCCCCCCCCCCCCACCCCCCCCCCCCCCCACCCCCCCCCCCCCCCACCCCCCCCCCCCCCCACCCCCCCCCCCCCCCACCCCCCCCCCCCCCCACCCCCCCCCCCCCCCACCCCCCCCCCCCCCCACCCCCCCCCCCCCCCACCCCCCCCCCCCCCCACCCCCCCCCCCCCCCACCCCCCCCCCCCCCCACCCCCCCCCCCCCCCACCCCCCCCCCCCCCCACCCCCCCCCCCCCCCACCCCCCCCCCCCCCCACCCCCCCCCCCCCCCACCCCCCCCCCCCCCCACCCCCCCCCCCCCCCACCCCCCCCCCCCCCCACCCCCCCCCCCCCCCACCCCCCCCCCCCCCCACCCCCCCCCCCCCCCACCCCCCCCCCCCCCCACCCCCCCCCCCCCCCACCCCCCCCCCCCCCCACCCCCCCCCCCCCCCACCCCCCCCCCCCCCCACCCCCCCCCCCCCCCACCCCCCCCCCCCCCCACCCCCCCCCCCCCCCACCCCCCCCCCCCCCCACCCCCCCCCCCCCCCACCCCCCCCCCCCCCCACCCCCCCCCCCCCCCACCCCCCCCCCCCCCCACCCCCCCCCCCCCCCACCCCCCCCCCCCCCCACCCCCCCCCCCCCCCACCCCCCCCCCCCCCCACCCCCCCCCCCCCCCACCCCCCCCCCCCCCCACCCCCCCCCCCCCCCACCCCCCCCCCCCCCCACCCCCCCCCCCCCCCACCCCCCCCCCCCCCCACCCCCCCCCCCCCCCACCCCCCCCCCCCCCCACCCCCCCCCCCCCCCACCCCCCCCCCCCCCCACCCCCCCCCCCCCCCACCCCCCCCCCCCCCCACCCCCCCCCCCCCCCACCCCCCCCCCCCCCCACCCCCCCCCCCCCCCACCCCCCCCCCCCCCCACCCCCCCCCCCCCCCACC
Source organism: Sphaerodactylus townsendi (assembly GCF_021028975.2). Taxonomy (NCBI): domain Eukaryota; kingdom Metazoa; phylum Chordata; class Lepidosauria; order Squamata; family Sphaerodactylidae; genus Sphaerodactylus; species Sphaerodactylus townsendi. The sequence goes on along the minus strand of NC_059425.1, from coordinate 12,985,436 downwards.
CCCCCCCCCCCCCACCCCCCCCCCCCCCCACCCCCCCCCCCCCCCACCCCCCCCCCCCCCCACCCCCCCCCCCCCCCACCCCCCCCCCCCCCCACCCCCCCCCCCCCCCACCCCCCCCCCCCCCCACCCCCCCCCCCCCCCACCCCCCCCCCCCCCCACCCCCCCCCCCCCCCACCCCCCCCCCCCCCCACCCCCCCCCCCCCCCACCCCCCCCCCCCCCCACCCCCCCCCCCCCCCACCCCCCCCCCCCCCCACCCCCCCCCCCCCCCACCCCCCCCCCCCCCCACCCCCCCCCCCCCCCACCCCCCCCCCCCCCCACCCCCCCCCCCCCCCACCCCCCCCCCCCCCCACCCCCCCCCCCCCCCACCCCCCCCCCCCCCCACCCCCCCCCCCCCCCACCCCCCCCCCCCCCCACCCCCCCCCCCCCCCACCCCCCCCCCCCCCCACCCCCCCCCCCCCCCACCCCCCCCCCCCCCCACCCCCCCCCCCCCCCACCCCCCCCCCCCCCCACCCCCCCCCCCCCCCACCCCCCCCCCCCCCCACCCCCCCCCCCCCCCACCCCCCCCCCCCCCCACCCCCCCCCCCCCCCACCCCCCCCCCCCCCCACCCCCCCCCCCCCCCACCCCCCCCCCCCCCCACCCCCCCCCCCCCCCACCCCCCCCCCCCCCCACCCCCCCCCCCCCCCACCCCCCCCCCCCCCCACCCCCCCCCCCCCCCACCCCCCCCCCCCCCCACCCCCCCCCCCCCCCACCCCCCCCCCCCCCCACCCCCCCCCCCCCCCACCCCCCCCCCCCCCCACCCCCCCCCCCCCCCACCCCCCCCCCCCCCCACCCCCCCCCCCCCCCACCCCCCCCCCCCCCCACCCCCCCCCCCCCCCACCCCCCCCCCCCCCCACCCCCCCCCCCCCCCACCCCCCCCCCCCCCCACCCCCCCCCCCCCCCACCCCCCCCCCCCCCCACCCCCCCCCCCCCCCACCCCCCCCCCCCCCCACCCCCCCCCCCCCCCACCCCCCCCCCCCCCCACCCCCCCCCCCCCCCACCCCCCCCCCCCCCCACCCCCCCCCCCCCCCACCCCCCCCCCCCCCCACCCCCCCCCCCCCCCACCCCCCCCCCCCCCCACCCCCCCCCCCCCCCACCCCCCCCCCCCCCCACCCCCCCCCCCCCCCACCCCCCCCCCCCCCCACCCCCCCCCCCCCCCACCCCCCCCCCCCCCCACCCCCCCCCCCCCCCACCCCCCCCCCCCCCCACCCCCCCCCCCCCCCACCCCCCCCCCCCCCCACCCCCCCCCCCCCCCACCCCCCCCCCCCCCCACCCCCCCCCCCCCCCACCCCCCCCCCCCCCCACCCCCCCCCCCCCCCACCCCCCCCCCCCCCCACCCCCCCCCCCCCCCACCCCCCCCCCCCCCCACCCCCCCCCCCCCCCACCCCCCCCCCCCCCCACCCCCCCCCCCCCCCACCCCCCCCCCCCCCCACCCCCCCCCCCCCCCACCCCCCCCCCCCCCCACCCCCCCCCCCCCCCACCCCCCCCCCCCCCCACCCCCCCCCCCCCCCACCCCCCCCCCCCCCCACCCCCCCCCCCCCCCACCCCCCCCCCCCCCCACCCCCCCCCCCCCCCACCCCCCCCCCCCCCCACCCCCCCCCCCCCCCACCCCCCCCCCCCCCCACCCCCCCCCCCCCCCACCCCCCCCCCCCCCCACCCCCCCCCCCCCCCACCCCCCCCCCCCCCCACCCCCCCCCCCCCCCACCCCCCCCCCCCCCCACCCCCCCCCCCCCCCACCCCCCCCCCCCCCCACCCCCCCCCCCCCCCACCCCCCCCCCCCCCCACCCCCCCCCCCCCCCACCCCCCCCCCCCCCCACCCCCCCCCCCCCCCACCCCCCCCCCCCCCCACCCCCCCCCCCCCCCACCCCCCCCCCCCCCCACCCCCCCCCCCCCCCACCCCCCCCCCCCCCCACCCCCCCCCCCCCCCACCCCCCCCCCCCCCCACCCCCCCCCCCCCCCACCCCCCCCCCCCCCCACCCCCCCCCCCCCCCACCCCCCCCCCCCCCCACCCCCCCCCCCCCCCACCCCCCCCCCCCCCCACCCCCCCCCCCCCCCACCCCCCCCCCCCCCCACCCCCCCCCCCCCCCACCCCCCCCCCCCCCCACCCCCCCCCCCCCCCACCCCCCCCCCCCCCCACCCCCCCCCCCCCCCACCCCCCCCCCCCCCCACCCCCCCCCCCCCCCACCCCCCCCCCCCCCCACCCCCCCCCCCCCCCACCCCCCCCCCCCCCCACCCCCCCCCCCCCCCACCCCCCCCCCCCCCCACCCCCCCCCCCCCCCACCCCCCCCCCCCCCCACCCCCCCCCCCCCCCACCCCCCCCCCCCCCCACCCCCCCCCCCCCCCACCCCCCCCCCCCCCCACCCCCCCCCCCCCCCACCCCCCCCCCCCCCCACCCCCCCCCCCCCCCACCCCCCCCCCCCCCCACCCCCCCCCCCCCCCACCCCCCCCCCCCCCCACCCCCCCCCCCCCCCACCCCCCCCCCCCCCCACCCCCCCCCCCCCCCACCCCCCCCCCCCCCCACCCCCCCCCCCCCCCACCCCCCCCCCCCCCCACCCCCCCCCCCCCCCACCCCCCCCCCCCCCCACCCCCCCCCCCCCCCACCCCCCCCCCCCCCCACCCCCCCCCCCCCCCACCCCCCCCCCCCCCCACCCCCCCCCCCCCCCACCCCCCCCCCCCCCCACCCCCCCCCCCCCCCACCCCCCCCCCCCCCCACCCCCCCCCCCCCCCACCCCCCCCCCCCCCCACCCCCCCCCCCCCCCACCCCCCCCCCCCCCCACCCCCCCCCCCCCCCACCCCCCCCCCCCCCCACCCCCCCCCCCCCCCACCCCCCCCCCCCCCCACCCCCCCCCCCCCCCACCCCCCCCCCCCCCCACCCCCCCCCCCCCCCACCCCCCCCCCCCCCCACCCCCCCCCCCCCCCACCCCCCCCCCCCCCCACCCCCCCCCCCCCCCACCCCCCCCCCCCCCCACCCCCCCCCCCCCCCACCCCCCCCCCCCCCCACCCCCCCCCCCCCCCACCCCCCCCCCCCCCCACCCCCCCCCCCCCCCACCCCCCCCCCCCCCCACCCCCCCCCCCCCCCACCCCCCCCCCCCCCCACCCCCCCCCCCCCCCACCCCCCCCCCCCCCCACCCCCCCCCCCCCCCACCCCCCCCCCCCCCCACCCCCCCCCCCCCCCACCCCCCCCCCCCCCCACCCCCCCCCCCCCCCACCCCCCCCCCCCCCCACCCCCCCCCCCCCCCACCCCCCCCCCCCCCCACCCCCCCCCCCCCCCACCCCCCCCCCCCCCCACCCCCCCCCCCCCCCACCCCCCCCCCCCCCCACCCCCCCCCCCCCCCACCCCCCCCCCCCCCCACCCCCCCCCCCCCCCACCCCCCCCCCCCCCCACCCCCCCCCCCCCCCACCCCCCCCCCCCCCCACCCCCCCCCCCCCCCACCCCCCCCCCCCCCCACCCCCCCCCCCCCCCACCCCCCCCCCCCCCCACCCCCCCCCCCCCCCACCCCCCCCCCCCCCCACCCCCCCCCCCCCCCACCCCCCCCCCCCCCCACCCCCCCCCCCCCCCACCCCCCCCCCCCCCCACCCCCCCCCCCCCCCACCCCCCCCCCCCCCCACCCCCCCCCCCCCCCACCCCCCCCCCCCCCCACCCCCCCCCCCCCCCACCCCCCCCCCCCCCCACCCCCCCCCCCCCCCACCCCCCCCCCCCCCCACCCCCCCCCCCCCCCACCCCCCCCCCCCCCCACCCCCCCCCCCCCCCACCCCCCCCCCCCCCCACCCCCCCCCCCCCCCACCCCCCCCCCCCCCCACCCCCCCCCCCCCCCACCCCCCCCCCCCCCCACCCCCCCCCCCCCCCACCCCCCCCCCCCCCCACCCCCCCCCCCCCCCACCCCCCCCCCCCCCCACCCCCCCCCCCCCCCACCCCCCCCCCCCCCCACCCCCCCCCCCCCCCACCCCCCCCCCCCCCCACCCCCCCCCCCCCCCACCCCCCCCCCCCCCCACCCCCCCCCCCCCCCACCCCCCCCCCCCCCCACCCCCCCCCCCCCCCACCCCCCCCCCCCCCCACCCCCCCCCCCCCCCACCCCCCCCCCCCCCCACCCCCCCCCCCCCCCACCCCCCCCCCCCCCCACCCCCCCCCCCCCCCACCCCCCCCCCCCCCCACCCCCCCCCCCCCCCACCCCCCCCCCCCCCCACCCCCCCCCCCCCCCACCCCCCCCCCCCCCCACCCCCCCCCCCCCCCACCCCCCCCCCCCCCCACCCCCCCCCCCCCCCACCCCCCCCCCCCCCCACCCCCCCCCCCCCCCACCCCCCCCCCCCCCCACCCCCCCCCCCCCCCACCCCCCCCCCCCCCCACCCCCCCCCCCCCCCACCCCCCCCCCCCCCCACCCCCCCCCCCCCCCACCCCCCCCCCCCCCCACCCCCCCCCCCCCCCACCCCCCCCCCCCCCCACCCCCCCCCCCCCCCACCCCCCCCCCCCCCCACCCCCCCCCCCCCCCACCCCCCCCCCCCCCCACCCCCCCCCCCCCCCACCCCCCCCCCCCCCCACCCCCCCCCCCCCCCACCCCCCCCCCCCCCCACCCCCCCCCCCCCCCACCCCCCCCCCCCCCCACCCCCCCCCCCCCCCACCCCCCCCCCCCCCCACCCCCCCCCCCCCCCACCCCCCCCCCCCCCCACCCCCCCCCCCCCCCACCCCCCCCCCCCCCCACCCCCCCCCCCCCCCACCCCCCCCCCCCCCCACCCCCCCCCCCCCCCACCCCCCCCCCCCCCCACCCCCCCCCCCCCCCACCCCCCCCCCCCCCCACCCCCCCCCCCCCCCACCCCCCCCCCCCCCCACCCCCCCCCCCCCCCACCCCCCCCCCCCCCCACCCCCCCCCCCCCCCACCCCCCCCCCCCCCCACCCCCCCCCCCCCCCACCCCCCCCCCCCCCCACCCCCCCCCCCCCCCACCCCCCCCCCCCCCCACCCCCCCCCCCCCCCACCCCCCCCCCCCCCCACCCCCCCCCCCCCCCACCCCCCCCCCCCCCCACCCCCCCCCCCCCCCACCCCCCCCCCCCCCCACCCCCCCCCCCCCCCACCCCCCCCCCCCCCCACCCCCCCCCCCCCCCACCCCCCCCCCCCCCCACCCCCCCCCCCCCCCACCCCCCCCCCCCCCCACCCCCCCCCCCCCCCACCCCCCCCCCCCCCCACCCCCCCCCCCCCCCACCCCCCCCCCCCCCCACCCCCCCCCCCCCCCACCCCCCCCCCCCCCCACCCCCCCCCCCCCCCACCCCCCCCCCCCCCCACCCCCCCCCCCCCCCACCCCCCCCCCCCCCCACCCCCCCCCCCCCCCACCCCCCCCCCCCCCCACCCCCCCCCCCCCCCACCCCCCCCCCCCCCCACCCCCCCCCCCCCCCACCCCCCCCCCCCCCCACCCCCCCCCCCCCCCACCCCCCCCCCCCCCCACCCCCCCCCCCCCCCACCCCCCCCCCCCCCCACCCCCCCCCCCCCCCACCCCCCCCCCCCCCCACCCCCCCCCCCCCCCACCCCCCCCCCCCCCCACCCCCCCCCCCCCCCACCCCCCCCCCCCCCCACCCCCCCCCCCCCCCACCCCCCCCCCCCCCCACCCCCCCCCCCCCCCACCCCCCCCCCCCCCCACCCCCCCCCCCCCCCACCCCCCCCCCCCCCCACCCCCCCCCCCCCCCACCCCCCCCCCCCCCCACCCCCCCCCCCCCCCACCCCCCCCCCCCCCCACCCCCCCCCCCCCCCACCCCCCCCCCCCCCCACCCCCCCCCCCCCCCACCCCCCCCCCCCCCCACCCCCCCCCCCCCCCACCCCCCCCCCCCCCCACCCCCCCCCCCCCCCACCCCCCCCCCCCCCCACCCCCCCCCCCCCCCACCCCCCCCCCCCCCCACCCCCCCCCCCCCCCACCCCCCCCCCCCCCCACCCCCCCCCCCCCCCACCCCCCCCCCCCCCCACCCCCCCCCCCCCCCACCCCCCCCCCCCCCCACCCCCCCCCCCCCCCACCCCCCCCCCCCCCCACCCCCCCCCCCCCCCACCCCCCCCCCCCCCCACCCCCCCCCCCCCCCACCCCCCCCCCCCCCCACCCCCCCCCCCCCCCACCCCCCCCCCCCCCCACCCCCCCCCCCCCCCACCCCCCCCCCCCCCCACCCCCCCCCCCCCCCACCCCCCCCCCCCCCCACCCCCCCCCCCCCCCACCCCCCCCCCCCCCCACCCCCCCCCCCCCCCACCCCCCCCCCCCCCCACCCCCCCCCCCCCCCACCCCCCCCCCCCCCCACCCCCCCCCCCCCCCACCCCCCCCCCCCCCCACCCCCCCCCCCCCCCACCCCCCCCCCCCCCCACCCCCCCCCCCCCCCACCCCCCCCCCCCCCCACCCCCCCCCCCCCCCACCCCCCCCCCCCCCCACCCCCCCCCCCCCCCACCCCCCCCCCCCCCCACCCCCCCCCCCCCCCACCCCCCCCCCCCCCCACCCCCCCCCCCCCCCACCCCCCCCCCCCCCCACCCCCCCCCCCCCCCACCCCCCCCCCCCCCCACCCCCCCCCCCCCCCACCCCCCCCCCCCCCCACCCCCCCCCCCCCCCACCCCCCCCCCCCCCCACCCCCCCCCCCCCCCACCCCCCCCCCCCCCCACCCCCCCCCCCCCCCACCCCCCCCCCCCCCCACCCCCCCCCCCCCCCACCCCCCCCCCCCCCCACCCCCCCCCCCCCCCACCCCCCCCCCCCCCCACCCCCCCCCCCCCCCACCCCCCCCCCCCCCCACCCCCCCCCCCCCCCACCCCCCCCCCCCCCCACCCCCCCCCCCCCCCACCCCCCCCCCCCCCCACCCCCCCCCCCCCCCACCCCCCCCCCCCCCCACCCCCCCCCCCCCCCACCCCCCCCCCCCCCCACCCCCCCCCCCCCCCACCCCCCCCCCCCCCCACCCCCCCCCCCCCCCACCCCCCCCCCCCCCCACCCCCCCCCCCCCCCACCCCCCCCCCCCCCCACCCCCCCCCCCCCCCACCCCCCCCCCCCCCCACCCCCCCCCCCCCCCACCCCCCCCCCCCCCCACCCCCCCCCCCCCCCACCCCCCCCCCCCCCCACCCCCCCCCCCCCCCACCCCCCCCCCCCCCCACCCCCCCCCCCCCCCACCCCCCCCCCCCCCCACCCCCCCCCCCCCCCACCCCCCCCCCCCCCCACCCCCCCCCCCCCCCACCCCCCCCCCCCCCCACCCCCCCCCCCCCCCACCCCCCCCCCCCCCCACCCCCCCCCCCCCCCACCCCCCCCCCCCCCCACCCCCCCCCCCCCCCACCCCCCCCCCCCCCCACCCCCCCCCCCCCCCACCCCCCCCCCCCCCCACCCCCCCCCCCCCCCACCCCCCCCCCCCCCCACCCCCCCCCCCCCCCACCCCCCCCCCCCCCCACCCCCCCCCCCCCCCACCCCCCCCCCCCCCCACCCCCCCCCCCCCCCACCCCCCCCCCCCCCCACCCCCCCCCCCCCCCACCCCCCCCCCCCCCCACCCCCCCCCCCCCCCACCCCCCCCCCCCCCCACCCCCCCCCCCCCCCACCCCCCCCCCCCCCCACCCCCCCCCCCCCCCACCCCCCCCCCCCCCCACCCCCCCCCCCCCCCACCCCCCCCCCCCCCCACCCCCCCCCCCCCCCACCCCCCCCCCCCCCCACCCCCCCCCCCCCCCACCCCCCCCCCCCCCCACCCCCCCCCCCCCCCACCCCCCCCCCCCCCCACCCCCCCCCCCCCCCACCCCCCCCCCCCCCCACCCCCCCCCCCCCCCACCCCCCCCCCCCCCCACCCCCCCCCCCCCCCACCCCCCCCCCCCCCCACCCCCCCCCCCCCCCACCCCCCCCCCCCCCCACCCCCCCCCCCCCCCACCCCCCCCCCCCCCCACCCCCCCCCCCCCCCACCCCCCCCCCCCCCCACCCCCCCCCCCCCCCACCCCCCCCCCCCCCCACCCCCCCCCCCCCCCACCCCCCCCCCCCCCCACCCCCCCCCCCCCCCACCCCCCCCCCCCCCCACCCCCCCCCCCCCCCACCCCCCCCCCCCCCCACCCCCCCCCCCCCCCACCCCCCCCCCCCCCCACCCCCCCCCCCCCCCACCCCCCCCCCCCCCCACCCCCCCCCCCCCCCACCCCCCCCCCCCCCCACCCCCCCCCCCCCCCACCCCCCCCCCCCCCCACCCCCCCCCCCCCCCACCCCCCCCCCCCCCCACCCCCCCCCCCCCCCACCCCCCCCCCCCCCCACCCCCCCCCCCCCCCACCCCCCCCCCCCCCCACCCCCCCCCCCCCCCACCCCCCCCCCCCCCCACCCCCCCCCCCCCCCACCCCCCCCCCCCCCCACCCCCCCCCCCCCCCACCCCCCCCCCCCCCCACCCCCCCCCCCCCCCACCCCCCCCCCCCCCCACCCCCCCCCCCCCCCACCCCCCCCCCCCCCCACCCCCCCCCCCCCCCACCCCCCCCCCCCCCCACCCCCCCCCCCCCCCACCCCCCCCCCCCCCCACCCCCCCCCCCCCCCACCCCCCCCCCCCCCCACCCCCCCCCCCCCCCACCCCCCCCCCCCCCCACCCCCCCCCCCCCCCACCCCCCCCCCCCCCCACCCCCCCCCCCCCCCACCCCCCCCCCCCCCCACCCCCCCCCCCCCCCACCCCCCCCCCCCCCCACCCCCCCCCCCCCCCACCCCCCCCCCCCCCCACCCCCCCCCCCCCCCACCCCCCCCCCCCCCCACCCCCCCCCCCCCCCACCCCCCCCCCCCCCCACCCCCCCCCCCCCCCACCCCCCCCCCCCCCCACCCCCCCCCCCCCCCACCCCCCCCCCCCCCCACCCCCCCCCCCCCCCACCCCCCCCCCCCCCCACCCCCCCCCCCCCCCACCCCCCCCCCCCCCCACCCCCCCCCCCCCCCACCCCCCCCCCCCCCCACCCCCCCCCCCCCCCACCCCCCCCCCCCCCCACCCCCCCCCCCCCCCACCCCCCCCCCCCCCCACCCCCCCCCCCCCCCACCCCCCCCCCCCCCCACCCCCCCCCCCCCCCACCCCCCCCCCCCCCCACCCCCCCCCCCCCCCACCCCCCCCCCCCCCCACCCCCCCCCCCCCCCACCCCCCCCCCCCCCCACCCCCCCCCCCCCCCACCCCCCCCCCCCCCCACCCCCCCCCCCCCCCACCCCCCCCCCCCCCCACCCCCCCCCCCCCCCACCCCCCCCCCCCCCCACCCCCCCCCCCCCCCACCCCCCCCCCCCCCCACCCCCCCCCCCCCCCACCCCCCCCCCCCCCCACCCCCCCCCCCCCCCACCCCCCCCCCCCCCCACCCCCCCCCCCCCCCACCCCCCCCCCCCCCCACCCCCCCCCCCCCCCACCCCCCCCCCCCCCCACCCCCCCCCCCCCCCACCCCCCCCCCCCCCCACCCCCCCCCCCCCCCACCCCCCCCCCCCCCCACCCCCCCCCCCCCCCACCCCCCCCCCCCCCCACCCCCCCCCCCCCCCACCCCCCCCCCCCCCCACCCCCCCCCCCCCCCACCCCCCCCCCCCCCCACCCCCCCCCCCCCCCACCCCCCCCCCCCCCCACCCCCCCCCCCCCCCACCCCCCCCCCCCCCCACCCCCCCCCCCCCCCACCCCCCCCCCCCCCCACCCCCCCCCCCCCCCACCCCCCCCCCCCCCCACCCCCCCCCCCCCCCACCCCCCCCCCCCCCCACCCCCCCCCCCCCCCACCCCCCCCCCCCCCCACCCCCCCCCCCCCCCACCCCCCCCCCCCCCCACCCCCCCCCCCCCCCACCCCCCCCCCCCCCCACCCCCCCCCCCCCCCACCCCCCCCCCCCCCCACCCCCCCCCCCCCCCACCCCCCCCCCCCCCCACCCCCCCCCCCCCCCACCCCCCCCCCCCCCCACCCCCCCCCCCCCCCACCCCCCCCCCCCCCCACCCCCCCCCCCCCCCACCCCCCCCCCCCCCCACCCCCCCCCCCCCCCACCCCCCCCCCCCCCCACCCCCCCCCCCCCCCACCCCCCCCCCCCCCCACCCCCCCCCCCCCCCACCCCCCCCCCCCCCCACCCCCCCCCCCCCCCACCCCCCCCCCCCCCCACCCCCCCCCCCCCCCACCCCCCCCCCCCCCCACCCCCCCCCCCCCCCACCCCCCCCCCCCCCCACCCCCCCCCCCCCCCACCCCCCCCCCCCCCCACCCCCCCCCCCCCCCACCCCCCCCCCCCCCCACCCCCCCCCCCCCCCACCCCCCCCCCCCCCCACCCCCCCCCCCCCCCACCCCCCCCCCCCCCCACCCCCCCCCCCCCCCACCCCCCCCCCCCCCCACCCCCCCCCCCCCCCACCCCCCCCCCCCCCCACCCCCCCCCCCCCCCACCCCCCCCCCCCCCCACCCCCCCCCCCCCCCACCCCCCCCCCCCCCCACCCCCCCCCCCCCCCACCCCCCCCCCCCCCCACCCCCCCCCCCCCCCACCCCCCCCCCCCCCCACCCCCCCCCCCCCCCACCCCCCCCCCCCCCCACCCCCCCCCCCCCCCACCCCCCCCCCCCCCCACCCCCCCCCCCCCCCACCCCCCCCCCCCCCCACCCCCCCCCCCCCCCACCCCCCCCCCCCCCCACCCCCCCCCCCCCCCACCCCCCCCCCCCCCCACCCCCCCCCCCCCCCACCCCCCCCCCCCCCCACCCCCCCCCCCCCCCACCCCCCCCCCCCCCCACCCCCCCCCCCCCCCACCCCCCCCCCCCCCCACCCCCCCCCCCCCCCACCCCCCCCCCCCCCCACCCCCCCCCCCCCCCACCCCCCCCCCCCCCCACCCCCCCCCCCCCCCACCCCCCCCCCCCCCCACCCCCCCCCCCCCCCACCCCCCCCCCCCCCCACCCCCCCCCCCCCCCACCCCCCCCCCCCCCCACCCCCCCCCCCCCCCACCCCCCCCCCCCCCCACCCCCCCCCCCCCCCACCCCCCCCCCCCCCCACCCCCCCCCCCCCCCACCCCCCCCCCCCCCCACCCCCCCCCCCCCCCACCCCCCCCCCCCCCCACCCCCCCCCCCCCCCACCCCCCCCCCCCCCCACCCCCCCCCCCCCCCACCCCCCCCCCCCCCCACCCCCCCCCCCCCCCACCCCCCCCCCCCCCCACCCCCCCCCCCCCCCACCCCCCCCCCCCCCCACCCCCCCCCCCCCCCACCCCCCCCCCCCCCCACCCCCCCCCCCCCCCACCCCCCCCCCCCCCCACCCCCCCCCCCCCCCACCCCCCCCCCCCCCCACCCCCCCCCCCCCCCACCCCCCCCCCCCCCCACCCCCCCCCCCCCCCACCCCCCCCCCCCCCCACCCCCCCCCCCCCCCACCCCCCCCCCCCCCCACCCCCCCCCCCCCCCACCCCCCCCCCCCCCCACCCCCCCCCCCCCCCACCCCCCCCCCCCCCCACCCCCCCCCCCCCCCACCCCCCCCCCCCCCCACCCCCCCCCCCCCCCACCCCCCCCCCCCCCCACCCCCCCCCCCCCCCACCCCCCCCCCCCCCCACCCCCCCCCCCCCCCACCCCCCCCCCCCCCCACCCCCCCCCCCCCCCACCCCCCCCCCCCCCCACCCCCCCCCCCCCCCACCCCCCCCCCCCCCCACCCCCCCCCCCCCCCACCCCCCCCCCCCCCCACCCCCCCCCCCCCCCACCCCCCCCCCCCCCCACCCCCCCCCCCCCCCACCCCCCCCCCCCCCCACCCCCCCCCCCCCCCACCCCCCCCCCCCCCCACCCCCCCCCCCCCCCACCCCCCCCCCCCCCCACCCCCCCCCCCCCCCACCCCCCCCCCCCCCCACCCCCCCCCCCCCCCACCCCCCCCCCCCCCCACCCCCCCCCCCCCCCACCCCCCCCCCCCCCCACCCCCCCCCCCCCCCACCCCCCCCCCCCCCCACCCCCCCCCCCCCCCACCCCCCCCCCCCCCCACCCCCCCCCCCCCCCACCCCCCCCCCCCCCCACCCCCCCCCCCCCCCACCCCCCCCCCCCCCCACCCCCCCCCCCCCCCACCCCCCCCCCCCCCCACCCCCCCCCCCCCCCACCCCCCCCCCCCCCCACCCCCCCCCCCCCCCACCCCCCCCCCCCCCCACCCCCCCCCCCCCCCACCCCCCCCCCCCCCCACCCCCCCCCCCCCCCACCCCCCCCCCCCCCCACCCCCCCCCCCCCCCACCCCCCCCCCCCCCCACCCCCCCCCCCCCCCACCCCCCCCCCCCCCCACCCCCCCCCCCCCCCACCCCCCCCCCCCCCCACCCCCCCCCCCCCCCACCCCCCCCCCCCCCCACCCCCCCCCCCCCCCACCCCCCCCCCCCCCCACCCCCCCCCCCCCCCACCCCCCCCCCCCCCCACCCCCCCCCCCCCCCACCCCCCCCCCCCCCCACCCCCCCCCCCCCCCACCCCCCCCCCCCCCCACCCCCCCCCCCCCCCACCCCCCCCCCCCCCCACCCCCCCCCCCCCCCACCCCCCCCCCCCCCCACCCCCCCCCCCCCCCACCCCCCCCCCCCCCCACCCCCCCCCCCCCCCACCCCCCCCCCCCCCCACCCCCCCCCCCCCCCACCCCCCCCCCCCCCCACCCCCCCCCCCCCCCACCCCCCCCCCCCCCCACCCCCCCCCCCCCCCACCCCCCCCCCCCCCCACCCCCCCCCCCCCCCACCCCCCCCCCCCCCCACCCCCCCCCCCCCCCACCCCCCCCCCCCCCCACCCCCCCCCCCCCCCACCCCCCCCCCCCCCCACCCCCCCCCCCCCCCACCCCCCCCCCCCCCCACCCCCCCCCCCCCCCACCCCCCCCCCCCCCCACCCCCCCCCCCCCCCACCCCCCCCCCCCCCCACCCCCCCCCCCCCCCACCCCCCCCCCCCCCCACCCCCCCCCCCCCCCACCCCCCCCCCCCCCCACCCCCCCCCCCCCCCACCCCCCCCCCCCCCCACCCCCCCCCCCCCCCACCCCCCCCCCCCCCCACCCCCCCCCCCCCCCACCCCCCCCCCCCCCCACCCCCCCCCCCCCCCACCCCCCCCCCCCCCCACCCCCCCCCCCCCCCACCCCCCCCCCCCCCCACCCCCCCCCCCCCCCACCCCCCCCCCCCCCCACCCCCCCCCCCCCCCACCCCCCCCCCCCCCCACCCCCCCCCCCCCCCACCCCCCCCCCCCCCCACCCCCCCCCCCCCCCACCCCCCCCCCCCCCCACCCCCCCCCCCCCCCACCCCCCCCCCCCCCCACCCCCCCCCCCCCCCACCCCCCCCCCCCCCCACCCCCCCCCCCCCCCACCCCCCCCCCCCCCCACCCCCCCCCCCCCCCACCCCCCCCCCCCCCCACCCCCCCCCCCCCCCACCCCCCCCCCCCCCCACCCCCCCCCCCCCCCACCCCCCCCCCCCCCCACCCCCCCCCCCCCCCACCCCCCCCCCCCCCCACCCCCCCCCCCCCCCACCCCCCCCCCCCCCCACCCCCCCCCCCCCCCACCCCCCCCCCCCCCCACCCCCCCCCCCCCCCACCCCCCCCCCCCCCCACCCCCCCCCCCCCCCACCCCCCCCCCCCCCCACCCCCCCCCCCCCCCACCCCCCCCCCCCCCCACCCCCCCCCCCCCCCACCCCCCCCCCCCCCCACCCCCCCCCCCCCCCACCCCCCCCCCCCCCCACCCCCCCCCCCCCCCACCCCCCCCCCCCCCCACCCCCCCCCCCCCCCACCCCCCCCCCCCCCCACCCCCCCCCCCCCCCACCCCCCCCCCCCCCCACCCCCCCCCCCCCCCACCCCCCCCCCCCCCCACCCCCCCCCCCCCCCACCCCCCCCCCCCCCCACCCCCCCCCCCCCCCACCCCCCCCCCCCCCCACCCCCCCCCCCCCCCACCCCCCCCCCCCCCCACCCCCCCCCCCCCCCACCCCCCCCCCCCCCCACCCCCCCCCCCCCCCACCCCCCCCCCCCCCCACCCCCCCCCCCCCCCACCCCCCCCCCCCCCCACCCCCCCCCCCCCCCACCCCCCCCCCCCCCCACCCCCCCCCCCCCCCACCCCCCCCCCCCCCCACCCCCCCCCCCCCCCACCCCCCCCCCCCCCCACCCCCCCCCCCCCCCACCCCCCCCCCCCCCCACCCCCCCCCCCCCCCACCCCCCCCCCCCCCCACCCCCCCCCCCCCCCACCCCCCCCCCCCCCCACCCCCCCCCCCCCCCACCCCCCCCCCCCCCCACCCCCCCCCCCCCCCACCCCCCCCCCCCCCCACCCCCCCCCCCCCCCACCCCCCCCCCCCCCCACCCCCCCCCCCCCCCACCCCCCCCCCCCCCCACCCCCCCCCCCCCCCACCCCCCCCCCCCCCCACCCCCCCCCCCCCCCACCCCCCCCCCCCCCCACCCCCCCCCCCCCCCACCCCCCCCCCCCCCCACCCCCCCCCCCCCCCACCCCCCCCCCCCCCCACCCCCCCCCCCCCCCACCCCCCCCCCCCCCCACCCCCCCCCCCCCCCACCCCCCCCCCCCCCCACCCCCCCCCCCCCCCACCCCCCCCCCCCCCCACCCCCCCCCCCCCCCACCCCCCCCCCCCCCCACCCCCCCCCCCCCCCACCCCCCCCCCCCCCCACCCCCCCCCCCCCCCACCCCCCCCCCCCCCCACCCCCCCCCCCCCCCACCCCCCCCCCCCCCCACCCCCCCCCCCCCCCACCCCCCCCCCCCCCCACCCCCCCCCCCCCCCACCCCCCCCCCCCCCCACCCCCCCCCCCCCCCACCCCCCCCCCCCCCCACCCCCCCCCCCCCCCACCCCCCCCCCCCCCCACCCCCCCCCCCCCCCACCCCCCCCCCCCCCCACCCCCCCCCCCCCCCACCCCCCCCCCCCCCCACCCCCCCCCCCCCCCACCCCCCCCCCCCCCCACCCCCCCCCCCCCCCACCCCCCCCCCCCCCCACCCCCCCCCCCCCCCACCCCCCCCCCCCCCCACCCCCCCCCCCCCCCACCCCCCCCCCCCCCCACCCCCCCCCCCCCCCACCCCCCCCCCCCCCCACCCCCCCCCCCCCCCACCCCCCCCCCCCCCCACCCCCCCCCCCCCCCACCCCCCCCCCCCCCCACCCCCCCCCCCCCCCACCCCCCCCCCCCCCCACCCCCCCCCCCCCCCACCCCCCCCCCCCCCCACCCCCCCCCCCCCCCACCCCCCCCCCCCCCCACCCCCCCCCCCCCCCACCCCCCCCCCCCCCCACCCCCCCCCCCCCCCACCCCCCCCCCCCCCCACCCCCCCCCCCCCCCACCCCCCCCCCCCCCCACCCCCCCCCCCCCCCACCCCCCCCCCCCCCCACCCCCCCCCCCCCCCACCCCCCCCCCCCCCCACCCCCCCCCCCCCCCACCCCCCCCCCCCCCCACCCCCCCCCCCCCCCACCCCCCCCCCCCCCCACCCCCCCCCCCCCCCACCCCCCCCCCCCCCCACCCCCCCCCCCCCCCACCCCCCCCCCCCCCCACCCCCCCCCCCCCCCACCCCCCCCCCCCCCCACCCCCCCCCCCCCCCACCCCCCCCCCCCCCCACCCCCCCCCCCCCCCACCCCCCCCCCCCCCCACCCCCCCCCCCCCCCACCCCCCCCCCCCCCCACCCCCCCCCCCCCCCACCCCCCCCCCCCCCCACCCCCCCCCCCCCCCACCCCCCCCCCCCCCCACCCCCCCCCCCCCCCACCCCCCCCCCCCCCCACCCCCCCCCCCCCCCACCCCCCCCCCCCCCCACCCCCCCCCCCCCCCACCCCCCCCCCCCCCCACCCCCCCCCCCCCCCACCCCCCCCCCCCCCCACCCCCCCCCCCCCCCACCCCCCCCCCCCCCCACCCCCCCCCCCCCCCACCCCCCCCCCCCCCCACCCCCCCCCCCCCCCACCCCCCCCCCCCCCCACCCCCCCCCCCCCCCACCCCCCCCCCCCCCCACCCCCCCCCCCCCCCACCCCCCCCCCCCCCCACCCCCCCCCCCCCCCACCCCCCCCCCCCCCCACCCCCCCCCCCCCCCACCCCCCCCCCCCCCCACCCCCCCCCCCCCCCACCCCCCCCCCCCCCCACCCCCCCCCCCCCCCACCCCCCCCCCCCCCCACCCCCCCCCCCCCCCACCCCCCCCCCCCCCCACCCCCCCCCCCCCCCACCCCCCCCCCCCCCCACCCCCCCCCCCCCCCACCCCCCCCCCCCCCCACCCCCCCCCCCCCCCACCCCCCCCCCCCCCCACCCCCCCCCCCCCCCACCCCCCCCCCCCCCCACCCCCCCCCCCCCCCACCCCCCCCCCCCCCCACCCCCCCCCCCCCCCACCCCCCCCCCCCCCCACCCCCCCCCCCCCCCACCCCCCCCCCCCCCCACCCCCCCCCCCCCCCACCCCCCCCCCCCCCCACCCCCCCCCCCCCCCACCCCCCCCCCCCCCCACCCCCCCCCCCCCCCACCCCCCCCCCCCCCCACCCCCCCCCCCCCCCACCCCCCCCCCCCCCCACCCCCCCCCCCCCCCACCCCCCCCCCCCCCCACCCCCCCCCCCCCCCACCCCCCCCCCCCCCCACCCCCCCCCCCCCCCACCCCCCCCCCCCCCCACCCCCCCCCCCCCCCACCCCCCCCCCCCCCCACCCCCCCCCCCCCCCACCCCCCCCCCCCCCCACCCCCCCCCCCCCCCACCCCCCCCCCCCCCCACCCCCCCCCCCCCCCACCCCCCCCCCCCCCCACCCCCCCCCCCCCCCACCCCCCCCCCCCCCCACCCCCCCCCCCCCCCACCCCCCCCCCCCCCCACCCCCCCCCCCCCCCACCCCCCCCCCCCCCCACCCCCCCCCCCCCCCACCCCCCCCCCCCCCCACCCCCCCCCCCCCCCACCCCCCCCCCCCCCCACCCCCCCCCCCCCCCACCCCCCCCCCCCCCCACCCCCCCCCCCCCCCACCCCCCCCCCCCCCCACCCCCCCCCCCCCCCACCCCCCCCCCCCCCCACCCCCCCCCCCCCCCACCCCCCCCCCCCCCCACCCCCCCCCCCCCCCACCCCCCCCCCCCCCCACCCCCCCCCCCCCCCACCCCCCCCCCCCCCCACCCCCCCCCCCCCCCACCCCCCCCCCCCCCCACCCCCCCCCCCCCCCACCCCCCCCCCCCCCCACCCCCCCCCCCCCCCACCCCCCCCCCCCCCCACCCCCCCCCCCCCCCACCCCCCCCCCCCCCCACCCCCCCCCCCCCCCACCCCCCCCCCCCCCCACCCCCCCCCCCCCCCACCCCCCCCCCCCCCCACCCCCCCCCCCCCCCACCCCCCCCCCCCCCCACCCCCCCCCCCCCCCACCCCCCCCCCCCCCCACCCCCCCCCCCCCCCACCCCCCCCCCCCCCCACCCCCCCCCCCCCCCACCCCCCCCCCCCCCCACCCCCCCCCCCCCCCACCCCCCCCCCCCCCCACCCCCCCCCCCCCCCACCCCCCCCCCCCCCCACCCCCCCCCCCCCCCACCCCCCCCCCCCCCCACCCCCCCCCCCCCCCACCCCCCCCCCCCCCCACCCCCCCCCCCCCCCACCCCCCCCCCCCCCCACCCCCCCCCCCCCCCACCCCCCCCCCCCCCCACCCCCCCCCCCCCCCACCCCCCCCCCCCCCCACCCCCCCCCCCCCCCACCCCCCCCCCCCCCCACCCCCCCCCCCCCCCACCCCCCCCCCCCCCCACCCCCCCCCCCCCCCACCCCCCCCCCCCCCCACCCCCCCCCCCCCCCACCCCCCCCCCCCCCCACCCCCCCCCCCCCCCACCCCCCCCCCCCCCCACCCCCCCCCCCCCCCACCCCCCCCCCCCCCCACCCCCCCCCCCCCCCACCCCCCCCCCCCCCCACCCCCCCCCCCCCCCACCCCCCCCCCCCCCCACCCCCCCCCCCCCCCACCCCCCCCCCCCCCCACCCCCCCCCCCCCCCACCCCCCCCCCCCCCCACCCCCCCCCCCCCCCACCCCCCCCCCCCCCCACCCCCCCCCCCCCCCACCCCCCCCCCCCCCCACCCCCCCCCCCCCCCACCCCCCCCCCCCCCCACCCCCCCCCCCCCCCACCCCCCCCCCCCCCCACCCCCCCCCCCCCCCACCCCCCCCCCCCCCCACCCCCCCCCCCCCCCACCCCCCCCCCCCCCCACCCCCCCCCCCCCCCACCCCCCCCCCCCCCCACCCCCCCCCCCCCCCACCCCCCCCCCCCCCCACCCCCCCCCCCCCCCACCCCCCCCCCCCCCCACCCCCCCCCCCCCCCACCCCCCCCCCCCCCCACCCCCCCCCCCCCCCACCCCCCCCCCCCCCCACCCCCCCCCCCCCCCACCCCCCCCCCCCCCCACCCCCCCCCCCCCCCACCCCCCCCCCCCCCCACCCCCCCCCCCCCCCACCCCCCCCCCCCCCCACCCCCCCCCCCCCCCACCCCCCCCCCCCCCCACCCCCCCCCCCCCCCACCCCCCCCCCCCCCCACCCCCCCCCCCCCCCACCCCCCCCCCCCCCCACCCCCCCCCCCCCCCACCCCCCCCCCCCCCCACCCCCCCCCCCCCCCACCCCCCCCCCCCCCCACCCCCCCCCCCCCCCACCCCCCCCCCCCCCCACCCCCCCCCCCCCCCACCCCCCCCCCCCCCCACCCCCCCCCCCCCCCACCCCCCCCCCCCCCCACCCCCCCCCCCCCCCACCCCCCCCCCCCCCCACCCCCCCCCCCCCCCACCCCCCCCCCCCCCCACCCCCCCCCCCCCCCACCCCCCCCCCCCCCCACCCCCCCCCCCCCCCACCCCCCCCCCCCCCCACCCCCCCCCCCCCCCACCCCCCCCCCCCCCCACCCCCCCCCCCCCCCACCCCCCCCCCCCCCCACCCCCCCCCCCCCCCACCCCCCCCCCCCCCCACCCCCCCCCCCCCCCACCCCCCCCCCCCCCCACCCCCCCCCCCCCCCACCCCCCCCCCCCCCCACCCCCCCCCCCCCCCACCCCCCCCCCCCCCCACCCCCCCCCCCCCCCACCCCCCCCCCCCCCCACCCCCCCCCCCCCCCACCCCCCCCCCCCCCCACCCCCCCCCCCCCCCACCCCCCCCCCCCCCCACCCCCCCCCCCCCCCACCCCCCCCCCCCCCCACCCCCCCCCCCCCCCACCCCCCCCCCCCCCCACCCCCCCCCCCCCCCACCCCCCCCCCCCCCCACCCCCCCCCCCCCCCACCCCCCCCCCCCCCCACCCCCCCCCCCCCCCACCCCCCCCCCCCCCCACCCCCCCCCCCCCCCACCCCCCCCCCCCCCCACCCCCCCCCCCCCCCACCCCCCCCCCCCCCCACCCCCCCCCCCCCCCACCCCCCCCCCCCCCCACCCCCCCCCCCCCCCACCCCCCCCCCCCCCCACCCCCCCCCCCCCCCACCCCCCCCCCCCCCCACCCCCCCCCCCCCCCACCCCCCCCCCCCCCCACCCCCCCCCCCCCCCACCCCCCCCCCCCCCCACCCCCCCCCCCCCCCACCCCCCCCCCCCCCCACCCCCCCCCCCCCCCACCCCCCCCCCCCCCCACCCCCCCCCCCCCCCACCCCCCCCCCCCCCCACCCCCCCCCCCCCCCACCCCCCCCCCCCCCCACCCCCCCCCCCCCCCACCCCCCCCCCCCCCCACCCCCCCCCCCCCCCACCCCCCCCCCCCCCCACCCCCCCCCCCCCCCACCCCCCCCCCCCCCCACCCCCCCCCCCCCCCACCCCCCCCCCCCCCCACCCCCCCCCCCCCCCACCCCCCCCCCCCCCCACCCCCCCCCCCCCCCACCCCCCCCCCCCCCCACCCCCCCCCCCCCCCACCCCCCCCCCCCCCCACCCCCCCCCCCCCCCACCCCCCCCCCCCCCCACCCCCCCCCCCCCCCACCCCCCCCCCCCCCCACCCCCCCCCCCCCCCACCCCCCCCCCCCCCCACCCCCCCCCCCCCCCACCCCCCCCCCCCCCCACCCCCCCCCCCCCCCACCCCCCCCCCCCCCCACCCCCCCCCCCCCCCACCCCCCCCCCCCCCCACCCCCCCCCCCCCCCACCCCCCCCCCCCCCCACCCCCCCCCCCCCCCACCCCCCCCCCCCCCCACCCCCCCCCCCCCCCACCCCCCCCCCCCCCCACCCCCCCCCCCCCCCACCCCCCCCCCCCCCCACCCCCCCCCCCCCCCACCCCCCCCCCCCCCCACCCCCCCCCCCCCCCACCCCCCCCCCCCCCCACCCCCCCCCCCCCCCACCCCCCCCCCCCCCCACCCCCCCCCCCCCCCACCCCCCCCCCCCCCCACCCCCCCCCCCCCCCACCCCCCCCCCCCCCCACCCCCCCCCCCCCCCACCCCCCCCCCCCCCCACCCCCCCCCCCCCCCACCCCCCCCCCCCCCCACCCCCCCCCCCCCCCACCCCCCCCCCCCCCCACCCCCCCCCCCCCCCACCCCCCCCCCCCCCCACCCCCCCCCCCCCCCACCCCCCCCCCCCCCCACCCCCCCCCCCCCCCACCCCCCCCCCCCCCCACCCCCCCCCCCCCCCACCCCCCCCCCCCCCCACCCCCCCCCCCCCCCACCCCCCCCCCCCCCCACCCCCCCCCCCCCCCACCCCCCCCCCCCCCCACCCCCCCCCCCCCCCACCCCCCCCCCCCCCCACCCCCCCCCCCCCCCACCCCCCCCCCCCCCCACCCCCCCCCCCCCCCACCCCCCCCCCCCCCCACCCCCCCCCCCCCCCACCCCCCCCCCCCCCCACCCCCCCCCCCCCCCACCCCCCCCCCCCCCCACCCCCCCCCCCCCCCACCCCCCCCCCCCCCCACCCCCCCCCCCCCCCACCCCCCCCCCCCCCCACCCCCCCCCCCCCCCACCCCCCCCCCCCCCCACCCCCCCCCCCCCCCACCCCCCCCCCCCCCCACCCCCCCCCCCCCCCACCCCCCCCCCCCCCCACCCCCCCCCCCCCCCACCCCCCCCCCCCCCCACCCCCCCCCCCCCCCACCCCCCCCCCCCCCCACCCCCCCCCCCCCCCACCCCCCCCCCCCCCCACCCCCCCCCCCCCCCACCCCCCCCCCCCCCCACCCCCCCCCCCCCCCACCCCCCCCCCCCCCCACCCCCCCCCCCCCCCACCCCCCCCCCCCCCCACCCCCCCCCCCCCCCACCCCCCCCCCCCCCCACCCCCCCCCCCCCCCACCCCCCCCCCCCCCCACCCCCCCCCCCCCCCACCCCCCCCCCCCCCCACCCCCCCCCCCCCCCACCCCCCCCCCCCCCCACCCCCCCCCCCCCCCACCCCCCCCCCCCCCCACCCCCCCCCCCCCCCACCCCCCCCCCCCCCCACCCCCCCCCCCCCCCACCCCCCCCCCCCCCCACCCCCCCCCCCCCCCACCCCCCCCCCCCCCCACCCCCCCCCCCCCCCACCCCCCCCCCCCCCCACCCCCCCCCCCCCCCACCCCCCCCCCCCCCCACCCCCCCCCCCCCCCACCCCCCCCCCCCCCCACCCCCCCCCCCCCCCACCCCCCCCCCCCCCCACCCCCCCCCCCCCCCACCCCCCCCCCCCCCCACCCCCCCCCCCCCCCACCCCCCCCCCCCCCCACCCCCCCCCCCCCCCACCCCCCCCCCCCCCCACCCCCCCCCCCCCCCACCCCCCCCCCCCCCCACCCCCCCCCCCCCCCACCCCCCCCCCCCCCCACCCCCCCCCCCCCCCACCCCCCCCCCCCCCCACCCCCCCCCCCCCCCACCCCCCCCCCCCCCCACCCCCCCCCCCCCCCACCCCCCCCCCCCCCCACCCCCCCCCCCCCCCACCCCCCCCCCCCCCCACCCCCCCCCCCCCCCACCCCCCCCCCCCCCCACCCCCCCCCCCCCCCACCCCCCCCCCCCCCCACCCCCCCCCCCCCCCACCCCCCCCCCCCCCCACCCCCCCCCCCCCCCACCCCCCCCCCCCCCCACCCCCCCCCCCCCCCACCCCCCCCCCCCCCCACCCCCCCCCCCCCCCACCCCCCCCCCCCCCCACCCCCCCCCCCCCCCACCCCCCCCCCCCCCCACCCCCCCCCCCCCCCACCCCCCCCCCCCCCCACCCCCCCCCCCCCCCACCCCCCCCCCCCCCCACCCCCCCCCCCCCCCACCCCCCCCCCCCCCCACCCCCCCCCCCCCCCACCCCCCCCCCCCCCCACCCCCCCCCCCCCCCACCCCCCCCCCCCCCCACCCCCCCCCCCCCCCACCCCCCCCCCCCCCCACCCCCCCCCCCCCCCACCCCCCCCCCCCCCCACCCCCCCCCCCCCCCACCCCCCCCCCCCCCCACCCCCCCCCCCCCCCACCCCCCCCCCCCCCCACCCCCCCCCCCCCCCACCCCCCCCCCCCCCCACCCCCCCCCCCCCCCACCCCCCCCCCCCCCCACCCCCCCCCCCCCCCACCCCCCCCCCCCCCCACCCCCCCCCCCCCCCACCCCCCCCCCCCCCCACCCCCCCCCCCCCCCACCCCCCCCCCCCCCCACCCCCCCCCCCCCCCACCCCCCCCCCCCCCCACCCCCCCCCCCCCCCACCCCCCCCCCCCCCCACCCCCCCCCCCCCCCACCCCCCCCCCCCCCCACCCCCCCCCCCCCCCACCCCCCCCCCCCCCCACCCCCCCCCCCCCCCACCCCCCCCCCCCCCCACCCCCCCCCCCCCCCACCCCCCCCCCCCCCCACCCCCCCCCCCCCCCACCCCCCCCCCCCCCCACCCCCCCCCCCCCCCACCCCCCCCCCCCCCCACCCCCCCCCCCCCCCACCCCCCCCCCCCCCCACCCCCCCCCCCCCCCACCCCCCCCCCCCCCCACCCCCCCCCCCCCCCACCCCCCCCCCCCCCCACCCCCCCCCCCCCCCACCCCCCCCCCCCCCCACCCCCCCCCCCCCCCACCCCCCCCCCCCCCCACCCCCCCCCCCCCCCACCCCCCCCCCCCCCCACCCCCCCCCCCCCCCACCCCCCCCCCCCCCCACCCCCCCCCCCCCCCACCCCCCCCCCCCCCCACCCCCCCCCCCCCCCACCCCCCCCCCCCCCCACCCCCCCCCCCCCCCACCCCCCCCCCCCCCCACCCCCCCCCCCCCCCACCCCCCCCCCCCCCCACCCCCCCCCCCCCCCACCCCCCCCCCCCCCCACCCCCCCCCCCCCCCACCCCCCCCCCCCCCCACCCCCCCCCCCCCCCACCCCCCCCCCCCCCCACCCCCCCCCCCCCCCACCCCCCCCCCCCCCCACCCCCCCCCCCCCCCACCCCCCCCCCCCCCCACCCCCCCCCCCCCCCACCCCCCCCCCCCCCCACCCCCCCCCCCCCCCACCCCCCCCCCCCCCCACCCCCCCCCCCCCCCACCCCCCCCCCCCCCCACCCCCCCCCCCCCCCACCCCCCCCCCCCCCCACCCCCCCCCCCCCCCACCCCCCCCCCCCCCCACCCCCCCCCCCCCCCACCCCCCCCCCCCCCCACCCCCCCCCCCCCCCACCCCCCCCCCCCCCCACCCCCCCCCCCCCCCACCCCCCCCCCCCCCCACCCCCCCCCCCCCCCACCCCCCCCCCCCCCCACCCCCCCCCCCCCCCACCCCCCCCCCCCCCCACCCCCCCCCCCCCCCACCCCCCCCCCCCCCCACCCCCCCCCCCCCCCACCCCCCCCCCCCCCCACCCCCCCCCCCCCCCACCCCCCCCCCCCCCCACCCCCCCCCCCCCCCACCCCCCCCCCCCCCCACCCCCCCCCCCCCCCACCCCCCCCCCCCCCCACCCCCCCCCCCCCCCACCCCCCCCCCCCCCCACCCCCCCCCCCCCCCACCCCCCCCCCCCCCCACCCCCCCCCCCCCCCACCCCCCCCCCCCCCCACCCCCCCCCCCCCCCACCCCCCCCCCCCCCCACCCCCCCCCCCCCCCACCCCCCCCCCCCCCCACCCCCCCCCCCCCCCACCCCCCCCCCCCCCCACCCCCCCCCCCCCCCACCCCCCCCCCCCCCCACCCCCCCCCCCCCCCACCCCCCCCCCCCCCCACCCCCCCCCCCCCCCACCCCCCCCCCCCCCCACCCCCCCCCCCCCCCACCCCCCCCCCCCCCCACCCCCCCCCCCCCCCACCCCCCCCCCCCCCCACCCCCCCCCCCCCCCACCCCCCCCCCCCCCCACCCCCCCCCCCCCCCACCCCCCCCCCCCCCCACCCCCCCCCCCCCCCACCCCCCCCCCCCCCCACCCCCCCCCCCCCCCACCCCCCCCCCCCCCCACCCCCCCCCCCCCCCACCCCCCCCCCCCCCCACCCCCCCCCCCCCCCACCCCCCCCCCCCCCCACCCCCCCCCCCCCCCACCCCCCCCCCCCCCCACCCCCCCCCCCCCCCACCCCCCCCCCCCCCCACCCCCCCCCCCCCCCACCCCCCCCCCCCCCCACCCCCCCCCCCCCCCACCCCCCCCCCCCCCCACCCCCCCCCCCCCCCACCCCCCCCCCCCCCCACCCCCCCCCCCCCCCACCCCCCCCCCCCCCCACCCCCCCCCCCCCCCACCCCCCCCCCCCCCCACCCCCCCCCCCCCCCACCCCCCCCCCCCCCCACCCCCCCCCCCCCCCACCCCCCCCCCCCCCCACCCCCCCCCCCCCCCACCCCCCCCCCCCCCCACCCCCCCCCCCCCCCACCCCCCCCCCCCCCCACCCCCCCCCCCCCCCACCCCCCCCCCCCCCCACCCCCCCCCCCCCCCACCCCCCCCCCCCCCCACCCCCCCCCCCCCCCACCCCCCCCCCCCCCCACCCCCCCCCCCCCCCACCCCCCCCCCCCCCCACCCCCCCCCCCCCCCACCCCCCCCCCCCCCCACCCCCCCCCCCCCCCACCCCCCCCCCCCCCCACCCCCCCCCCCCCCCACCCCCCCCCCCCCCCACCCCCCCCCCCCCCCACCCCCCCCCCCCCCCACCCCCCCCCCCCCCCACCCCCCCCCCCCCCCACCCCCCCCCCCCCCCACCCCCCCCCCCCCCCACCCCCCCCCCCCCCCACCCCCCCCCCCCCCCACCCCCCCCCCCCCCCACCCCCCCCCCCCCCCACCCCCCCCCCCCCCCACCCCCCCCCCCCCCCACCCCCCCCCCCCCCCACCCCCCCCCCCCCCCACCCCCCCCCCCCCCCACCCCCCCCCCCCCCCACCCCCCCCCCCCCCCACCCCCCCCCCCCCCCACCCCCCCCCCCCCCCACCCCCCCCCCCCCCCACCCCCCCCCCCCCCCACCCCCCCCCCCCCCCACCCCCCCCCCCCCCCACCCCCCCCCCCCCCCACCCCCCCCCCCCCCCACCCCCCCCCCCCCCCACCCCCCCCCCCCCCCACCCCCCCCCCCCCCCACCCCCCCCCCCCCCCACCCCCCCCCCCCCCCACCCCCCCCCCCCCCCACCCCCCCCCCCCCCCACCCCCCCCCCCCCCCACCCCCCCCCCCCCCCACCCCCCCCCCCCCCCACCCCCCCCCCCCCCCACCCCCCCCCCCCCCCACCCCCCCCCCCCCCCACCCCCCCCCCCCCCCACCCCCCCCCCCCCCCACCCCCCCCCCCCCCCACCCCCCCCCCCCCCCACCCCCCCCCCCCCCCACCCCCCCCCCCCCCCACCCCCCCCCCCCCCCACCCCCCCCCCCCCCCACCCCCCCCCCCCCCCACCCCCCCCCCCCCCCACCCCCCCCCCCCCCCACCCCCCCCCCCCCCCACCCCCCCCCCCCCCCACCCCCCCCCCCCCCCACCCCCCCCCCCCCCCACCCCCCCCCCCCCCCACCCCCCCCCCCCCCCACCCCCCCCCCCCCCCACCCCCCCCCCCCCCCACCCCCCCCCCCCCCCACCCCCCCCCCCCCCCACCCCCCCCCCCCCCCACCCCCCCCCCCCCCCACCCCCCCCCCCCCCCACCCCCCCCCCCCCCCACCCCCCCCCCCCCCCACCCCCCCCCCCCCCCACCCCCCCCCCCCCCCACCCCCCCCCCCCCCCACCCCCCCCCCCCCCCACCCCCCCCCCCCCCCACCCCCCCCCCCCCCCACCCCCCCCCCCCCCCACCCCCCCCCCCCCCCACCCCCCCCCCCCCCCACCCCCCCCCCCCCCCACCCCCCCCCCCCCCCACCCCCCCCCCCCCCCACCCCCCCCCCCCCCCACCCCCCCCCCCCCCCACCCCCCCCCCCCCCCACCCCCCCCCCCCCCCACCCCCCCCCCCCCCCACCCCCCCCCCCCCCCACCCCCCCCCCCCCCCACCCCCCCCCCCCCCCACCCCCCCCCCCCCCCACCCCCCCCCCCCCCCACCCCCCCCCCCCCCCACCCCCCCCCCCCCCCACCCCCCCCCCCCCCCACCCCCCCCCCCCCCCACCCCCCCCCCCCCCCACCCCCCCCCCCCCCCACCCCCCCCCCCCCCCACCCCCCCCCCCCCCCACCCCCCCCCCCCCCCACCCCCCCCCCCCCCCACCCCCCCCCCCCCCCACCCCCCCCCCCCCCCACCCCCCCCCCCCCCCACCCCCCCCCCCCCCCACCCCCCCCCCCCCCCACCCCCCCCCCCCCCCACCCCCCCCCCCCCCCACCCCCCCCCCCCCCCACCCCCCCCCCCCCCCACCCCCCCCCCCCCCCACCCCCCCCCCCCCCCACCCCCCCCCCCCCCCACCCCCCCCCCCCCCCACCCCCCCCCCCCCCCACCCCCCCCCCCCCCCACCCCCCCCCCCCCCCACCCCCCCCCCCCCCCACCCCCCCCCCCCCCCACCCCCCCCCCCCCCCACCCCCCCCCCCCCCCACCCCCCCCCCCCCCCACCCCCCCCCCCCCCCACCCCCCCCCCCCCCCACCCCCCCCCCCCCCCACCCCCCCCCCCCCCCACCCCCCCCCCCCCCCACCCCCCCCCCCCCCCACCCCCCCCCCCCCCCACCCCCCCCCCCCCCCACCCCCCCCCCCCCCCACCCCCCCCCCCCCCCACCCCCCCCCCCCCCCACCCCCCCCCCCCCCCACCCCCCCCCCCCCCCACCCCCCCCCCCCCCCACCCCCCCCCCCCCCCACCCCCCCCCCCCCCCACCCCCCCCCCCCCCCACCCCCCCCCCCCCCCACCCCCCCCCCCCCCCACCCCCCCCCCCCCCCACCCCCCCCCCCCCCCACCCCCCCCCCCCCCCACCCCCCCCCCCCCCCACCCCCCCCCCCCCCCACCCCCCCCCCCCCCCACCCCCCCCCCCCCCCACCCCCCCCCCCCCCCACCCCCCCCCCCCCCCACCCCCCCCCCCCCCCACCCCCCCCCCCCCCCACCCCCCCCCCCCCCCACCCCCCCCCCCCCCCACCCCCCCCCCCCCCCACCCCCCCCCCCCCCCACCCCCCCCCCCCCCCACCCCCCCCCCCCCCCACCCCCCCCCCCCCCCACCCCCCCCCCCCCCCACCCCCCCCCCCCCCCACCCCCCCCCCCCCCCACCCCCCCCCCCCCCCACCCCCCCCCCCCCCCACCCCCCCCCCCCCCCACCCCCCCCCCCCCCCACCCCCCCCCCCCCCCACCCCCCCCCCCCCCCACCCCCCCCCCCCCCCACCCCCCCCCCCCCCCACCCCCCCCCCCCCCCACCCCCCCCCCCCCCCACCCCCCCCCCCCCCCACCCCCCCCCCCCCCCACCCCCCCCCCCCCCCACCCCCCCCCCCCCCCACCCCCCCCCCCCCCCACCCCCCCCCCCCCCCACCCCCCCCCCCCCCCACCCCCCCCCCCCCCCACCCCCCCCCCCCCCCACCCCCCCCCCCCCCCACCCCCCCCCCCCCCCACCCCCCCCCCCCCCCACCCCCCCCCCCCCCCACCCCCCCCCCCCCCCACCCCCCCCCCCCCCCACCCCCCCCCCCCCCCACCCCCCCCCCCCCCCACCCCCCCCCCCCCCCACCCCCCCCCCCCCCCACCCCCCCCCCCCCCCACCCCCCCCCCCCCCCACCCCCCCCCCCCCCCACCCCCCCCCCCCCCCACCCCCCCCCCCCCCCACCCCCCCCCCCCCCCACCCCCCCCCCCCCCCACCCCCCCCCCCCCCCACCCCCCCCCCCCCCCACCCCCCCCCCCCCCCACCCCCCCCCCCCCCCACCCCCCCCCCCCCCCACCCCCCCCCCCCCCCACCCCCCCCCCCCCCCACCCCCCCCCCCCCCCACCCCCCCCCCCCCCCACCCCCCCCCCCCCCCACCCCCCCCCCCCCCCACCCCCCCCCCCCCCCACCCCCCCCCCCCCCCACCCCCCCCCCCCCCCACCCCCCCCCCCCCCCACCCCCCCCCCCCCCCACCCCCCCCCCCCCCCACCCCCCCCCCCCCCCACCCCCCCCCCTTCCCCCACCCCCCCCACTCGCCACCCCCCCCCTCCCCCCCCCCCCCTTCACCCCCCCCCCCCCCCCCCCCCCATTCTAGCAGCATTCTCTCCTGACGTTTCGCCTGCATCTGTGGCTGGCATCTTCAGATCCAGAATGCTGCTAGAACACGGCCATACAGCCCGGAAACCACACAGCACCCCAATAACCGCATCAATTGGACATAGTCAACCCACAAAACATCAATAAGCATGACATTGTGAAATAGCACTTACAGTAGCACTAACATTAACAGGTCCTCCAGGTAGCAAAAAATAAACAGCTCTCGCCCTCCTAGGTCTAAAAAACAAAACTGATTGCTGGAGCTCGGGGTCAAGTGCTCCGCTCCAGGTGCCATCTTGTGAAGGTGTATTCCCCTTAGACCCGTTCCTACTGCTGGATTCAGGGCCTTCTGCTGACGGTTCCTTTTCTTGTGCTAGACCTCCGGCTGACCAGCGTGGTGTTAAGAGCGGTGGACTCTAACCTGGAGCCCTGGGCTTGATTCCCTACTCCTCCTCATGAGTGGCAGATTCTAATCTGGGGAACTGGATTGGTTTCCCCGTTCCTGCACATGAAGCCTGCTGGGTGGCCTTGAGCTAGTCAAGAGTTCTCTCCAAACTCTCTCAGCCCCACCTACCTCACAAGATGTCTGATGCGGAGGAGGGGAAAAGGAAAGGAAGTTCTGAGCCACTTTGAGACTCCTTACAATTGAGATGAGTGTGGGATAATCCAAACGTAGTTTTCAACGGGATGGGCTAGTGCAGGGGTCTGCAACCTGCGGCTCTCCAGATGTTCATGGACTACAATTCCCATAGCCCCTGCCACCATGGCCAATTATGGTGGCAGGGGCTGATGGGAATTGTAGTCTATGAACATCTGGAGAGCCGCAGGTTGCAGACCCCTGGGCTAGTGCCATTTTTCTCTCTAGGGCATTATTCACTGTCCCCCTTGCCCCCATGGAGGCTTCTGCACCTGCCTCCTGGTGATTGTTGCAGCAGGAAGTCACGTTCCAGTCAGCTGTGCTGGCAAAGAGGCTTAGAAGCACGAGTTTCAGGGAGGAAGAATGGAGATATCATGTGGACAGGTGCTAGGCAGCTGCTGGAATATACCCTAACGCTTTTATGTAGCCGCAGATTACCTCTTGATATGCCCTCCCCCTTTCTCCCAACAATACACTGGAACAGGATCAGACGAGCAGAAGGGGAGCAGGGACGGAAGGGGGTCTCTCGCTGTGCACGGCGGGCCCAGTTGGCAACTTTTCCCCTGGCTGGCTTTGACCGGCGTCCGCTTGCGGCCTAAAAAAACCTCTTTCTTTCCCCCTTTCCTCTGCCTTAGCAAAAGTACTTTGACTCCGGGGACTACAACATGGCCAAAGCAAAGATCAAGAACAAGCAGCTGCCGACGGCGGGAGCGGACAAGAACCTCGTGACCGGCGACCACATCCCGACGCCGCAAGACCTCCCGCAGAGAAAATCCTCCCTCGTCACCAGCAAGCTCGCAGGGTAACCTGCGCTCCTGATGGGGGGTTTCTGTTTTGTTTTTGATTTGGGGGTTGTTTGGGGAAGGGGGTGCTGTATCATAGAGCTGGGACACACACAACTCGCATAGCCACTGGACACACCTGCAGCAGCACCGAGGCCAGGCCGGGGACGCGTTTGCCATTCGACGCAGAGTTTTCCTTTGCAGCGAGGCGATCGGCTCAGCCAGGCATGCCTGCTTTCCGGAGCTGGCGTGGCTGGGTGAGAGAACGTTGACTGTTGCGATCGGAGGTGGCGGCCGGATCCACGCCCCACGGCGCTTCCCCCCAAGCGGGACCCCCCTCCCCGCAAGGTCACTGCTGGCTGTGAGCTCGGCAAGAGGGTGCCAAAGGAGAGCTGCGTGTTGCTGTTGAGGGGCGGCCTAGGCCCTCTCTGCGCTTATAGGCAGCTCCAGGGTGACCCAACCATCTTAACAGTCCTTCCGACAACCCCTTGAGGTAGTTCAGTGTTCTTACCTTCTTGTTGCAAACGGGGCTGAAAGAGTCGCTTGCCATGGGCTTCTTGGGGAAGGTCATGGCTGAGGCGAGGCTGGAGCTGGGAGCTTCCCAAAGCTGCAGCGTTTCACCCATTCTTCTCAATGTTGTCCTCCTGGGATCAGGCTGTCTGCCTCGCGTCTGTGGCTACGGACAGCCAGATGTCTCTGGGAAGCATGGACAAGATGCAAAGCTGACCGTCTTCCCGTTTGCCCCCAGGACCCGGTACTCAAGAGGTGCAGTGCCGCCGACCCTGAAGGCTCCGTGTAACTGCAGCTGTCGGTAGGCCTACACCTCCAGGAAACTCTCTTGTTTTTCCCAAGCCTTCTAACCTGGTGAGGCTGAAGTGGAAGAAGGAAGTGGGAAACTACTTCCTACTGCCAGGAAAGAGTGTCGAGCAGGCAGCCATGTTGGCCTGCAGTAGAAGAGCGAGGTTGGGCTCCGGTCGCGCTTTCATGGCCAGTTTGGTTTCCAGGCTATAAGCTCTCATGTGTGGCAAAGGGCACTTGCTCTCCAAAGGGGCTTTTTCTCGGAAGCTGATATCCTAGAAATCTTGTTTTTAAGGTGCTAAAGGTCTGTGGCTCAGTGGTAGAGCATCCGCTTGGCATGCAGAAGGTCCCGTGTTCGGTCCCCGGCGTCTCCAGATACAGGAGCCGGCAGCGGGTGACGTGAAAGGCGCTCAATGTTTTGTGGAAGGCTTTTGCAGCTGAAACGACTGGCTCTCGTGGGTTTTCCAGGCTGTGCGGCCATGGTCTGGTGGTTTTCACTCTTCACCTTTCGCCCCATCTGTGACTGACCTCTTCAGGGGCATGTCACGGGAAGAGGTGTTTCTCTCTGTGGTATAATGTATTTCTCCCCGTGGCACGCCTCTTACCACAGCAAGCCTCCAAAAACGCCAGCCATAGACGTGGGTGAAACGTTAGGAGCAAAAACGACCAGGCCGTGGCCACGCAGCCCAGAACACGTACAACAGCCAGAGCCCTTTGGGGGCAGGGCGGTATATAAAACTAATAATAAATATAAATAAATAAATAAATAGGAAAAGGCTACTGATTTAGATGAACTGAGGGGCAGATTCAGAATAAGGAAACTGTGTGTTCGTTTAAGGTGGTGGACTTTGCTGTTGCTTGGGGGCTGTTGACCCCTGAGGTGTTCAGACGGGTGTTGGGTGAAGAATGTGTGGAAGAAACGTCTGTTTGTGTCACTTGGTACAAGGCATGCGCCCTCCGGAGGGCTTTTCCTGAAGCAGAAAACTCACAGGCTCTTGAGTCCCTGACCAGGAATGCGTTGGGCTCTGCTGAAAAGAGATCGAGCTTTTAGGGCAAGGGCCCTCTGTCCCACGTGTACCCCAGTCAGTCTGGTTCCCCAGTTAGCTTTTGGGGAAGAGAGTGTTGTAAGCAGGGATTGGTGTCCTGGGCTACTGTACCGTGCAAAGCCCAGGCAGAGAGCAGACCCTTTATGTATCTGCCACTTCCTGGCGGTTCTGCTAATAACAGGGTGGGAGAAAGAGGCCGTGGTGGTCGCTGCAGGGTTGTGTCCTGGCTGGGAAGCTTGCTCACAGGCCTCCAGCACCTCCTTCAGGACAA
Organism: Sphaerodactylus townsendi; assembly: GCF_021028975.2. Classification (NCBI taxonomy): domain Eukaryota; kingdom Metazoa; phylum Chordata; class Lepidosauria; order Squamata; family Sphaerodactylidae; genus Sphaerodactylus; species Sphaerodactylus townsendi. Next base: position 12,953,764 of record NC_059425.1, on the reverse strand, counting down.
AGTCTGCTAGATCAGATCCGTGGTCCATCTTGTCCAGCATCCTGACTCACTCAGCGGTTGGTCTGGAGGACCGGACAAACAGGACGCAGAGGGCAAGGCTTTCCCCTCGTGCTGTCTCCCGGCACTGAGATTCAGAGGTTTGCCTTCACTCACCGTGGCTTGTAGCCACCGACGGACCAATTAAACGTCCCACTAAGAGTCCAGTAAAGGGCTCAAAACTTGTGCGTTTTAACTGAGATTCTCAAGATGTGGAAGTCGGTACCCGTTATCAAAGGCCCTGTAGAGTACCCACAGCCTTGTTTGCGAGCAGCGGGGCTGTCAGGGAAGAGGCCTGCAGCTGAGGGCCACGGTTGGCCCCGCTGCCTCATTTTATGAAGCAGCTTATAGGGCAGCAGCGATAGGATCGCATTGAGCTCCTACCTCCAGGAAGCACAAAATATCAGTTTCTCTCAGTGGCCGGTCTCTGCCTCTGCCGGTCACTTCCACCGGAGGCTTCTCCCAGTCTATGATGCTGGGCCCGGCTATCGGAAAAATTCTGATTTGGCGGAATCCTTTCCTCTCAGGCCCGGAAGGCCGAACACGAAGGTCGCAGAGCCTCACTAGTCTGTTGGAGCAAAAGCTGAAGTCCAGTGGCGCCCAAAAGACCAACAGCATCCCATCGGTTGCGCTCGGTTCTTCAGACAGGTGGAGATCAAAAGCGAGCATCGCTTGAAGGAGCTTATTTAGAAACAATTTCAGAGGGGAGTTACGTTGGTCTGCAGTAGAACAGCAAAGTTTGAGTCCAGTGGCACTTTTAACAGCGAACCGGATTTTCAGGGCGTGAGCTTTCGAGAGTCAACCTTGTCGGTCTCCGAAGTGCCACCGGACTTGAATCGAGCATCTAGAAATGCTTGTTAGTCTATGACAGGGGTCTGCAACCTGTGGCTCTCCAGATGTTCATGGACTAAAATTCCCATCAGCCCGTTGGCCACACTGGTGGGGACTGATGGGAGTTGTAGTCCATGAACATCTGGAGAGCCACAGGTCCAGACCCCTGTCTATGAGGTGCCACTGGACTCCGGTGTCATTTTGAACAGGAAGTTAACCCCCCACAAAAGGCGGGAGAAGTAGGCTCCCTGGCACTCCGCAGTTATGCCTGTGGAGGACGCGAGTGAGTTCCCAGAAGCTCTTAAGAGCCGAGACTCACCAGAATTGTCTGCCATTTTTTGGAGTAAGAAAGATAGCTGGGTAGAGAGGCAAGTAGCCCAGCATCCGCGGCTCAAGTTTCTATCCTACTTAATTCTTGGGCCGTATCAGCTTCCCGGCCAAAAGAGGAGGTTGCCTTCCAGAGGTGAGGTCCCGCTTCCAGCATTGAATGCTCTGTTTCCACGATATACAGGTCGCCCCTCTCTGCTTGCCCACATGCTTCAGTGTTCTGGTCTTTGCTCGTCTTCTGCTTGGCCACCCTGTTGACAGCGGAGGGCTCAGGCCCTCTGCAGCTTCCCCCTGGAGAACTAGGTTCCTTCCCGAACAAGAACGATATTGCCTGTTTTTTTTTTTCCCCAAGAAGCGCTCCCCCAGGCGGATGCGCCCTTGGTCTGCGCAAAGGCTTGGCTGCAGTTCTGATGAGCGGGAAAGGCCGAAAAGGAAGAGTTGGCGGGTGGGAACAGGGAGCGGGAAGAAAGGCAGAGGCCGTCTCCGCGCTTGCCGTTGGAAGGGTGGGCGGTTTCACGCACTTCCCCCAAAGCAAAACCCAAAAACGTTTCAGGGAGAGCTGCCAGAGCGGTGGGGGAAGGGCAGCAGCTAGGATATGAGGCGAACCTCCCGCCAAGCGTTCGGAAGGCCGTGCTGGATTGAGGCCTGGGGTGGTGGCAGCTCGCAAGGGTCTTAGTCTGGCATCCTTAGCTTTTGCTCTGTGGAACTGTGGCTAATGTGACCGACCGTTCCCAGGGAGGTGTCGCCAGTGTAGGAACCCCTGTGTACGAGCTGCCTCTTGCTCTGGAGGTGAATCGTGTACTCCCTGGTCTGACGGGTGGTGACAAAGGGAAGGAGAGATGGGTGAGCGAGGCCTGCCGGAAGGGATCCGGTCAGTGCCTCGTGGCTTGTGGCAGACGTGCTGTGCTTCTCCGGTAGTCTGAAGACACCACTGGAACTAGGGCTTCTGCAGGCAGAGACTGCTCAGGCTTGTAACCTGGGGGGGGAGGAGCTGGAGGGGGGGTCCTAGCAGTGCCTCCGGTTTCCCAGAGGTTGCACTGACCCAACCTCCTCTGCTTCATCTTCATGCCTCTCGGCCTTCCCATGCCGTTGGGACAGAATTTCTGGTTCTTTGCTTCTGTGTAGTCGCCTCTACCGTTCTGCTGTTTTGTCCCAGCCATACTGTAAATAGTTTTGAATCGTATATATAAATATATATAATTTTTTACATCATCTTCATCTCTTTATCTTCTAGTGTTTGCTTTTTTTCTTAAAAAAAACAACAACCCCAACAACAGCCTACCACCAAAAACCCAAATATCCCCAGTTTGTTTAGCAGGCTTCTGACTCCTGTGCTATTAGGCCTTCTTACGGCCAAGCTTTGTGTGAAACCTCCTAACTAGAAGGAGACTCTCTAAGGTTGTCTGGGCCCCTGCCTTCGGAAGTGGTGGAAGCGGAGAATTTGTTGCGGTGGTCTAGAAAGGAGAAGGCCAAGGGGCTGGGGGAGCAATCGTGCGAGTGCTGACTTTTGGAAATAAACTTGACCCTTGTCTCAAACCGCAGAACTGACGTTTTGTGTGTTGTCTCCTGAAACGCAGAAGCGGCGTGTCGAAAGTTGCCAGATCCCCTTTCCCAGACGCTTCTGAGGTCTTGGCTCTGCTTCTGTGGTAGCTGCAATCTGACCTGCTTCACTTCAATATAATCCACACATTTGTTTTTCTTTGACCATGCCAAAGCTGTGCCTGCTCTCTTGCAGGGAGGGACAGGGTATAGATTGTATTGAATTTTGAGGAAAATGTACATTTGACTTCTCTGGGGGCAAACAGACCTACTTCTCCCATATGTGCCTACCTGGGAATTAAGATCATAGAGAGAGGCCCTCCTGACTATCCCACCTATCAAAGGAGTTTGTTTGGTGGGTATACGAGAGCAGGGCCTTTTTGGTGGCGGCCCCACAATTCTAGAACAACCTCCCCAGGGAAGTGCACCTGGCCCCCTCACTTGAGACAGCTGAAGAAGTTTTTTATTTTTGGACTGCATTTGATTAAAGCAGTCCTAAACTGTGATTTTAAAAAAAAATTGGTTTTGTGTGTTTTTATGTACTTTGTTTTTGTGTGTTTTATATATATTGTAAGCTGCCTTGAGCTCCACAAGGAAGAAAAGCAGCTAATAAAAACATTGTAAATAAAGTTCTGCCAGAGCAGGTTATAAGACTTCAAAAATACGAGGAAAATGTGAAATGAAGTGACACACAGCTGGCTTTAGCACATACTGTGGCCACAGAGCCACCATCACTACAGCAGACAAATAATTCAGACAAGCGAGACGGACCCAGCCCTTTGGGGCAGCCGCGCCTTTAGCCTCACAACAGTCCTGTGAGGTAGATGAAGCTGAGTGTGACAAGATGACGGTCACCCAGTCAACTGGCATAGGATGACGGAGGATTTGAACTTGGGTCTCCGAGGGCCTTGTCCAACACTCTAGCCACTACCCCATGCCACTGCTACACCGTACATTTCTAGACATCTCGACGTTGGGGGCGGGGGAACCTTTCGGTGGGGGGGGGGATATGGGTAGGAAATCAAAATGTATGCAGTACTGACTTTTAAACCTAGGCTTTTACTGCTGTAACAACATAAATGCATCATTTACAGCGTGGCATATAATATTTCACTAGTTGGCATATTCATGCTACTTCAAAGTGTTGGGAACAGTAATCGGGGGGGGGGGGCTCCTGCTCCCTTGTTTTTGTGCCACCCAACAACAACAACAAGAAGAAGCCTTTATTGGCATACAAAACAGGACAAAATTTCAGAGTAAAACAAGATTTTAAAACACCGTTAAAATTCCTAATTTGCAGTATAAAATTTGCAACAGTCTCGCAAAAGAGCACATCAGAGCTGTTCAGGAGGTTGGGTATCTTGTAACACTCTTGCCACTGGGAACATTGCAAGAAAATGGAATTCATGTATTTCATGCGTATCTCATCATATTTAGGGCATACAAACAGAGAACGGTCAAGTGTTTCAACCGTAACCAGATCACAAGAACAAACCCTTTTAGAACGTTCTATATTCTTAAATCTTCCCTCCAGGAGAGCTGATGGCAGCACATTACATCTTGCAGTAGCCAAAGCTCTCCTCTGGGAGGGATTAATCAGCAGACGAAGATATGTTGCCGTAATTCCACGCTCGCATGGGATTAATAAGGTAGTCGGGGAGCAGGTTGTCTTGGTTGCAAGAGTCAAATAATGAAAATCAAGATCCAAGAGCCTATTCTTAACTAGTCTGAAGGCTTCCACCTTTGTGAGCATAAGGAGTGATTCCAAAGGGAAACCAATAGCTTCAACCTGTCTATGCCACCCACTTACACCGTGCGCGAGCGTAAATGCCCCATCGCCAGCATAAATGCCCCTTGCACCAACACCCGGGGCATTTACGCTGGCAGCAGGGTTACACCTCCACAATGCTCCCCCAACTCACCCCGGAAAACTTTTAAGTTTTCCACATACAATTTTACCCGGTAGTTGAGATAGAGCTGAAAATTGCTACGGGCTGCCTTTGCACACATATCTTAGTTTTTGTTGCCTTAAAGGCAGAAAAATAAATGTTAGCATTGGGAAACATTTTTTTTTTTTGTAAATAAAAGAGTTTGTCATTGTATTGTCGAAGGCTTTCATGGCCGGAATCACTGGGGTGCCGTGTGGTTTCCGGGCTGTATGGCCAGGTTCTAGGAGAGAATGCTGCTAGAACACGGCCATACATCCCGGAAACCACACAGCACCCCAGAGTTTGTCATATTTGAACAGAGCAGTCTCATATAACCGCAATTGGTAACACTGCTGCCAACACATCTGGCCATAAACATTTCACGAATATTAAAAAACACAGAACTCTTTCACAATTTAAGACACCGCTTACACCCGTATTGATTATTTCCAAAATCATTTAACATAACACTTAAATAACAAACTTATTGAAAGCATGCTGCTTATATCGGCAGTGTGCTTTGGGATTATCTTGTGTGGACTGTTTTGCAGAGTCATATTGACACATTGCCTTTTGAGGGGTAAAACTCTTTGTCATTCACTCACTTCAAAGATAAAATATTTCATAAGAATTGTTTCCTTTTCAGCATTTGCCCAAATACACCTTTCTCGTTGTTGGAAAAAATGTTCACAGAGATGTCAGCTTGGTTTCCCCCCCTCTCCCCACCCCCATCCGGTGTTTTGATTTTTTTCCCCTTCTGCTTTTTATTAATTATTTGAGTTATATGTTTTCCTTCCCTATGGCAGGCTCAGGGTAGCTTACAAAAAAACTTCCCAGTTAAAAACCCCAGTGCAATATTAATCTTTCAGTAGCACCATAAAATTCCTAACTAAGAAGAGTTTGGATTTATATCCCCCCCTTTTCTCTCCTGCAGGAGACTCAAAGGGGCTGACAATCTCTTTGCCCTTCCCCCCCTCACAACAAACACCCTGTGAGGTGGATGGGGCTGAGAGAGCTCCGAGAAGCTGTGACTAGCCCAAGGTCACCCAGCTGGCATGTGTGGGAGTACACAGGCTAATCTGAATTCCCCAGATAAGCCTCCACAGCTCAGGCGGCAGAGTGAGGAATCAAACCCGGTTCCTCCAGATTAGATACACGAGCTCTTAACCTCCTACGCCACTGCTGCTCCTAAAAGGAAGGAAGGCTTCTGCCTAGTGTGGCGTAGTGGTTAAGAGCAGGTAGACTAATCTGAAGGACCAGGTTCGATTCTCCACTCCTCGACATGAAGCCTGCTGGGGGACCTTGGGACGGTCACAGTTCACTCAGAACTCTCTCGGCCCTGCCTACCTCACAAGGCTGTGGGGAGAGGAAGAGAAAAGGAGTTTGTAAGCCACTTTGAGGCTCCTCGTGGTTGAGAAAAGGGGAATATACATCCAAAATCTTCAAAGTGAGGGGAATGGGGGAGAGGGACGGGGAGGCCAGATGTAATGGAAAGACGCCACTGCTGTCCTCAGCCATGGGCCTGACAGAATAGCTCCATCTTACAGGCCCTGCGGATCTGGTCCAAGTCTCGCAGGCAGGGCCCGGATATCTTTCAGGCCAGGGGTCGGTTTTACAGCCAGTGGTGACCTCTTCCCTCCCCGCTCAGCAAAAGGAACTTTTCTCCGGTGCGCTTGGTGACCTCAGCTATGAGGAAAGCCACTGTTCGATCCTTTTCAATGGAAGCAGGATTGAGCCTAGTTTCACCCCACCATCTGTGCTGCCTACAGTTAGCTAAAGCATCTTCATGACAAATGTGTGTAACACTGAAGCCAGAAATAATGTTTGAATGCCATTTCTGAAGTCCCTTTGCCCTTTCCGAAACGTCCCGCATCTCTGGTCGATCATCCAAAGGAACCGAACTACATTTTAATGTCCAACGAAGCGCATCTGAGCAGAGAGGTCGTAACTCCCTCCGTGTTACCTGCCTCCCCTCTTTCCAAGGATGAACCAGGTATCCAAAAGACCTGCCCAGGGCTTGGCGTTGGATCCTTGACAGACAGAGAGCTTCATTCCCAATTGCCATTGACCCGGAGACCTGTGTTTCCTTCGTCCCTCCGATTATCGCCACGCGTGAAGTGATAGAAGAACCGCAAACCACCACCACCACCCCAAGTTCTTTAACAGAGTGAAACGCAACCAGAGTCGTAAAAAAGGAACTCTCCTTTAATAAGATTCTGGGCATAAACAGGCTACAAAATATATTTGACAAAAAGAGGAAGACCCAAAATAGTTGTGTGCAAAAGGCACCAGCAAGCAAATGATCTGACACAATAAAACGGGAAAACAGCATCAGCAACACAGCATAAGGATAAGGAGGAGAGAATGTGGCAAAGATATGGAGGAGGACTAGAATGGAGCATACAGAGCGACGCCATAATATGCAGACAATGAAGGTGACCCCCAAGCTGCCCATTAACAGCTCGCCTGCCCAGCATTAACCGAAACACACCAAATGCTGTAGCTATCTTGCTCCTGCAATAATTGCAAGAGATGCCAAATATTCCAACCTGAAGGAAGCTCGCGACTCACCCGTCTCCCCGGCAGCGGGTGCTTCAAGGAAGAATCCCAAGAGCCACCCATGAGCCCCAAAAAGGGTAAGGCCCTTGTTGAAGCTTTGGGCCAGCGGTTCTCAACCTGTGGGTCGCGACCCCTTTGGGGGTCAAACGACCCTTTCGCAGGGGTCGCCTAAGACTCTGCATCAGTGTTCTCCATCTGTAAAATGGATCAATGTTAGGGTTGGGGGTCACCACAACATGAGGAACTGTGTTAAAGGGTCGCAGCATTAGGAAGGTTGAGAACCACTGCCTAAGACTCTGCATCAGTGTTCTCCATCTGTAAAATGGATCAATGTTAGGGTTGGGGGTCACCACAACATGAGGAACTGTATTAAAGGGTACAGCGATTGGGAAGGTTGAGAACCACTGCTTCCAAGACTCTCTTGCATCAGTGTTCTCCATCTGTAAAATGGATCAATGTTAGGGTTAGGGGTCACCACAACATGAGGAACTGTATTAAAGAATTTAAGTGGCATTAGGGAAGGTTGAGAACCACTGCCTAAAGACTCTCCTGCATCAGTGTTCTCCATCTGTAAATAAAGAATGGATCAATGTTGCAGGGTTGGGGGGTCACCACAACATGAAGGAACTGTATTAAAGGGTGCTGACATTAGGAAGGTTGAGAACCACTGCCTAAAGACTCTCTGCATCAGTGTTCTCCATCTGTAAAATGGATCAATGTTAGGGTTGGGGGTCACCACAACACTTGAGGAACTTCTTCTTAAAGGGTGGCGGCATTAGGAAGGTTGAGAACCACTGCCTAAAGACTCTCTCTGCATCAGTGTTCTCCATCTGTAAAATGGATCAATATTGTTAGGGTTGGGGGTCACCACAACATGAGGAACTGTATTAAAAAATTCGCTGACATTAGGAAGGTTGAGAACCACTGCCTAAGACTCTCATGCATCAGTGTTCTCCATCTGTAAAAATGGATCAATGTGTTAGGGTTGGGGGTCACCCACAACATGAGGAACTGTATGTTAAAAGTCGCGGCATTAGGAAGGTTGGAGAACCACTGCCTAAGACTCTCTGCATCAGTGTTCTCCATCTGTAAAATGGATCAATGTTAGGGGTTGGGGTCACCACAACATGAGGAACTGTGTTAAAGAATTGGCGGCGTTAGGAAGGTTGAGAACCACTGCCTAAGACCTCTCTAGCATCAGTGTTCTCCATCTGTAAAATGGATCAATGTTAGGGTTGGGGGGTCACCACAACATGAGGAACTATGTATTAAAGGGAGTGTACGGCATTAGGAAGGTTGAGAACCACTTGCCTAAGACTCTCTGCATCAGTGTTCTCCATCTGTAAAATGGATCAATGTTAGGGTTGAGAGTTACCACAGCATGAGGAACTGTATATTAAAGTGGCGGCATTAGGAAGGTTGAGAACCACTGCCTAAGACTCTCTGCATCGAAAGTGTTCCTCCATCTGTAAAATGGATCAATGTGTTAGGGTTGAGGGTCCACACACAACATGAGGAACTGCGGCTATTAAGGGTGGCTGACATTAGGAAGCAGTTGAGAACCACTTACAAGACTCTCTGCATCAGTGTTCTCCATCTACAAAATGGATCAATGTTAGGAGTTGGGGGAGTCACCACAACATGAGGAACTTGCTCAGTAAAGGGTGTGACGTGCATTAGGGAAGGGTTGAGAACCACCCGCCTAAGAATCTCTTGCATCCAGTGTTCTCCATCTGTAAAATGGATCAATGGTAGGGTTGGGGTCACCACAACATGAGGAACTGTATTAAAGAATTACATTGGCATTAGGAGAGGTTGAGAACCACTGCCTAAGACTCTCACCATCAGTGTTCTCCATCTCGTAAAAATGGATCGAAATGTTAGGGTTGGGGGTCACCACAACACTTGAGGAACTGTATTAAAGGGTCGCTGCATTAGGAAGGGTTGAGAAACCACCAAGGCCCTGAGACTCTCTGCATCAGTGTTCTCCATCTGTAAAATGGATCAATGTTAGGGTTAGGGGTCCACCACAACATGAGGAACTGTGTTAAAGGGTCGCGAAATATTAAGGAAGGTTGGAGAACCACTGCCTAAAGACTCTCTGCATCAGTGTTCTCCATCTGTAAAATGGATCAATGTTAGGGTTGGGGGTCACCACAACATGAGGAACTGTGTTAAAGGGTCGCGGCATTAGGAAGGTTGAGAACCACTGCCTAAGACTCTCTGCATCAGTGTTCTCCATCTGTAAAATGGATCAATGTTAGGGTTGGGGGTCACCACAACATGAGGAACTGTATTAAAGGGTCGCGGCATTAGGAAGGTTGAGAACCACTGCTAGGCAAAGGCCGCGTTTGGGTGCTCAGAAGAGCCATGTGGAGCTCCCCAGCCGCTGAGCATCACTGCCCTAAGGAATGGGGTGGGGGGGGGGGGAGAGTAATTCTTTTGACCAGCAGAGGGCCCAGGAGCCTGCGATACTCTTTGGCCAGAACTTCCAAACTCTCTCCCTGCTCACAAGTGTGGGAATGTATGTTTGGCAGGGCGTGGGAGGCCGAGCATCCTGGGAACTGTTCCTTCAGCCAGACCTGCTTGCTTGTTTACACTCCGCTCTGTGAGCAAAACCAAAAGCGATCGAGGATCTTTGTGCCTTTATAACCACCGCCTCCTCAATCCGAGAGGCTTCATGTCTTTATCGCCGTCTCCTCCTGGTTTTTACCACCCAGCTGGCCTTAACTCGAGCTGCTTTTCCGCGACTGCGTGGGTCAGCGTGGTGTAGTGGCTAAGAGCAGGCGCACTCTAATCTGGGGAACCGGGTTTGATTCCCCTCTCTGCCACTTGAGCTGCGGAGGCTTATCTGGCGAACCGGATTCGCTTGTGCTGGGTGATCCTGGGCGAGTCACAGTTCTTCGGAGTTCTCTCAGCCCCGCCTACCTCACAGGGTGTTTGTTGTGAGGGGAGAAGGGAAAAGAGATTGTAAGCCCCTTTGAGTCTCCTTACAGGAGGAGGCGGGGATATAAATCCAAACTCTCTTCTTCAATCAATGATATCAGTCGGCAGTCTAGAAATGGAGTCCCGCTGCTTGAGCTTTGAGCAAGAGTCGGCACGACGGCTCACATGCTGTTCGTGCCCACCGTGAGCTCCGGCTGTGTGAAAGCGTAGAGCTCTTGCCCCTGCGGAACACCCTCTTGCGCAGGAGTCCCCAACCTTTCTGCACCTGCCTTTGGACATCTGACAAGGGGTAGTGGGTACAGACACAAAACCAGCTGCTGAAGGGGCCGAGCAAACCCCATAAGGAAAGCCCAAGTGCAGGGGAGAAGTAGGGGGGGGGGGGATTTGAAATAAATATACCAGGGAGGAAGAGAAAGAAAGTAAAGCCAAAACTTTGGGGGCAGCTGCAGCTGAATCCAACTGGAGCTCCAGTGGCCAACCAGATATTTTTCTTGTTCATATTCTAATGATTTCGTAATTAGCTAAACTTCCCTTATATTGTGGAGAAAGAATCACATTCTATGTATTGTCGAAGGCTTTCACGGCCGGAATCACTTGGGTGCTGTGTGGTTTCCGGGCTGTATGGCCGTGTTCTAGCAGCATTCTCTCCTGACGTTTCGCCTGCATCTGGTGGCTGGCGTCTTCAGAGTCCATGCATCCCTACATATCTGCCAGCCACAGATGCAGGCGAAACGTCAGGAGAGAATGCTGCTAGAACACGGCCATACAGCCCGGAAACCACACAGCACCCCAGAATCACATTCTCTTTGTCTGTGATTACATAACTAGAAATATGTGTCAGCAAGGGGAAATCTCCTTTTCTTCTGTTTCACTTCTTTACATGCTAACCTCATGTATGTTTTTGTATTTTCTTTATGTTAACCTTGCAATAAAGATAATGTAAGAAAAAAAAGGAAAAGAAGCTCTACTGGACAAGCATCCCATCTGGCCCCACTCAATTTTTAAAAACAAATCGTGGGTGCTAGGAAATCATGTGGACAGGCCCATGGGCACCTGGTTGGGGACACCCTGCTCTTGTGTCTGCGGTCCTAGCCTTGGGGAGGTTTGGCCAGGTGAGCAGAGGGCTGCACCTGTTTGCTTCAGACTGAAAGCTCTCCGTGTTTGTTTTCCGCTGCTTAATGGCTGTTTTCTTTTCTCTCAGGTGCTTTCCTAGATCCTGTTATTAAAGAGCGGGGTGTGTGTGTCATGTTTTCGATAACCGCACTTAACTCCTGCAGCCTGGTGAAAGAGGTGTGCTGCTTATCGAGGCTGGCAGTGTGTTAGACTAGAGCACAGGTGTCAAACTTGCGGCCCTCCAGATGTTATGGACTACAGTTCCCATCATCCCCTGCCAGCATCATGCTGGCAGGGGATAATGGGAACTGTAGTCCATAACATCTGGAGGGCCGCAAGTTTGACACCTATGGACTAGAGGGAAGGGAGCCCGGAAGCTGACCAGGTGTTGTGTTCTGTAGCTCTCCCAATAAACAGTCTCGGATCGGAACGAAATTGATTTGTTGAATTGGAGCTCAAGCAGGCTACACTATAATACAGAGGTGTCCAACTCTGGCACCTCAGATATTCATGGACTACGAACCTCCATCAGGAAGTGATGGGAATCGTAGTCCATGAATGTCTGGGGCACCAGAGTTGGACACCCCTGCTATAAGATTCTTTGCCAAGAGTAAATTTTAGCACCAAGGTGCCCCCATGAGGGAGGCTATGCCCTGCTCCGACTAACCCCCGTTTCTCATTCCCAAGCCTGTTCAAGGCTGCCCCCAAGTAACAAACCAGGTGCCCCACTTCAGAAAGTTGCTGCAGTGAAGGCCATGCATCCCTACATATCACAGCTCAAACTAACATGTTCACTAATACACAAAATGATGGTTTTGAAGAAGGCTTCCCTTAAAAACGATTCTTTAATGTTCAGAAGAAGAGAAGTTTGGATTAATATCCCCCCTTTCTCTCCTGTAAGGAGACTCAAGGTGGCTTACAATCTCCTTTCCTTCCCCCACATCGCAACAAACACCATGTGAGGTGGGTGGGGCTAAGAAAACTCCGAAGAACTGTGACTATCCCAAGGTCACCCAGCAGGCATGTGTTGGAGTGCACAAGCTAATCCGGTTCCCCAGATAAGCCTCCACAGCTCAAGTGGCAGAGCAGGGAATCAAACCCGGTTCTCCAGATGAACCTGCTCTTAACCACTACACCACGCTGGCTCATAAGCATTCGGAAAGGGGAGGCGGAGCCAGAGCAAGGTAGGCACTAGGACCACCGTGGAACATTCCACTGCAAGGAAGGTCCAGGAACGAGTGGCGGATTAATTTACAATTGAGCATAGACCTTTTGGTAGAGAAGGGTGTGTAGGGCAAGTCAGCTTAATGAAAAGGTGTCCAAAATCCATCGGTTTTCTCCAAGTTTCTAAACATCCCTGAGGAGCAGGTTCCATGCCTGAGGAGGACACGCAAGGAAATTATCCTCACACGGAATGCCCAACCCACATTTTCTATGGCGGACTGTCTGTTTTGCTGTCGGACCTGAGAATCCCCCATGGCACTTGTGAACAAACGATGAGACGTCGTGAGCGAGGGGGATGGTGCCGTTCAAGAAAGACAAGAGTTTCAAAAACAGGTAAGATTAAGCAGTGAGGCCGGATCCAGGATCTGCCTTTTAGGAACATAAAGTGGTCGCCTGCCATCCACGTGGCCTCTTTTGTGGTGGCTCCGGATTTCATAGAATACATTCCTGCCCAAGTCCCATGTGTTTCATTCAGGGAGGCGGGGGAGGGTTAGACGTGAATGAAGTCTACCGTTCCATCCCCAAAGGAATATGTTGGCAATCTTGCTTTTTTACATCAATTTCAATTGTGGTTTTAGGCAGACTCAGTTGGGTTTGGTTTGGTTTTTTTACATTGTTTAATTTCATTAAAAGGGCCTTAGAAATGGGATGAAATACGTGCAGGCTGCAATTTGCTGCTCGACAAATATGAGGCTCTTCACTGCTCCTTTAGGGTGAAAACCAACCTTTTGGGAAACAGGAATTGTGGATGGGAGTGTTTTTTACTCAGCTGGGTGGGCGCGTTGGACCAGAGTCTCAAGTTCTGGAGAAGGTGTGGTGTGGTGCATCATTACCCTGTTTCCCTGAATATAAGACATCCCCGGAAAATAAGACGTAGTAGAGGTTTTGCTGAAGTGCGAAATATAAGGCATCCCCCGAAAGTAAGACATAGCAAAGTTTTTGTTTGGAAGCATGCCCAACGAACAGAACACAGAAAAATACGACATCCTCTGAAAATAAGACATAGCGCATCTTTGGGAGCAAAAATTAATATAAGACACTGTCTTATATAAGACACTGTCTTATATTCGGGGAAACACGGTATCCCCCTGTTGCAGGTTTCTTGGAGTAGATTCACTTGCACCAGGAGGTCCAATTCTAACAGGGTGTCAGAATGGCCCTAGGTGTGTGTGTGTGGGGGGGATGCTCAGGGTGAGGAATGCTTCCTCCTTTTTCCGCCAGTTGGCCCTGGGGGTCTGGTTCAGCTCAAATCCTTATATGTGTGAAATGCCTTCTGTCCTTTGTACTTTCCCTTTGATCCTGTAGGGAACGGGGTTGGTGCCTTTTGGCCAAGGGGGGTGGGGCAGGGGAATATAAGCCCAAGCTTTGCTTGTGACCTTCAGAATCGTCAATTTCTGTTCCTGATCTTTAGTATTCCAATAAAAACTGTAGCTAACCATCTACAGTGTTTTTTTTTTAAATTTTGGACTGAAGTCTGACATTGTGAATGAACTGGAATAGTTATGAAAACCTATCCAGCGTCCCATTGGAGTTGCATACGTTGCTCTTCCAAGCTTGCCTCCTGGTTTGCTAACGTACGCACTGAAGCATGTGCAAAGACTAAATTGGACAGATTTATGGAGAAGTCGATCTATGGCTACCAATCTTGATCCTCTTTGATCTGAGATTGCAAATGCCTTAGCAGACCAGGTGCTTGGGAGCAACTGCCGCAGAAAGCCATTGCGTTCACCTCCTGCATGGGAGCTCCCAAAGGCACCTGGTGGGCCACTGCGAGTAGCAGAGAGCTGGACTAGATGGACTCTGGTCTGATCCAGCAGGCTAGTTCTTATGTTCTTAAATTGGTTAATTGCACTGGGTACTGGTGGGAAGGCCCTAGATTTGCATGGCTCCTTTGCCTGACCCAGCAGGGTGTTCTTATCTTCTTGAGCAAAGTATTTATACTATCTAAGGCTGGGGTGTCAAACTCATGAGGGCCAGATATGACATAAATGCAACTTGGTTGGGGGCAGGGCCTGCCTCAGCTGGTCCCAGAACGGCACTGAGGGGGTGCCAGGTCTGGGAAGCTCACAGCCCGGTTCAGGCCCATGAGCCGGCGGAGGCAATTTGCTTCCAATCTGGACTGGTGAGCCAGCTTAGGAGCGAGGGGAAGGGGTGGTGTACATGCTGTTTGGGGGTTTAGGAGAGAGCGCAGACAGTGGTGGGATCCAAAAATTTTAGTAACAGGTTCCCAGGGTGGTGGGATTCAAACAGTGGCGTAGCGCCAATGGGGCTGGGCAAGGCACGACAGGGGCGTGGCCAGGCATCCCGGGGGCGGGGCGTTAATAATTTCTCTGTTACTGTAAAAAACTCTTACTGTAAAAAAAAGTTCCTAATTTCCAGCTGGTATCTTTCTGTCCATCACAACCTGCTCCCAGCAAGTCCTATCGCTTACTGCCAGAACAGAAACAGTCCCAGCTCCTACCAATTGACTGCCTGTCAAATACTTAATACTTTCACATACTTCAATTTTGAAGCCAGAAATCGTTAGCGAGACTCTTCCCAAAACAAGGAACTCCTGCCTGTCTTTCTAAGTCACGTTTCTAAAACAGGATGGGAGGATTGTCTCCCATTTTCTACCTTCACTAACTAGCCACATAGGTGCAACTGGGCTTTATTCCCACATTTCTTGACCAATGGAAATTCCTAAACTGTTCAGACTCAATTTGTAAGGTCCCCTCTTACACACACACACACACAATTTTGAAAATCCCACTCTCGGGAACTGGTGAGAACCTGCTGGATCCCATCTCTGAGCGCAGGGGAATGGGGAGGGGACTGATGTGCAGTGGGTGTGTTGGCGGTTTGGGAGAAAACTGGGAGGGGTTGAGAGATGCACTCCCAATCAGTGGACACGTAGGACTCACTTCATTGGCTGGGAAGCCAGTCTATTCAACATCCCAACCCCATGTATAAGGGTATTTGCGCAAGCAAAAAAGCTGGAGCTCATTCCACCTTTCTCTCCTATAATGAGTATTCCTGTTGCTTGGCAACTCCTTTCCCTTCCTCCCCAAACTACAACCTTGTCCAAATGATGGGCCAGAAAGGGAGAGTTCTGAGAGAACTCCCATTCTCGGCCAAAGTGCTGCCCTGCAGGCTCCATGCGGAGGGGTGTGTTCATAGAATCATAGAGTTGGAAGAGACCACAAGAGCCATCCAGTCCAACCCCCTGCCATGCAGGAACACACAATCAAAGCACTCATAAGAACATAAGAACTAGCCTGCTGGATCAGACCGGAGTCCATCTAGTCCAGCACTCTGCTACTCGCAGTGGCCCACCAGGTGCCTTTGGGAGCTCACGTGCAGGATGTGAAAGCAATGGCCTTCTGCTGCTGCTGCTCCCGAGCACCTGGACTGTTAAGGCATTTGCAATCTCAGATCAAAGAGGATCAAGATTGGTAGCCATAGATCGACTTCTCCTCCATAAATCTGTCCAAGCCCCTTTTAAAGCTATCCAGGTTAGTGGCCATCACCACCTCCTGGGGCAGCATATTCCAAACACCAATCACACGTTGCGTGAAGAAGTGTTTCCTTTTATGAGTCCTAATTCTTCCCCCCAGCATTGTCAATGAATGCCCCCTGGTTCTAGTATTGTGAGAAAGAGAGAAAAATTTATCTCTGTCAACATTTTCTACCCTGTGCATCATTTTATAGACTTCAATCATATCCCCCCTCAGACGTCTCCACTCCCGACATATGCTCATCCAGCCTCTGTTTAAAAACCTCCAAAGAAGGAGACTCCACCAATCTCCAAGGCAGTGAATTCCATTGTTGAACAGTCCTGACAGTCAGAAAGTTCTTTCCAACGTTCAGGTGGAATCTCTTTTCCTTCACCTTGAATCCACTGCTCCGTGTCCTAGTCTCTGAGGCAGCAGAAAACAAGCTTGCTCCCTCTTCGACATGGCATCCCTTCAAATGTTTAAACATAGCTATCATGCCCCCCCCCCCCCAACCTTCGCTTTTCCAGACTAAACATCCCCAGGTCCCTCTCTCTTCGTAGGGCATGGATTCCAGACCTTTTACCATTTTGGTTGCCTTCTGGACAAGTTCCAGCTTGTCAATATCCTTGAATTGCGGTGCCTGGAACTGAACCCAGTACTCTAGGTGAGGTCTGACCAATGCAGAGTAGAGTTGTCTCTGATCTGGAGAATGAGGTTCAATTCCCCACTCCACGTGAACAGTGGACTCTTCTGGCGAAATAAACCCTGTTCACCAGATAAGTGTCAGCTGCTCATGTGGAGGAGTGGGGAATCAGTTTCCCTGGAGAAAATGGCTGCTTTGGAAGGTGGGCTCCGTGACATCATAACCCTCCTGAGGCCTTTCCCCTCCCCTCCCCAAACCCTGCCCCCCAGCTCCACCCCCAAATCTCCGTGAATTCCTCCCCAGATTTGGCAGCCCCATTTGTGGTGCCTTCTCCCAGTGCAAAGCTTCATGCCCATGGGGGCGCTGCTGCTGCTGCTGTACAAGGGACAAATTCAAACCTCCCCCCTTTGACTTCCTTTCGAGTCTGGTTTCTAGCTGCTCCTAGCCTGGAAAAAAATGCAGCTCATGAAAGAGGGAGGAAATGGGGTTATCTCCAGGTCTCTTTTCGTTTTATTGGCCCGGGGGAAACAAAGAGGAAATGCCTTTCTCTGATCTGCTGACTCCCATCCCTAAAATAACTTCAATGGAATGCATTATTTGAAACCAGGCCTGGTTGCTCCGGAGTCTGGAAAAGGGGAAGGGGAGGCTGGGCGCCATCACATCATCCAGTCGTGCGATACGCCAACAGGACAATTGTATTTAACACTCCAACCAAGAAAGGCCAGCTTGATCAAAAGGCTGACCGTGTTCCCTTTTGAACCCCTCATCTCCCTGGCGGGCCTGATTTTTTAAGGGGGCACCCCAGAACACAGGGGCAGACGTCTATGGGGGAACAGCGCTATGAAGATTGGAAAAACCCCTGCCGCCTGTGGGGTGCTCCCATCCAGCCTCCCAACGAGAAAAGCAGGATTTGCTTATTCTTTCCACGGGACCTCTGGGCCTTGTGGCCTGTCTGCCTTCCCCTTTCAGAGGCACAAGAGGAAAGTTTCCAGCTTCTGGGAAAAGCGAACAGGTGGCAACTGACCTCTGGCAGACTTTCCTTCCAGACCATTTCTACTGTGAGGGACTCTGTCTGCTCTGTCATGAGGTGGCTTGCATGTCCCCGAATTACTGGTCAACCCAGCCCGAGAAAGACGTTTCTCCCATAAGAAGAAGAAAAGAGTTTGGATTTATATCCCTCCTTTCTCTCCTGTAGGAGACTCAAAGGGGCTGACAATCTCCTTGCCCTTCCCCCCTCACAACAAACACCCTGAGAGGTAGGTGGGGCTGAGAGAGCTCAGAAGAACTGTGACTAGCCCAAGGTCACCCAGCTGGCATGTGTGGCTAATCTGAATTCCCCAGATAAGCCTCCGCAGCTCAGGCGGCAGAGCAGAGAATCCAACCCGGTTCCTCCAGATTAGATACACGAGCTCTTAACCTCCGACGCCACTGCTGAACTTGAAATTGGATGATGAAGGAGGTGGAGCAGAAACGGACTTTGCCCTTCCACCGAGCTCTCGCTATGGGAATGGTCCCAAAGTTCAGCAGAGTACAGTTTTATGGGGTTCGAATGCGTGATAAGCTTCAATAACTGGGCAGGGCCATCCGTGGGAAAGCTGCTGTTATTTTATTTATTTTATTTATTTGTTTGTTAAATTGATAGGCCACCTCTATCCCTGAAGGGCTCGAGGCAGCTCACAACACGGCTGCTCTCCAAGACAGCAAATCAATACAACATAAAACTTAAAAACCCATTAAAACTTAAGCAGCAGTTACTAACAATAAATATAGATTGAAACAACAGAAGGTGTGTAAAAACACACAGGTGCCCGATCTAAAGGCCAAAAGAAAGGGGAGGGAATAGGCAGGGCCCAAGATGGAATCAGGGCCCAACCAAGATGGAAAACAGGCAGCTTCAGTTGCAGTGGGGGGGGGGGGGGAGAACCGTGGCCGGCCCCTCCAAAAGCCCGGTGGAATAGCTCCCTCTTACAGGCCCTGCTGCTGAACATGAGGCGGCGTCCACATGGACGTTGAAGTCCCCCAAGGCAATAAGTCGAGGGAATCGCAACGTCCACTCGGCCACCGCCTCCAGCAGCCGTGGCTGTGGACCTCTCATACCAACTGCTAGAAAGAAAGACCGTTCTCTCCCTGAGGCCCTTTCCGCACAAGCAGAATAATGCACTTACAATAGGCTGACCAGCCATCCCGCTTTTGGCGGGACAATCCCACCTTCGCATAATTTGTCCCGCGTCCCGCGGGTTCCTTACATTATCCCGATTTTTGGGAGGCTGCCCCACTGCCTTCTGGGGCGCAAGGCAGTGTGGCAGCCTCCCGCGTGTGCGGCCGCAGGAGCACGGCCTTCTGGGGTGCTGCCGTTTCCCGCTGAAACCGCAGCGCCCCAGAAGGCCGTGCACTCCTGTGGCCGTGTGCGCATGCGCACGTGGCCTCAGGAGCACTGCCTTCTGGGGCGCTGCCGTTTCAGCGGGAAATGGCAGCGCCCCAGAAGGCAGTGTGCTCTTGCAGCTGCGCGCGCAGCCGCCTACCCCCGTCCCGGGTTTACAAGGTGACCATCTGGTCACCTTAACTTACAATCCACTAAATGCAGGGGCTCAGGGCGGTGGGGGTTTCACGTCCCCTACTGCCTGGCTGTTTTAATCAGAGATAACAGGGATTGAACCTGGGAACTTCTGCATGCCAAGCAGACACTCTACCGCTGAGCCATGGCCCCTCTCTTCCCTTGGTCTGTCGATGTCAGCATTGCTTGCTCAGCATTGCTTGTTCTCCGGAGTCTCGGGGAGAGGTCTTTCACATCTACTGCCCAGTCCTTTCGGCTACAGACGCTGGGATTCGAACGCGGGGCCTTCTGCATGTCAGGCAGATGCTCTGCCATTGAACTATAGCCCCTCACCCAAACATTTAAGTCGCCTTTTATGGAATCAAACCCTTGGCTCATCAAGGACAGCGTTGCCTACTCAGGCCGGCAGCCGCTCTCCAGAGTCTCCGATTAAGGTATCTCATATCATCCAAGGGCAGATCCTTCATGTCTTTTTATTTACTTCCTTTATACCCTCACCTTTCTGCATCATCATCCAAAAGGGAGATGGCAACCAAAGAAGAAGGAGGAGTTACTGGTTTGGAATTATACCCTACTTTTCTCTTTTCCACGTTTCACCCAACTTGAAGTTTCAAAGAGTTTCAACGCAGCTAATCCCTTCCTCTCCCCCCAAGAGTCGCCTTGTGAGGCAGGTGGGGCTGAGAGAGTGGAGAGAATTGTGTCCAGCCCAAGGTCACCCAGCAGGAACGTGGGAGGGGGTAAACAAATCTGGTTCATCAGATAAGAGTCCACCACTCGTGTGAAGGAGTGGGGAATCCAACCTGGTTTTCCAGATTAGAGTCCACTGCTCTCAACCACTCCACCACGCTGGCTCACTGGAAATATGCCGGCCAGGCAGAGGATGGAGCAACCTCTGCTCTTCACAGACCACAGCCAGCAACTCAAAACATAAATTAGCCACATGATTGCCCCAGAGTGTTTCCTCGTTTCAAATGTATTAACCACTGGCACAGTGGGCCACTCCAGAATACCACAAGCCCTCAACGAGTTGCTTTAATATGCTGTAGGAACAATGCATGAAACCAATCCCAACCGGTATTGCACAAGGGCCAGTCTCCTTCATATCCTTGCATTTCCACACTGAATTATGGGCCTGCAACGATCTCTGACTTGATGCAGGACAGATGAAGAAGAAGAAGAGTATGATGTATATTCCCCCCCCCCTTTTCTCTCCTTTAAGGAGACTCAAGTCGGCTGACAAACTATTTCCTTTTCCTCTCCTCACAACAGACGCCTTGTGAGGTTGGTGGGGCTGAGAGAGTTCAGAGAGAACTATGACTGGTCCAAGGTCACCTAGCAGGCTTCATGTGGAGGAGCAGGGAAACAAACCCAGTTCACCAGATGAGAGTCCGCCACTCATGTGGAAGAGTGGGGAATCAAACCCAGTTCTCCAGATTAGAGCCTACCGCTCTTAACCACTCCCCCACTCTGGCTCAGTGCTGGGAAGGGGCCGGAAAAGATTCTGGTGTTTCAAGATGTGTTGCTGGCACCCAAGATCATCGTATTTCCCATTACTATGTATGGGTGTGAAAGTTGAACAGTGAAGAAAGACCCAACCTGACATGGACCGACTCAGTCAAGGAAGCCAGACCTGAGCCAGGTTGCTAATAACAGGATGTTTTGGAGGTCATTCATTCACAGGGTTGCCATCAATCAGAAGTGATTGAGGGCATTTCACCCACACGCACACAGAGATGCTTGTCAGCCACCACATTGACTCTGCCTTTATGGCAGCACACCATGGAAGGCAGGAACATGTTTCTGGGCTTGATGGCCCTTGTGGTCTCTTCCAACTCTATGATTCTTCACAGGGGTGCCAACCTACAGTTGGGGCCTGGAGATTTCCCGGAATGACAGCTCCAGACTACACAGATCAATTCCCCTGGAGAAAATGGCTGCCTTGGAGGGGGTCTTTGGACATCCTATTTCCCAGATCTCTCCCCTCCCCGATCTGTACATCCCCCAGGCTTCATCACCAAACCTCCAGGAAGTTTTCTAGCTGAAGCTGGCGCTCCTATTCATCAGAGATAATTTGAATGGCATTTTGCTGACTTGGTCCCAGATGCCTATTGGGGGGGATATGGCACCCAGGGAGAAAACCTCCTCTGGATGCTGCCACCATGGTGGGTCGTGGAGCCCAGCCCCTGTGGGTTGCAGAGCCCTGCCCCTGTGGGACACGGAGACCCCCCACAGAGCCCTGCCCCCACAGAGCCCCGACAACAATGTGGGCGGGGATCAATGGGGGAAGGGGATCCATGACAACGAGGGACAAGGACTTCCTGCTGCCTTGCCATCTTTGCGGTGGAAGGCATCTCGTCCCGTGGGGGACCGATTTTGCGCCACCCACGTGACCAGATTAGTTACCCCATGTCCCCAGGCAGATACGCCTCTGCTTGGTCCTCCCCATTAGAAGCGGTGGTGGTTTTTAACCAGAGCCGAAAAATCAGAGAGGGCCAGTGTGGTGTAGCGTTTAAGAGCAGCGGGCTCTAATCTGGAGAATCATTTCAAATGTGCAGAGTAGATCTGATTTGATATTTTGTTTATCTGAAACATCTGCATGCCTCCGTTTCACCCAACTTGAAGTCCAGAGTTTCAACACAGAAATAATGTTTCAAATAATATATAACAAGTCAGCTTGTCACTTATTTACTTCATTTCCCCAAACGGGTTCATAAGATTCTCCCTGCTTCCATTGTAAATAAAATGTGTAAACACATAAACCCACAGGTGGGCAAACAGGCAGGAGGGCTAATAGTGGGGGAACACGAAACAAGCCAGCGTGGTGTCGTGGTTAAGTGTGGTGGACTCTAATAGGGAGAACTGGGTTTGATTCCCCACTCCTCCACATGAGCAGCGGACTCTTATCTGGCGAACTGGATTTGTTTCCCCGCTCCTTCACATGAAGCCTGCTGGGTGATCTTGGCCAGTCACAGTTCTCTCAGAACTCTCTCAGCCCCACCGACCTCACAAGGCATCTGTTGTGGGGAGAGGAAGTGAAGATGTAAGTCACATTGTCACACTTTACAGTTGGGAAAAGCGGAATATAAATCCAAACTCTTCTTCTTCTTGGATGCCTCAGAAAGGACCAGGAGTCTTTAGGGTTGCCAACTGGAGGCTGAGAAATTCCTGGAGGTTTGGAGGCGAAGCCGAGGGAGACAACACCAAGCAGCCCCTCACGGACGCTGCACACAGAAAGAACGCGGTCAAATCCTTTCAAAGGGACTCTGCCATCTTCCAAATGAAGATGCCCTTGCTTTTTTATCTGTTGCTCTGGCCCCTTTCGCACGTGCAGAATAACGCACTTTCAATCCACTTTCAATGCACTTTGCAGCTGGATTTTACTCTGCGGAATAGCAAAATCCACTTGCAAACAATTGTGAAAGTGGATTGAAAGTGCATTATTCTGCTTGTGCGGAAGGGGCCTGGGATCCGGAAGAGCCATGCCCATCTTGGTGGGAGACAGGAAATCCCTTCCGACTGTCCTTGAACTGAGTAGAGAGCAGTATTTCCGCTTGCCTGACCTCAGCTCCGGAATCCATTCTCACGAGGCCTGGGCATGAAATATGTTAAAGGGTATTAATCTTGGAGCACGTGCAGAGTGTAATTCCCCCATCTCAGCTGTAACTAGTCTTAGTATGACTACCAGGCAGGTTTGGACAATTTGTTCCTTTCTGTTTAGAAATGAGCTGCTTTTGATCATTGGAGTATCTGTCTGTCGGCTCAGAAGAATGGGAGGCAGGGGATTATGAACAGGAAGATGGGATCAATACCTACCAAGCTAGATGGACCAAATGACCTTCTTCAGCCTTTGGGCTAGTGTGGTGTAGTGGTTAAAAGCGGTGGACTCTGATCTGGAGAACAGGGTTCGATTCCCCACTCCTCCACGTGAAAAGTGGACTCTTATCTGGTGAACTGGATTTGTTTCCCCACTCCTCTACATGAAACCTGCTGGGTGACCTTGGGCCGGTCCCAGTTTTCTCAGAACTCTCTTAGCTCCACCTACCTCACAAGGTGTCTGTTGTGGGGAGAAGAAGGGGAAAGGAGTTTGTAAGCTTAGGCTGACCAGCCGTCCCGCTTTTGGCGGGACAGTCCTGCCTTCACACAATTTATCCCACGTCCCGCGTCCCGTGGGTTCCTTCCATTGTCCCGATTTTAGGGAGGCTGCCGCGCTGCCTTCTGGGGCGCAAGGCAGTGTGGCAGCTTCCCGCCCGCGCGGCCGCAGGAGCACGGCCTTCTGGGGCGCTGCTGTGACAGGGCGGGAAACGGCAGCGCCCCAGAAGGCAGTGTGCTCCTGCGACTGCGCGCGTGTGCGCGCAGCCGCCTACCTTCGTCCCGGATTCACAAGGTGACCATCTGGTCACCTTATGTAAGCCCCTTTGAGTCTCCTTACAGTTGAGAAAAGTGGAGTATAAATGCAAACACTTCTCCTTTGTCAAAAAAACCCTCAATCCAGGACATTCTGTGGTGCCAAACATTTTTTCCCCCAGCTGTGAATCTTGTTCCTGCTCTTGCGTCATGAGATCTTCGGTTTTCTGGCAGCTGTTTCTCTTTTGTTATTCAACTGCAAAGATTCGGGGGGGGGGGTGCGTGTACCCAAGCCTGGGACCAGAAATATTTCCATTCGGTGCGGCCTAACCTGATGTTTTGCCATTCCGTTTGCTGCTTTCCTAAAAATAGAAACAAAACAAAACAAAAAACCCGACGGCGACTGAGAGTGGTCAGGCAACATTCCCGACAGGTTTGGGCTTGCCCCTGCATCATCCTGGTGATGTGCGAGTACAGGGTGTACTTGTAAAAATGAGGCGTGCCTTGATGTTATTTGCTTTTCTGTTTCCCAGGTGCTCTCCCACAGAGAGGGCATTATGCAACGTCGGATGTCCTGTTAATCCAATTATGTAAGGCCGGGTCATTCCAAAGCAGCTTATGGGGCTGCGGCAGGGTTGCCAATCTCCTGGCGGGGCCTGGCAATTGTCCGGGATTACAACTGACGTCCGGAATACGGAAATCGGTCCCCCTGGAGCAGGGGTCTGCAACCTGCGGCTCTCCAGATGTTCATGGGCTACAATTCCCATCAGCCCCTGCCAGCATGGCCAATTGGCAGGGGCTGACGGGAATTGTAGCCCATGAACATCTGGAGAGCCGCAGGTTGCAGACCTCTGCCCTGGAAAAAATGGAGGCTTCGGAGGGTGAACTCTGTGGCATTATTCCCCGCTGAGGCCCATCCAGAGGTGGGATCCATCAGGTTCTCACCAGTTCCCGAGAGTGGGTTACTAATTATTTGTGTGTGCCGAGAGGGGGTTACTAATTGGGTCCGCTTTTCCATCTCCACGCCCTCGCCTCCCCGAGAGGCATACTGCCTTTGAACGTGAAGGTTCCAAATAGCAATTGCGACTAATAATGTAACTCCCTGAACTGGGTTAATCCCTTTCAGGTACTGCAATTCTTTGATTCTCAGCCTTTCGTACCTTTTATCTCACCAGTCTCTATCAAAGAACCTGTGTGTTTCACCATTGCTGTGTTCAGATTTGTGAGTTGGGGCATTTTCTATAATGTGATGATGATTTAGAAATGACCTAGTGCAAAAAAAATTGGGGGGTCGTGGTGGGGTGGCTGCTTATGGGGGGGGGCAATCCAACTCAGGTTTTGCCCAGGGTTCAGGTTTGCCTAAGTACGCCTCTGCCCCCTTTGCTGAGGGGGGGCTGGCGAGGGAACCTGTTACTAAAATTTTTGGATCCCACCCCTGGGCCCATTCCTTCCCCAAACCCCGCCCTCCCTAGGCTCTCCCCCCCCCCCCAAATCTCCAGGTGTTTCCCAATCCAAAACTGGCAGCTCTGAACTGCAGGGTAAAAGGCAGATTTGTGTCACCTTGAACCAACTTGTGTGGTTTCTTTATTGCTGGTGTGGCTGTTGATACAGTGCAGTGGTATCAGGACTTCCACATAAGGGCTTTCCCATATCTTCCCTTCCCCGGTCCCCTTGCAGTGGCTGTTCCCCTCCCGTGGGTCAGTGACATTTTTTTCATTTTCACCCCTAAAGGCACTATAATACCATTATACCAAATTACTTTATAACCATATAGGTTTCCAAGTTCTCGGAATTTCCATTTAAAAAAAACATTCTCTTGCCCCTTATCTTGGGGAGATTTGCTTTCCCAATATATCTCCACGACGAGAAGAACTAGATTCTTAATTTCACCCCCAGAGGCACTATAATACCATTACACCAAAATGACTTGATAACAATATAGGTTTCCGAGCTCTCTGAATTTCCAGGTTCCATTTTTTAGAAAATTATCTTGCCCTTTCTCTTGGGGAGATGGCTTTTCCCTTATATCTCAGCAAGGAAAAGGACTGGAGACTTACAAAGCAAACAAATGAAACCTACGAATCCAGAGAGCCTGTTACACATACAGTTACAACAGTGCATTGATCTAACAACATTCTTGAGCTAATTAAGAAAATAAAAGGCCTCCAGGGGGCAGGAAGGGCAATGAAGAAATTTGTCAGGGCGCGTGGTGGGAAAATCCACATTTTCTGTCACTTTTGACAGGCTGATTCTGCGAAATGTGCCCACCAGAAATTTCCATCACCAAATTTCCTCACCCACTCAACAGTGAGTCAGGCTTTACTGAGAACTCTGCAAACCTTGGGAGCAAAACAAGTCTGAGGGAGGTCAGAAAAAAGCCAGGGGAACTCTTGGAGACGCATCAATGGCCCAGGCTGGCCGAATCTTGTTAGATCTCAGAAGCTAAGCAGGGTTGACCCTGGTTGGTATTTGGAATGGGACACCACCAAGGAAGTCCACGGTTGCTATGCAGAAACAGGCAACGGCAAACCACCGCTGTATGTCTTTTGTCCTGACCTAGATGGCTCAGGCTAGCTCAGTCTCTTCAGATCTCAGAAGCTAAGCAAGGTCAGCCCTGCTTAGCACTTGGAAAGGAGACCACCAAGGAAGTCCAGGATGGCTATAAAGAGGCCGACAACGGCAAACCATCTCTGCTCATATTCTGCCTTGAAAACCTACAAGGTTGCCCTGAGTTGGCTGCAACTTGACAGCCCTTTCCAGAGGTGGGATCCAGCAGGTTCTCACCAGTTCCTGAGAGTGGGTGACTAATTATTTGTGTGTGCCGAGAGGGGGTTACTAATTGGGTCTGCTTTTCCGTTAGAAATTCCATTAGGTCCAAAAATCATAAAGTCCTGTTGTTTCCTATGTGGCTGGTTAGCGAAGGTAGAAAACGGGATCATTCTCCCTGTTGGGCTGTTTTAAAAACATGTTTTAGAAGTATGGTGAAGTTCCTTGTTTAAGGAAAGTATCCTTCTTCTGATTTCTAGAAACAAAATTAAGTATTTGAAAGTATTAAGTATTTGACAGGCAGTCAATTAGAGGAGAAGTAGTTGTTTCTGTTGGCACTAGACAATAGGACTTGCTATAATGAGTTTAAATTATGGACAGAAAGATACCAGCTGGAAATTAGAAACTTTTTTTTTACAGTAAGAGTTTTTTACAGTAACAGAGAAATTATTAATGCCTCGCCCCGTCATGTCCGGCCACGCCCCCGTCGTGCCCCGCCCAGCCCCATTGGCACTACGCCACTGTTTGAATCCCACCACCATGGGAACCTGTTACTAAATTTTTTGGATCCCACCACTGGCCCTTTCTATCACCACCCACCAATCTGGATTTGAACCGGCAGGCAGGAAAAACTCAGAACAGGAAAAGCGATTTACACCAGAAGGGGTGTGTGGCAGGAACTGATAGTCTGGAAGGCAGACAGGAGCCTGGGGGCATCAAATAGCTGTGACCACAGATAAACAATGGGTTACTACAATAAAGGTGATTTCAGACTGGTTATCAGATGTAATCACTGAGACATCTCTGGAAACCGAGGTGGGGAAGTGGTGGCCGGAATTGCTTTCCGGTGGATCAATTTAGGCCGCTTCCTTTGTCCTGTTGGAAGTGCCTTCGGGCTGAATGGAATTTTACTGGAATCCTGTCTCAAGTTTTACTGCCCGCAGTGTCAGGAACCTCAGAGACGCCTCCCGAGCAGGAAGGAAATGCGGAGCTGAATTTGGGGGGCTCCTTTAGAGGTGGCTTTTCTGTATCGCATCAGTGCAGAGACGAAACTCTGCCATCCTTGCATTTTCACAAGGACCAGACCCGCAGTCGCGGGTAACCGGGTTGGTCCACAGGAAATGTTCAAATGCAATGATAACATGCTATTTTCCGATTTACATTTTTTCAAGTGGGAAAAGGTGATTTTCAAATGGGGATTTGCTGAGGGGGGGAGGCGGGGAGTGACCTACGGCCACAGCCCACTAAATAATTTTACCTAGTGTCTTCCACGCACCCTTTCCCCCCATGCGCCACCTAAAATTAATCTCCTTCCTCGCTAACCGAAGCACAAACTCTCTGCCTTACAGAGAATGTGTGGGTTTTGTTTAGCGTTGGGGCGGAATGTGATTGACAGGAAATGCAAAAAAAAGTTTCTTCAGAATCAACTGGCGCTTCTGCCGAAGTCAGCTGAAATACTGGCTTGAAACTGCGACGTGTGACTTCTTTTAGCGAATTGTGCTCGGCGCATTTCTTTTTGCCTTAACTGCAGAAATGGGATGGAAAAGAACGCTGAACAGACTTGGAAAAACAAGTGGGTAGAGGATCTTCTGGCCAGCCTCCTTCACCTCTTAATACTGAATCCTGCTGAAGTCCTGCCCTTGGTTATTTGCTTATTCCAAATATCTGTTGGCCACTTTACAGCCCTCAAGGCGGCTGACAACCCGGATAAAATGCATAAAACAAAGAACATAAAGAAATCATCATTTTAAAATCACAAATCAGAGGTTTGAGGGTGGAGCGTGAGGTCTTGAGGGTGTAGTGTGGTGCAGTGGTTTAGAGCAGGTGGATTCTAATCTGGAGAACTGGGTTTGATTCTCCACTCCTCCACCTGAGTGTCAGAGGCTTATCTGGTGAACCATGTGTGTTTCTGTAACCTCTAACTGTGGGTTCTGTGGGGCGGAACTTGGAATGAGTTTGCAACAACAAATTTTAAAAACAAAATGGTTTACTTTCTTAACATATAACATTTAACGTCACACTTCAAGGTCCTGTACAGGTTTCATTTCAAGTCCTTCTAGTTACAGTCTTCCGATATTGCCAAGTCCAATTCTTCCTGCAAGTGGGTTGGCTCCTGAAGACTCCAAGGGCTTGGTGAACAGATTCAACATGATGAAGGTTTCCAGGAGAACTCTCACCCATTACAACCACAAAAAAAAACAACCTGAAACAATAAACTCAAACATTTACAACATAGCAAAAAATAAACAACTACCTTCCCAGTAGTTCCCAACAACATTGCAGTTACCTTAACAAGGTGTTAAGGGCTTATACAAATTAAGGTCCGAGTCTGGTAGCCTTGTCTCCTCCAAACTACATGAGCTCTGCAGCCTCTTGCTGCTTTGAGTCTCCACCCCTTTCTGGGTCAACCCATTCTGAGCATGGGGGTTACATTTCCGCCCTCCTACATTCCTGCTTGGTGTCCTTGGGCTGGTCACAGCTCTCTTGGAACTCTCTCAGCCCCGCCTACCTCACAAGGTGTCTGTTGTGGGGAGAGGAAGGGAACGAAGCTTGTCAGCCACCTTGACAGGAGAGAAAGGTGGGATATAAATCCAAACTCTTCTTCTCTCTTCTCTTCTTCATGCTGGGAAAGGTGGGCTTTCAAAATAGAGTTGCCAGCCTCTGGAGATGCCCCACTATTATAACAGACCTCCTGGAGATAGAAATCACTTCTGGCTGTCGTGGGTCTTCCGGGCTGTTCGACCGTGGTCTGGCAGATTTTGCTCCTACCGTATCATCCGTATCTATGGCTGCTGTCTTCATATAGCTCTGAAGATGCCAGCCATAGATGCAGGCGAAACGTCAGCAGCAAAAATGGCTAGACTGTGGCCACACAGCCTGGAAAACCCACAACGGCTGGTTGTGAAACCCTCAGCGAAAGCCATTGACAATATAGAAGAAGAAGAAGAGTTTGGATTTATATCCCCCCTTTCTCTCCTGCAGGAGACTCAAAGGGGCTTACAATCTCCTTGCCCTTCCCCCTCACAACAAACACCCTGTGAGGTGGGTGGGGCTGAGAGAGCTCCATAGAGCTGTGACTAGCCCAAGGTCACCCAGCTGGCGTGTGTGGGAGTGCCCAGGCTAATCCGAATTCCCCAGATAAGCCTCCACAGCTCAGGCGGCAGAGCTGGGAATCAAACCCGGTTCCTCCAGATCAGAGTGCACCTGCTCTTAGCCACCACGCCACTGCTGCTCCCTGATATAGAGATCAGTTCACCTGGAAAAAGGGCAGCTTTGAAGGTGGCTTTATAGCCCATTGAAGTCCATCTCCCAATCCTCCTCAGGCTCCACCTCCAAAATTTCCAGGTGTTTCCCAATCTGAGCTGGCAAGCTATTTGGGGAGGTGGGTTGAAACCAGCAGTTTCAAGTACCCCTTAGATATCTTGATATAGGGCAGGTTGACCTGTTATATAGTCTGTGAGACAAGTATCTAATGATATTGTAAACAAATGTCATATAGCTACATTCCAGATAGGAGATAAGGAAATGGCTCTGGGATGAAGAACTGTGAAAAACCGGGAGCCTGAAACTCTCGAGCTGAAGGACCCTGATGGGCATGAATGTCTTATGCATAATCTTTTTGTCTCTGATGTAATACTTTGGGGTCTATAAAAAGGGTTCTTTTGTTTAGTGTGCCTTCCCCTCTTGCTGAACAAATCTCTGTTTTTTTTCAAAATAAAGATGTATGTTTTATTATATTCTGTTGTGGCTCTGATTTGGCCTAGTCCAGTCAGCGGTAACAATACCTGGTTGCTTCTTGACGTCTAGTTAACTTCTAGGTGGGTTGCCAACCTCTAGGTGGGTTGGGAGGTCTCCCGAAATGACAGCGGCTTCGCTGATAGGCTCCTGGAGAGAATGGTTGCTTTGATGGGGGGCAGTAGACTCGAAGGCAGTGATGGCGAACCTTTTCGAGACCGAGTGCCCCAACTGCAACCCAAAACCCACTTATTTATCGCAAAGTGCCAACGCGGCAATTTAACCCGAATACTGAGGTTTTAGTTTAGAGAAAACGGTTGGCTCCAAGGCACGCATTACTCGGGAGTAAGCTTGGTGGTAGTCGGTGGCTTTGCTTTGAAGCAACCATGCAACTCTTCCAACAGGTGAATCCTGACTCTAGGAGGTTTACTCAGAAGCAAGCCCCATTGCCAGCACCTGAGCTTACTCTCAGGTAAAGGATTGCGCTTTAGTTCCTCCCATGAAAATCAGTGGGGTTTAACATCACTTAACAGGGTTACCTACACGTCGTGCCCAGCGGCCCAGGCCAGCCTAGATGTGTGTGCCGGGGGGGTTGATGAACTCTATGCACGCATGCCCTCAGAGAAGGCTCTGAGTGCCACCTCGGGCACCCGTGCCGTAGGTTCGCCATCACTGCTCTAAGGCATTTAATCTTCTGAAGTGTGGTGTTCTGGTTAGGAGTAGGTGGACTCTAATTTGGAGAAGCGGATTGGTTTTTCTGCTCCTCCACATGAAGCCTTGGGTGACCTTGGGCCAGTCCTGGCTCTCTCCAAACTTTCTCAGCCCCACCTGCCTCACAAGGTGTCTGTTGTGGGGAAGGGAATTTGTAAGCCACTTTGAGACTCCTTCAAGGTTGAGAAAAGCAGGGTATAAAAGCCAACTCTTTTTCTGCCACCCAAATGCTTCAAAGGCTACTAACCGGAAGCAGACATTGCTGGGCACCTTTAGAATGGAACCGTCCCTGCTATGGAAAAGGAGAATCAAAATACCCAAGCTGTCTTCGACTGGAGGCAAAAGTGTTTTCCAGATGTCCACAGTATACCTTGTTGTCTAAGTCCGTGCGCTAACGTTTAGGAAGATAAAAGGAAAAGGGACAAGGATTGCGGCCTCCACTACTGTACTGCTGCCTAGTACTGGAAGGATGCTCCAGACTAGGCAGTTTCTATAGCATGTAATCTATCATGTTTAAAAACTCCTGCATTATTTCAAGCCTGTTTGAGATTTCTGTTTGTTCGGGAGATGCCGGTAGCCCAGGACTATAGCAATGTTCATTGGATGTCCCACCCTGTTCATTCAGGTGGTTAGTCAAACGGGTCTGAAGCAGAAAGAAAAATGTATTGTTGAAGACTTTCACGGCCTGGGGTGCAGTGGTTTTTCCAGGTTGTTTCACTGGGGTGCAGTGGTTTTTCCAGATTGTATGGCCGTGTTTGAAGATCAGCTGTAATTTGGAAGGGGGGGAATGGAATCTATTAGATTCCAAGTTGTGGATCCCCAGGGACATTTCGGAGGGTTTCTCCAGTTCAGCATGCCTGAAACTATTTAGGGGATTGCCATTCTGCCATACAGAAGCAGGGAAATGGCGGGAAAGCCCAGTCAGTTTTCATTTATGGGGTTTGGGAAGGAAAAGTGCTTCTGGCCACTTCCTATCCCTGCTGCCATCATGGGAATCTTGCATAACTGGGCTGCTCCCTGCATGACTCACGCAGCCCGTTCCCAGTTCTTCTCTGTGTTTAATTTCAAACTTTTTCTTCCTCCGCCATTGAAAAGAATTTCCCCTCGAGGTCCCGCCCCCTCCCCGCCCACATCCATCACGACGCCCCGCCCCGTTGCCCCGCCCTCCCCGCTGCCAAGCTGGCGAGAGCGTTTCGAATCCCCGCCCGGCCACGCCTCTCCTGCGGGTGACGCCATTACGGCACGCAGTTAAAAGGCCGGGCGGTTGCGCGGCCGCCGCCCCCCGAGACCGCCGCCGCCGCCGATGAGGAGTTCGCCATGTTGTCTCTCAAGCAGAGGATGATCGGGCTGAACCTGTACTGCGGGGGCGCGCCGGCGGTGCCCCCCCAGCCCGCCGGCACAGAGGATCCCCACCAGGGCGCGGCGGCGACGGCTGCGGGCCACGGCCTGTGGGCGCCCTCTGAGGGGCCGCGGGCGCTGATTGGCGGGGGGCCTCGCGCCGGGGCCCCCCGGGCGCTCATTGGGCCCCTCGAAGCGGCGCCCCACTCGCTGATTGGCTGGCCGCTCCCGCAGCCGTTGCGGCCGGGAACGCTTCCGCTGCCCGAGGAGGAGCTGGACGGCTGCGAACCCGACGCCGAGGCCGCGTGCCCCTCGCCGCGCCTCGTGCCTTCCCCCACCGGCTCCCTCCCCTCCGACGACGACGAAGACGGCGGCCGCGCGCCCCAGAAGGACGCCCTACGCGCGGAGACCCTGGAGGTGGTCCTCCGGTACCTGCTCGACGCCGCCGCCGCCGAGGGAGGCCCCGAGGGCCCGGCCAAGACCTTGCGGGGGCTGCTAGCGCGCTTCGGGCCCTCGGGGGGTTCCGGCGCCCCGCCCCCCTCCTCGGCCCGTGTGGCCCGGACGGTGGAGACGCTGCGCAGGGTGGGCGACGACATCCTCCAGAAGCACCAGCTCGCCTTCCAAGGTGGGTGGGCCCATCGGTCTCTTTCTTTATGTGTGTGTGTTTGTGTGTATATATATGTCTAGATACGTGTATGTATTTTTGTGTGTGTGTGTGTATGGTGGTAGTAGAAAGGAGAATGACATGGGCCAGGTTCAAATCCCCAGGTTCCTCAGGAACCTTAGTAAGTGTGTGTGTATGTATATATGTACATGCACACACACACACACGTATTCCAGCAGCTCAACTTGTGTGGCTTCACAGCTTTTACATTTGCAGTCATGATGGTATGGTGCTCAGCAGTTTCTTAGTGGGTTGGTATAATAGATAATAAAACCATCTTTGAAACTTGGCAGTAGCTTTTTGAATAGATGCTGGTGGATCAGAATAACGTATGTGTATTTGTGTACTGCCTTGGCCCCTGCCCTGTGGAACTCCTTGCCTCCTGCCATCAGGGCACTTGAGCAGTTTTGCAGGGCCTGTAAAGCAAAACTGTTCTGCAGGAGGGCCTTCGGGGAAGCCGGCCACTGATATGCCATCCCCTCTCTGTTCCTGTAGTGAGTTGTGTAACATCTCTACGTCCAGTTTTCCCAGGGTGGGGAAGGGGCAAGCCATACATCAAGTCGCCATCCGGATTTGTCTGTTTTATTCGTCCTGGTTTTAAAATTTTAAATTGTAATTTATGATTTTTAAATGTTTTTCTATATGTACACTGCCCAGAGCCCTTCAGGGATTGGCAGTATAATAAATGTAATAGGTGATGATAAAAAATATGGCCACTACCCCAGAGGAAGAACGA
Organism: Sphaerodactylus townsendi; assembly: GCF_021028975.2. Taxonomy (NCBI): domain Eukaryota; kingdom Metazoa; phylum Chordata; class Lepidosauria; order Squamata; family Sphaerodactylidae; genus Sphaerodactylus; species Sphaerodactylus townsendi. Next base: position 12,920,294 of record NC_059425.1, on the reverse strand, counting down.
TATCGAATAGGCAGGGCCAATAAGAGAAAAATAAACCAGCCTAAAAGAAAACCAGGAAGATAGAAATACTTGAGATAGATATCATTTGGGCAGGGCCAGTAAGAGAGAAATAAACCAGAAAGTTTTTTTTTTTCCGACTCTCAGCAGGGAAGTAAAAAACATAATTGTTAACCCTTCCTCTAGGTCCCTCTCCAAGAAGGAGTTACGTTTGCTGAATTTAGGAATGGGTTTTGTACTAGTACCTTTATATAGTCCTGTACGTTTATAAACTAAAAAGGCAGATCAAACTAAGGTTTTTTTGTTCGGATAGTTTTTTTGGAGCTAGATGCGTTTAAAGCTAAATCAGTGTCCGGTTCCTCCATTTAAAGTCCAGGTATCATTACTTTTGAAAAACCCATCATTCAGGATTTAGAAAGGTTAGTTTTCTGCTCTCAGGGTATCCTACCTCTCAGGATTGTGGTAGTAGCGGAAAGGAGAATGGCATGGGCCAGGTTTAAATCCCCAACCTCCTGTGGAAGTTTGGCTAGTGTCTAGCCTGCCCTGTAGAGCTGTAGTGAGATTGAAAAGTGGAGGGGGGAGAATATTATTAGCTACTTTGGGTCCCTAATGGGGAGAAAGATGGGCTGTAAATGAAATAAATAAGTTGAGGGACATTGAGAAGTTGGTGAAGTGGACACACGTATGAGGCAGCCTTGTTTTCAAAGGTGTTGACAGGTGGTGAAACATTAGGAGCTAAAACTACCAGACCACGGCCACACAGCCTGCCTTATTCTGACCCAGAGCATTGGTGTTTGTCAAGTTCAATGTTGGATATTCTGGCCCACAATGACTTCCCAGGGTTTCAGGCAGAAAAAAAATTCCTGCTGTCAATGAGCCACAGCCCTTCCCTTGTTCAGTAAGGTGAGACCAGCCTGGTTGTGATCTTTAAACAGCTTCAGCCCACCCTAGTTGCCAGCAGGGTGGGTGGGGGTGACTCAGCTGTGCCTCTCTCCCCTCCTCCACTCGCTCGATTTCAAAAGCACCAGAGCTTGCAGAAGCGAAACTGAACTTTGTTCTCTGGGGGGAGGGGCAAACTGCCTTGCTTGCAGATAATTTGGTTATAGATTAGCTTCAGCTCTTGCTCACATCCTGCATCTGCTCAGCCAGCGAAGAAAGAATCAGCCTGTAAACACGGCCACCAAAGATGAACAGTGCCAAATGGCTTCCTCCGAATTTACTTCCAGTTTCCTGAACTTGCCCTGCAGTCTCATTGTTTGCAGGAGACTTTTAACGTTGGCCTCCTAAGCAATGGAAACTGCACAGAGCCCTCAAAATAATCCACTATCTGGATTATTCCAGCCGCTCAACTTGTGTGGCTTCACAGCTTTTACATTTGCAGTCATGATGGTATGGTGCTCAGCAGTTTCTTAGTGGGTTGGTATAATAGATAATAAAACCATCTTTGAAACTTGGCAGTAGCTTTTTGAATAGATGCTGGTGGATCAGAATAACTTCCTACTGGGGAAGTGCTCCTTTTGTGGTCTACAGAGTTTTAGAAGACTTGAGTTCTGCGAGAACAGGTTTTGTTAGCAAGTGCCTGCTCTTGGCTGTAAGCCGTCTGAAACAATTGCCTTTTTGTAAACAAACAACATTTATGTGGGTGCCACCTGCCTTGTTCTGAAATGGGCAAGAACTGGTTTGACTAACTTCCTGCTAATTATTTCAGCTGCCCTTGGATGTCCTAAGTGGCACTGAGTAATTGGTTCATGGGAGAGCATTGAGTTCGGCTGAAGTCGTTGAAGTGTATTGAGGACTTGGAGAACAGTCAAAAACTCTGTGGCATTTTAGATGTCCTAGAAAAATAAAAGTAGCATCCAGTGACCTAGAAAGTTCTAATTTGAAGCTGTCTAAAACATTTCTTCATTTGCTCACTATTCTCAAGATTATTATTGTGTTGGGGAAACTTTCACACTAGGATAAATTTTCCTTCCCAGCCCTCGTTGCCCTCGTTGTTTGGAAGAGAGGGTGGTACTCCACTTGGCCGCATCCAAAATAGGCACCCAGCCTGCCTTCTTTCATTCCTCCCCTAAAGCTCAGCCATTCTTTCTTGCTCAGGAATGCTTAAGAAGTTGGAAATCAAGAACAAGGAGGACCTGAAGTCAATTTCAGAAGTTGCAACGCACGTTTTCAGCGATGGCATAACAAACTGGGGACGAATTCTGACTCTCATCTCCTTTGGCGGCTTTGTTGCCAAACACCTGAAGAGTATAAACCAGGAGAGCAGCATCTTTCCTTTGGCAGAGATCATCACTGACGTGCTGGTGAAAGACAAACGGGAATGGCTGGTCAGTCACAATGCCTGGGTAAGTGAATCACTGACTGAACACGTGAAGCTGCCTTGTTCTGAATAAACAATCCTGACTGGTTCTGTTTTATTTTATTATATGTATACCCTGACCAAATCCTGGCTGGGCTCAGGGCAGCGTACAAAAGTAGAATGACACCAATGCATTGTAAAATCACAAGGCAACACCACAATACAGTGCAAAAAATTATATATTGCATCTTAAAACCAGGTACCAATGGCCATATTAATAATCCCCAAACCTAATATTTCTTTGTACCTTCCACGTGAAGGATGTTGTTTCATTGCCCTTTTCTTGGTAATGCTTTTCAGGTGTAATCAGATGCATATCTGGAGGCTGAAGCAGTCTGTGTCCCCAAACCCTCCACTCTTTATTGCTCCCTCCCCTTTTTGCCAACAGGGCCTATTTCCCACAAAAGGAGCTTGAAAATTATGCAATCCCCTTTATTATAGGGATGGGATGAGGGGAGCAAGATTCAGGTGTAAATATATCAGCCTCTGCTGCTTCTTGATATGTGGCACATCTCTAGCTATCTTTCTGAATCTCACTGTCTGTGGAAACCTCTTGTCAGGATGTGAATTTTTATATCGGCCACAAAACATTCAGGCCCTGGTCCTTAAAAGCAATTAACAGTCCAATCCTTTCTTCTAGGAGGGATTTGTCAAGTTCTTCCACGTGGACGACCTAGAAGGTAGCATCAGAAACGTTCTGATCGGCTTTGCGAGCTTTGCTGGCATAGGAGCAGGCTTGGCGTACATGATCCGGTGAGCCAAGGGAACTCTCCCTGAGCGGAGCCGGGTTCGGGCTGATCTGTTCCTGCTGTGATTAGAAAACTGAGCTGGGGCACTAAACATCTGGAAATCCTGTGGAATATTTGTTGGTGAAAACTTGTCAGTTATATAGATCATAACCAACCAAGATGTTTTGCAGACAGGAGTAGATCTGAATATGAAAAAAAAAGTGGACTCAGCTTCCTAGCAGCAACGGGAGAGGAAGCTACGAGGACTCGGAGACCCTCTGAATGGTGCGTTGGTCTTGGACTATTCTGCAGTTCAACGGGGCTTGGTGTAATAACTTGTGGATAGGGGGGTATTCCATTTGTACAGGGCCATGATTTTGGGCCCACTTCTGTCCCTCGAGCAGGTGGAGCTTGGGACAAAACAGAAGATGCATTGTGTGGTGAGAGAACGAAAAGGATCTTCAGGTGTACCCAGGATGCCTTTATCTGTCGGTCGACACATTGGCGCATTGTCCATACTGGACAGAAATGGACTTACGACTTCAAAAAAAAAAACCCTGGCAGCTCATTGTATTCTCCTAAGGGCTGATTCTTTTGTACGTAGCTCTATGATTTTGTGTCCGTCCCTCCCCCTCTGTATCTTGAAAACATACACTGCCATATAGCTCCTGAGAACATATGCGGCTACATGAAAAGGAGCTCTGTAGATATGTCTGAAGTTGTACAAAGTGTACATATTTGCAGAGCTTTATCTTTAGGTAAGGTTGTAAGGATGATTTTGAATGGGTGATCAGAGTCAGCTTTTGAAACGAATCGTTAGCTCTCTTTAAAAGAAAAACTTCTGGGCCTTCCAGAAAGTTCTGTCTCGTGCACTCAAGTAATGCACAATTTCTTGGCCTAGTCAGGGTTATCTTGCCCAGTAGAGCCGACGAGTTGGAGGCCCTTGGGATACTGGTGTTTTTTTCCCCTCCACTTGAGGGGATTTTGAGTTGAGGCTAGTATTTTTCCAGTTCTTTGAAATTCCATTTTAAGCTAAAATTGCAAATGGACACCATATTTGTCTTCTGAGAATAAAGAATAAGAATGACTCCGTTTTGGGTGAGCAATGCAAATGCAGTTCAAAGCACAAGCTTGAAATTCAGGGTTTTTTCCTTTTAAAAGGTTCAGGAGGACAGTTTGTAGACTTCAGGTTTCTCAAATCCTGGTAGGAGCAGGAGTTTTAACTTTTTCCGCTTTGGAGTTGATTGAATTCAGCCTTCAATGTTCTATCAGATTTGTTCAGACCAACTTATGGCAGATGCAAAAAAACTGAAAAGCAAAGCATGAAATCCATGATGGTGCTATCAGGCTTGCTTGGTTTACATAAACTGTCTAACACAACCGTGGTTCAGTTGTGGTTTTTGCCTTCGACTGAGGCTGGAATATGGAAAAAGTGGACTAAGTACATGTGTGTCTTTATCAGTGGCCAAGCCCGTGTTTATTTATTAGATTATTTTATTGGAGAGACGCTCAAGGCAGCTTGCAATATAAAGCACAACACAAATATACATCTTTCATCAAACCAGTTAAAACCATATCAGTTAAATACAAACACACACACACACACAAGTGCCTTAGGATTACCTTCTAATATAACCTTCCTGGTTGATCTGCCTAGAACCGTGGTGGCGAACCTTTGGCACTCCAGATGTTATGGACTACAATTCCCATCAGCCCCTGTCAGCATGGCCAGTTGGCTGGTGGGGATTGTAGTCCATAACATCTGGAGTGCCAAAGATTCGCCACCACTGGCCTAGAAGGTGGAACCTTAACAGCAGCATAACCAACCCAACAAATCCCATAATGAATTGATAGAGACATACACAATAGGGAGGGTAGGGAAGCCAGCAGTGATGTAATGGTTGATGCCTCAATCATTGGCCTCGCAGATCATCTCCATCTTGACAGACCCTGCAGAACGGAGCTAAGTTCCGCAGGGCCTTGGCCTCGGTGAACAATGAGTTCCACCCAGCGGCGTCCAGAGGCGAAAATGCTCCGGCTCTGGTTGAGGACCCCAGTCCCATTTAAGTGGTCACCAAGGATCTCGTGACTGGCTGAGGCTAGCCCCCCCACGCAAGGTCAGGGGCTGAGGGTGGGTTGCCAGACTGTGAAGTGCTTCAGGGTTAAAGGGCTCACCTAAACCGCCAGAAGCCTGGGTTGCAATCCCCTCCTCCCAGTTTCTTGACGCCGGTTTCCAGGCACCCTTGTCCTGGCCGCTCATGGTGCTGACGTTCAGCAGGAGGCCCGCCTCTCGTGCTCCCAGACGACGTGCGGCAGCAACCGGGATTTGGCCAGTGAGCTGTCTGTTTAGCCCAGCTGCTCCTTTCTTTCCTCATAGTTCTCACTGTGTCTAAGTAGACCTCAGTTAAACTTTGTTTCGACTTAAGACTGCCCAGGCTAGCCTGGTTTGATCAGATCAGAAGCTAAGCAGGGTTGGCTGCCGATGGTATTTGGATGGGAGGCCATTGAGGAGCATCAGGGTCATTATGCAGAGGAAGGCAATGGCAAACCACCTCTGTTAATCTCCTGCCTTAAAAACCCTACTGGGTCGCCATATGTTGACTGTCCATGCTTCACATAGCTCCAGTGGCCGCCACCAATGCCAGCATCTTCTTCTCCCAAAGCCCGCAAGTCTTTCCCGGTTCTCAAAATCACAGACCTCCCGGAATCGGGTTTCCCTCTTCCTGTGAGGGCTCTTTCTCTTGGGGCAAACCCAGTCCAGTGCTGCCCCCGCCCGGAATCGCACTGGGGGTTCCTTCAGGGGATCCGGCTCTGGCTTTTTTGCAGCCCACAAGGGCGTCCTGCCTCAATACCAGCTGAGATAGCTGCGAAGCGGTTAAGAAGCGCTTGCAGCAATGTGTCACGGCTGTTGACCTCCCAATAACCAGACTTGGGTCCAAACAAATTGGGCTCATTGTATCAGAGTAAAGAACAGGCCCCACTCGAGCATTGCTGAAACTGAAATTCAGTCGTCCCTGCCACTCTCTTAACACCCTGCTTTTTGCTCCCTCCCACAGCGCCTTATCCAACAAAGCAGTTCTTTCCCAGGCCCTGCCATGTCTCCCAAGGTCAGAATCCGATAAGGAGCCAGGGGGTGTCCGGCTCAAGGAAAACCCCTAGGAGCAGCAGTGGCGTAGGGGGTTAAGAGCTTGTGTATCTAATCTGGAGGAACTGGGTTTGATTCCCAGCTCTGCCGCCTGAGCTGTGGAGGCTTATCTGGGGAAATAGATTAGCCTGTGCACTCCCACACATACCAGCTGGGTGACCTTGGGCTAGGGATAGCTTCTCGGAGCTCTCTCAGCCCCACCTACCTCACAGGGTGTTTGTTGTGAGGGGGGAAGGGCAAGGAGATTGTAAGCCCCTTTGAGTCTCCTGCAGGAGAGAAAGGGGGGATATAAATCCAAACTACTCTTCTTCTATAAATCCAAACTCTTCTTCTTCCATCTCTCTGAATAACAAGCAGAGCCTAAAGCAAAGGGATACGCACCCATTAAGTGTCACCTTCTCCCAGCCTCCCCTGGAGAACAGACAATGAGGCTCCATTCAGGCTCTTTGCAGACAGCACTTTACACACACACACACACACACCCCAATTGAAATTCAGCTGGTGTCGTTATTTTCATGTTCCTGGAACAGCTGTTCTGCATTTCAGGGGTCCTTGAAAGCCAGCGTGGTTAAGAGCAGGTGGATTCTAATCTGGAGAACAGGGTTGGATTCCCCGCTCCTCCACCTGGGTGGCAGAGGCTTATCTGGTGAACCAGATGTGTTTCCGCACTCCGACATTCCTGCTGGGTGACCTTGGGCTAGTCACGGCTCTCTCTGAACTCTCTCAGCCCCACCTGCCTCACCAGGTATCTGTTGTGGGGAGAGGAAGGGAAAGGAGCTTGTAAGCCCCCTTGAGTCTCCTTACAGGAGAGAAAGGTGGGGGATAAACCCAATCTCTTCTGGAGTAATGCACATAGGTGTGGCAGGCCATGCCCACCTAGGGCCAAAGAGACTACTTAGGAGTGGGGGATTAGGGGCTGAAAAAATTTCCCATCAAAACTGTGTTTGGAAAAACTTCTGGAAGATGACAGGGTTCTGAGAGTGAATTCCTCACTAGCTTAATGGGCCTGATTTTTAAACCGCCGTTTCTGTTGACTTGCAGCTAGGGCATTAGGCAAAGCTTTGCCAAGGAAATATTCAAAGCTGTACTTTGTAAACTTCTCTTTCTAGGTAACCGTGAGAAGCATATCAAACTTGTTGGGGCTGTGGCTGTGTCCTGGTTAGATTAGTCCCTCACTCACACAACAGGAAGTCTTTCAGACTGGGGAGGGGGATGGGGAGGTTTGCTGCAGATAATTCTTCCAACACGAAACCTCAACTTCACACATAAAGCTGCCTTGTCCTAAAGCCGACCCTCGGTCCATCAGAGTGAGACCAGCAGCAACCTCCTGGGGTCTTTCATATCACCCACGACCTGGTCCTTTCAGCTGGGATGTTCAGAATTGAACCCGGGACCTTCTTCACGCCAAACAGATGCCACGCTCCCCACGTGCTGAGCTGCCAAGAGCCAGCACGATGTAGTGGTTAAGAGCAGCAGACTCCAGTCTGGAGAACTGGGTTCAAATTCCCACTTCCTGTGAAGTCTGCTGGGTGACCTTGGGCCAGTTACAGTTCTCTCAGAACTCTCTGAGCCCCACCTGTCTTACAAGGTGCCTGTTGTGGGCAGGGGATGGAAGGTGTGTGCAAGCTGCTCTGAGGCTCCTTAAAGCACAGGTGTCAAACTTGCGGCCCTCCGGATGTTCATGAACTACAGTTCCCATCAGCCTTTGCCAGTATAGCCAATGCTCCTGTTGGGAGGGACTGATGGGAATTGAAGTTCATGAACATCTGAAGGGTCGCGAGTTTGACACCCTTGCCTTAAAGGGAGAGAAAAGCAGAAGATAATCATCTAATCTTCTTGATGATGCTGGACTAGGCACACACAAATGTCTCCTTTCCACTGCAGCAAAGGAGACGACTCGATCTCTCAGGATTTGGAAGATCCATGAAAATCATAATACTCTGAGCTGCAGTTGACTGAAACATTCAATTTTCGCCCTTGCATATTCTTGCAAAACGCAGCCGTAGTCCATTTGAGCCGATGCCTTTCAGCGCTTCAATTGTTTGCAGATGACAGTCCTGACAATCTCAGGCTGGCTTTAGTGTTTTAAACTCATGGATATTTTTTTTCAAACAAAAGAAGAAGAAGAAGAGTTTGGATTTATATCCCCCCTTTCTCTCCTGCAGGAGACTCAAAGGGGCTTACAATCTCCTTGCCCTTCCCCCCTCACAACAAACACCTTGTGAGGTAGGTGGGGCTGAGAGAGCTCAGAAGAGCTGTGACTAGCCCAAGGTCACCCAGCTGGCATGTGTGGGAGTGCACAGGCTAATCTATTTCCCCAGATAAGCCTCCACAGCTCAGGCGGCAGAGCTGGGAATCAAACCCGGTTCCTCCAGATTAGATACACGAGCTCTTAACCTCCTACGCCACTGCTGCGAAGTCCCCGTTTTAGGAAAAAGTCCTTGGTGCGCCTGGGGTTTCTTTCCCAGAACCTGGTGTATAGATTTGAAGGTTTCGTGCTTATTCTAAAACAGATTCCAATGTCATGCTGAAGACCAAACTATGGAGCAGTACCATCACTTGAGCAGCACCAGGAATCCGATCCACCTCTTCTACCATTTTCTTCTATAAAAGCGCCACTGTTCACACACACACACACCCAAGCTTTTAAATAGCTTCCTTGTGAAGGGAGGGTATTTTTACCATCTGCCCATCCTTGTTCCCTGTTGACTCAGGGCTGTTACAGGCATCGAGGCACGGCGTGTACTAAGAGCGTTTTTCATTGGTGCTTGTTAAGCAAACTTATTTTCTTGTGCTTTTTGATTCCGCAAATAATGGCCTAGCCCAAACAGGCGGTGGTTGGCAGGTTTTGGGTCCCAGGTGTATTGGCTGTGTGCAGGCCGTGCTTGAAAATTCAGCATCCCGCCCCGAGGGGGCATAATTTGCGGTCTTGTGTGCGAGTCTTGTGTTCTCATTTTTGCTAAACTTATTTTATAACTCGGCCTTCTGTGAGGATGGAGGCCCCCCGACCCTTTTAAGCCGGCGAGCCCTTTTGGAACTCTGACACTTTTTGCTAGACGACGCAACAAAATGGATGTTGCAGGAGGCAGGGCCCAGAGGTGGGATCCAGCAGGTTCTCACAGGTTCCCAAGAGTAGGTTACTAATTATTTGTGTGTGCTGAGAGGGGGTTACTAATTGGTGATTTTGCCACGTGATTTTTGCCTTAGTTATGCCCCTCCTCCGCTCCTCAGCAGTAGCGCGCAGAACTTGAAGCAGTCTAGCAGGTGGTACACCGGTGTGCGTGGCAGCCTGCACCTGTGTGCATTCGTTTCCTGCCCAAGGACCGGCACAGTGGCTGCGTCCTTGCCACAGCCCTGCCCTAGCAATGCCCCGCCCCTGGAATGCCCTGCCATGCCCCCGTTGTGCCCTGCCCAGCCTCATTGGCGCTACACCCCTGTTTGAATCCCACCACCATGGGAACCTGTTACTAAAACTTTTGGATCCCACCACTGGCGGGGCCAATGACAAAATGGTTCTTGCAGGAGATGGGGCCGGTCACAAAATGGTTGCCGCAGCTGTGTAAGGAAGAAAGCGGGTAATAAATATTTACAAATAAAATTGTTCTGTGATGTGCCCATCGAGAGGCATTGCAAGAGTTGCCTGCTGGAGAAAGAGGTGGGAAGAAATGTTACTCCCGTTCGCACAGTCACACAAATCACCAGGCTTTAGGGCTAGCACTCTGAGAAAGTGATCTGTTCTGTCTGGTTGTTTGCTGGACGCATAGTTGAAGCCTCCTCCATCTTTAAAAGAGAGCCGGTGGGGTACAGCGGTTAAGAACAGTTGGACTCTAATCTGGAGAACTGGGTTTGGTTCCCCACTCCTCCACCTGAGCAGCAGACTCTTATCTGGTGAACTGGATTTCTTTCCCCACTCTCACAGACCCACGGGGTGACATGGTGCTACTTAAAGTTCTTCAGAACTTTCTCAGCCCCACCTGCCTCACAAGATGGGGTGTTGTGGGGAGAGGAAGGGAAAGGAGTTTGCAAGCCACCTTACAGGAGAGAAAGACGGGGTATCAATCAAACTGTTCTTCATACAAACGCTTGACGTAGCTGCTAGTCAAATGGGGCTACCAGTTAGGGCAGTGATGGCGAACCTTTTCAAGACCGAGTGCCCAAATTGCAACCCAAAACACACTTATTTATCGCAAAGTGCCGACACGGCAATTTAACCTGAATACTGAGGTTTTAGTTTAGAAAAAATGGCGCACATTACTCGGGAGTAAGCTTGGTGAAGCAACTGTGCAACAATTCGAATGGGTGAATCACGACCCTAGGAGGGTTAATCAGAAGCAAGCCCCAATGCCAGCAACCGAGCTTACTCCCAGGTAAAGGATCGTGCCCAGGCTAGCCTAGATGTGTGTGTGTGTGGGGGGTGATTTTCTGTCCCCCCACATGATGAACTTTGTGCACGTGTGCCCACAGAAAGGGCTCTGAGTGCCACTTCTGGCACCCGTGCCATAGGTTCGCCATCACTGAGTTAGGGGGATGGCTCTGTGAGATCCAATTCACCAAATTTCTTTGATGTTTTCATTTCACCCTTTTAAGGTGTTCTGCCTCGCAGCTCTGTACGGTAAACCTAACGGAATCCAGTTCATTAGATTTCTGTCATACTTCTATTTCGCCCTTTTAAGGAGTTCTGCCCCTGCATCTATGGGGCAGACCTAATTTGTCTGGCATTGGCTGAGTTCCATTCGAACAGGAATCACCAGCCAAGCGACAAAAGAACTTGAGATCTTCACCTTTCCCTTGGACAAAATGGAAGAAGGGCAGAGAAATCCATGCCTTCCCCTCTCCAGCTTTCTGCGTCTTGCGCACGATAACCGCCGACTTCGAGCAACTGCGGCGCCTTAAGCCGGCCACGGCACCCACAAAAGGACTGCGAATGAGGCAGAAAGAGTCTCAAAAAAGAGGTTTTGGAACAGACAGCGGGAGACGGCATTCTGCAGCCGTGAACTCATGCTTGGGTCCCAGCCAGGAAAGAAGAGAAAAGGGAACAGCTCTCCTTTCTAAAAAATCTGTTTTCCATGTATAATTGGTAGTCTGGATTGCTGGGGTTTTCAACAAGAATCCTAGCAATTTTGTTCCTCCCCGGGGGGCCCTGGTGAATTCAGCAATTTTTTACCACTCTTCCTTATCGCTGCACCCAACAGCTGCGGCTTCAAAATGCAAATGCTTGCCGGCCCACTGTCCTTTGGTTCCCTTCCCTGCCCAGATGGTACCGTCCTCTGCATTTTGCACATGAAGTCAGCCCCTCCTCCAGTGAGGTGAAAAGCTTTTGGTTTGAGACAGTGATGCAGAGAGACGCCGAAGCTCCTTCGCTCTGGGCCGCAATCCCAGTCTGAATGAGCCAGCGTGGCGCAGTGGTGAAGAGCAGGTAGACTAATCTGGAGAACCGGGTTTGATTCCCCCACTCCTCCACCTGAGTGGCAGAGGCTTATCTGGTGAACCAGATGCGTTTCCACACTCCTACGTTCCTGCTGGGTGACCTTGGGCTAGTCACAGTTCTCTCAGGACTCTCTCAGCCCCACATACTTCACAAGGCGTCTGTTGTGGGGAGAGGAAGGGAAAGGAGTTTGTAGGTCGGCTGGAGTCTCCTTACGGGAGAGAAAGGTGGGGCATAAATTCAAACTCTTCTTCTCTTCATCAAGCCCTGCTGCATTTGGGGATATAAATTCCCTGCAGCTTAGGACTGTCAGCCTCCAGACAGACCCAGAGATCTCTCAGGATCACAACAGATCTCCAGGAGACAGGGGCCAGTTTTCCTGCAGTAAACAGCTGCTTTGGCATTAGTTCCCTCCCCTTTTCCAAACCCTGCACTTCCCAGATCCCACCCCATAATCTCCAGGAATTTTCCAGTCTAGAATTGGCACTTTCCTTTAGCAGACCTGAAGTAATAGGCTTTGGAAGGCCCAGCTCTGTGTTTCAAGCTTGTGCAACGGCTTGGCTCCTGCGCTGGTTTTCAAGAGGGAAATGCAAAAAAAAAATACAGTAGAATAGGATTTCTCTCTTTGAGAACTACAAGTCAGATCTTCCAGCGTGATGTAGTGAATAAGAACAGGTGGATTCTAATCTGGAGAGCCAGGTTTGATTCCCCACTCCTCTACCTGAGCGTCAGAGGCTTATCTGGTGAACCAGATGTGTTTTTGTACTCCTACATTCCTGCTGGGTGACCTTGGGCTAGTCGTAGTTCTCTCGGAACTCTCTCAGCCTCACCTACCTCACAAGGTGTCTGTTGTGGGGAGAGGAAGGGGAAGGAGTTTGTAGGCCACCTTGAGTTTCCTACAGGAGAGAAAGCGGGGTATACATCCAAACTCCTCCTCCTCCTTTTCTTCTTCTTCTGCTGCTGCTGCTTCTGCTGCTGCTGCTGCTGATTCTTCTTCTTCTTCTGCTGCTGCTGCTGCTAGAGTGGTGCTTTCCCAGAGCAGAAGAAACCTTTCTGAGTTTCATGCACCAGGGGAGACCCCTTTTGGAAAGCGCCAGCCGGGGAACCGGCCATACTGGAGGGCTCATCTAATTTATTGCCCATGGTGAAATCTCTTACAGCGTGGCTTATCTGGTGCAAAGTTCAGTTCCTCCGGAAACTTGTTATCTCTGGAAGATAAAACAAGGCTGCCTAGAAGACAGAGTTGTCCTCCTTGTAGGTATCAGAGGACGAAATGCAAACATGCCAGAAGGATGGAAGAGCCAGCGAAAGGATACTGACGTGTCCTTGTGACGTGGCTGAGTGGTAGAGCGTCTCTTTGGAATGCTGAAGGCCTCTCCAGTTAAAAGGACCAGGTGGCAGGGGCTGTGGAAGACCTCGCCCTGAGACTCCGGAGAGCTGCCAGCCTGAGCAGACAATACTGGCCATGGTGGACCTCTGTGTACAGCAACTTCATGTGTGTTCCTGTGAATCAATCAAATCTCGCTGGCACAGTAGAATCATAAGAGTTGGAAGAGACCCTGAGGACCATCAAGTCCAATCCCCTGCCATGCAGGGACACAATCAAAGCACTCCTGGCAGATGGCCATCCAGCCTATGTTTAAAAACCTCCAAAGAAGAAGACTCCACCCCGCTCTGAGGTAGTGCATTCCACTGTCGAACAGCCCTTACTGTCAGGAAGTTCTTCCTGATGTTTAGGTGGAATCTCTTTTCCTTCACCTTGAAGCCATGACTCCTGGTCCTAGTCTCTGAGGCAGCAGAAAACAAGCTTGCTCCCTCACCAATGTGACATCCCTTCAAATAACTAAACATGGCTATCATGTCACCTCTTAATCTTCTGTTCACCAAACTAAACATACCCAACTCCCTAAGTCTCTGCTCTTGGGGCATGGATTCCAGTCAAGTTGATCTAATAGCCACGACTAGTTAGATCAGTCCCCAACTTGATCACACAGTCAAGCAAGGAAGAGACTTCTTGAATAATTTGGGGCACATGAGTCACCTTTGTTTCTGCCTCTGCCATATGGCTGGGACTGTAGTGAGGGTTTGCGACAGTCAGTTACCAGTCATCCAATTACTGATCTAATTTGTTTAGCACTTCTGTTGACAGGAGAACAGCCAGAGCCTTTGTACACTATGGTTTTTAACCCTATTCATTGCGCTGCCTTCCCAGTCAAGAACGTGTGGGGACTTTAGTTTGATGTGCACCCCTTCCAAAACTGCAGTTCTTGGGCTGTGTTGGGGAAAGCTTCTAAGCTATTTCCAACCAACCAACCAAGCCCTTATTGGCATATAGGACGATACAGGTAGGTTACAGAAAACAAATTTAAAACAATCCTCAGATAAAATAATAATAATAGAGAATCTCTTAATAACAGAATGACACAAAATTAAAAAGAACAGAGCTATCCTTTAGGATGTATAATTTCTAGTAAAAACTTTGCCAACAATTCACAAACTAGGGATCAGAATTATTCACAGTTCGAGAGAAGAACATTTGCATATTTTCCCCTAATTCCCTCATAGAGGAGCAGCAGTGGCGTAGGAGGTTAAGAGCTCGTGTATCTAATCTGGAGGAACCGGATTTGATTCCCAGCTCTGCCGCCTGAGCTGTGGAGGCTTATCTGGGGATTTCAGATTAGCCTGTGCACTCCCACAGATGCCAGCTGGGTGACCTTGGGCTAGTCACAGCTTCTCGGAGCTCTCTCAGCTCCACCTACCTCACAGGGTGTTTGGTGTGAGGTGGGAAGGGCAAGGAGATTGTAAGCCCCTTTGAGTCTCCTTCATGAGAGAAAGGGGGGATATAAATCCAAACTCCTCCTCCTCCTCCTCCTCCTCCTCTTCTTCTTCTTCTTCTTCTTCTTCTTCATATTTAGTGCAACAGAAGAGGGAATAGGCTCAAGTTTCCAGTTGATTGGAGTTACAGGAGCAGAATCTCTTTGCTCCCTCAATTTTTTAAAATCTACCATACAGCAGTGCTGAGGGCAGAACATTAAACCCAGCCACGGATATGGCTCTCCTAAGGCTATTATTCATATATGATCTGCTGGGCATCCCTGTTTGAAAGGTATCGAGGGGCTAAGGGGCGACCGTGTTTTGGATGCCGCTGCAAATAGGTTTTAAGATTCTTAGCTAGTTGTTTAAAGATACAGGGTGGACGTGAGTTCTATCGAATAGGTAAAAAAGAAGAGGAGTTTGGATTTAGACCCCGCTTTTCTTAACCGCAAGAAGCTTTAAGGCAGATTACAAACTCCTTCTCTCTCCGCACAGCAGACTCCTTGTGAGGTCGGTGGGGCTGAGAGAGTTCTGTGAGAACTGTGACTAGCCCAAGGTCACCCAGCAGGCTTCATGCGGAGGAGCAGGGAAACAAACCAGGTTCATCAGATTAGAGCAAGGTAGATAAGACCCATAGAAAAGTACAGCGTTCCCTATGGATTGAATCCCACAGACCCGAACACGTCCAGATGACGCTGCCTTATACTGAATCAGATCCTTGGTCCATAAAGGTCTGTATTGTCTACTCTGACCAGCAGCTGCTCTCCAGGTTTCAGGCTGAGGTCTTTCTCATCCTGACTGGTCCATTTAACTGGAGCTGCTTGGGATTGAACCTGGCACCTTCTGCAGGCCAAATGTTCTTCCCCCTGAGGGACAGCCCCTCCCTGTTTCACTACCAGGCCTTCTTTGCACCAGAGCAAGACGCCGCTGCTATCAGAACGAACGTTCGGGATCCAGGAATAATTTCAAAAAGCTCTCTTAACTTTTAGAATTTTAGCTGGGATTTTTGACAGTCGGGACTAAGCGAGGGGTTGGGGGATTTTTTATCTGCCTTCTTCCGTTTCTCTGCGATGGTTGCTAGGAACACTCCGGAGTGTTGTGTTCCGTCCAGAGCCGGGCTGTTTATTTCCACCCCGCCAGCCGTCCCCCAAACAGCCTCTGATTTCCGTGAATTTGCTCTGAGTCAGTGGAATGTTCTTACCAAGAAACACCACAACCTTAACCGCCGCCGTTCTGCAGAGCCCAGCGGAGTTCTAGAAAACTGGGTCTCTTTTCAGAGAACGGGGGAGATAAAAGGGGCTTATCAGCCGCACACACCGGGAGGAGCAGACGGCCAAGGCGGTCCTGCGCTAGCCACAGCTAAAATTGATGCGCTCCTTCGAACCAGCTCAGCGTTTCCCTGCTACACTAGATCAAAAACGGTGGCTTACCAAACTCTAGGAAATCTCCCAAGCCAGGGAAGAGGCCCTCCTTATTTATCCTGAGCATCTGTGTCTTACACCCGTGATACATTGCCCACTTCCCCAAGTGACAAGGAGTTCCTGGAGCCATGGGTCAAAGGCTGAGCATGGGCTCGGCACGAGGTCTCAGTCAGCGTGGTGTAGTGGTTAAGAGCGGGTACACTCTAATCTGGAGAAGCGGGTTTGATTCCCCGCTCTGCCACTTGAGCTGTGGAGGCTTCTCTGGGGAACCAGATTAGCTTGTGCACTCTAACACGTGCCAGCTGGGTGACCTTGGGCTAGTCACAGTTCTTCAGAGCTCTCTCAGCCCCACCTAACTCACAGGGTGTTTGTTGTGAGGGGGGAAGGGAAAGGAGATTGTCAGCCCCTTTGAGTCTCCTACAGGAGAGAAAAGGATGATATAAATCCAAACTCTCCTCCTCCTCCTCCTCCTCCTCCTCCTCTTTTTAAGTCCCCAGCATCTCCAGAGTGGATGACCTGACCAAGTCTGTTAACAGTAGGACATTTTCGGAGGTCTCTGGTGGGTTTCCCGGGCTGCGTGGCTGTGGCCTGGTCATTGTTGCTCCTGCTGTTTTGCCTGCATCTGTGGCTGGCATCTTCAGAGGCCTGTCGCGGTGGGAAGCGCCCCTCTCCATGGCCCAGTGTGGAGGGATTCATTGATCGGGTCTCCGTAAGACGGAAACGACGTGGCGGCGTCTGATACACCCTGTTGGATGATTTGAGAGACTCCTTCTTCCCGAGACCCTGGGGAGCGGCTGCCACTCTTAGTAGACAAGACTGAACTTGATAGACTGGCGGTCTGACTCATCCTCAAGAAACCTCATGCATGTCTGTGGGTTCTTGGGAGAGGAGCGTGTTGAAGACTGACGCCCTTTTCGTTCTGATCTAACTGACAAGTGTATGTAGGCTGCTCGGCTCCAGGTTGGGAACAGGGGGCGTAGCTGTGTAAAATGGCACCCAGGTCAACCCCCACAGCTGTGCCCCACCCCCAAACTCCTTGTGGGGTTCAAGCAGGGGCTCAGTTGAATGCTGGCCAGTGGGGCCTGCCTGCCCCCGAATTCCATGACGTTTGGAAGGTAGTCTCTATGGTCTTATGCCCCATTGAAGCAGGGTAGGAGCTAGGGCAGGGGTCTGCAACCTGCGGCTCTCCAGATGTTCATGTCCCCCCCCCACCCCCCACCCCCCCCCCACCCCCCGACCCCCCCCCACACCCCCCCCCCCCCTCCCCCACCACCCCCCCCCCCCCCCCCCCCTCCCCCCCACCCCCCGCCCCCCACCCCCCCCACCCCCCCCCCCCCCCCCCCCCCCACCCACCCCCCCCCCCCCCCACCCCCCCCCCCCCCCACCCCCCCCCCCCACCACCCCCCCCCCCCCCCTCCCCGCCCCCCCCCCACCCGACGCCCCCCCCCCCCACCCCCCCCCCCCCCCACCCCCCCCCCCCCCCACCCCCCCCCCCCCCCACCCCCCCCCCCCCCCACCCCCCCCCCCCCCCACCCCCCCCCCCCCCCACCCCCCCCCCCCCCCACCCCCCCCCCCCCCCACCCCCCCCCCCCCCCACCCCCCCCCCCCCCCACCCCCCCCCCCCCCCACCCCCCCCCCCCCCCACCCCCCCCCCCCCCCACCCCCCCCCCCCCCCACCCCCCCCCCCCCCCACCCCCCCCCCCCCCCACCCCCCCCCCCCCCCACCCCCCCCCCCCCCCACCCCCCCCCCCCCCCACCCCCCCCCCCCCCCACCCCCCCCCCCCCCCACCCCCCCCCCCCCCCACCCCCCCCCCCCCCCACCCCCCCCCCCCCCCACCCCCCCCCCCCCCCACCCCCCCCCCCCCCCACCCCCCCCCCCCCCCACCCCCCCCCCCCCCCACCCCCCCCCCCCCCCACCCCCCCCCCCCCCCACCCCCCCCCCCCCCCACCCCCCCCCCCCCCCACCCCCCCCCCCCCCCACCCCCCCCCCCCCCCACCCCCCCCCCCCCCCACCCCCCCCCCCCCCCACCCCCCCCCCCCCCCACCCCCCCCCCCCCCCACCCCCCCCCCCCCCCACCCCCCCCCCCCCCCACCCCCCCCCCCCCCCACCCCCCCCCCCCCCCACCCCCCCCCCCCCCCACCCCCCCCCCCCCCCACCCCCCCCCCCCCCCACCCCCCCCCCCCCCCACCCCCCCCCCCCCCCACCCCCCCCCCCCCCCACCCCCCCCCCCCCCCACCCCCCCCCCCCCCCACCCCCCCCCCCCCCCACCCCCCCCCCCCCCCACCCCCCCCCCCCCCCACCCCCCCCCCCCCCCACCCCCCCCCCCCCCCACCCCCCCCCCCCCCCACCCCCCCCCCCCCCCACCCCCCCCCCCCCCCACCCCCCCCCCCCCCCACCCCCCCCCCCCCCCACCCCCCCCCCCCCCCACCCCCCCCCCCCCCCACCCCCCCCCCCCCCCACCCCCCCCCCCCCCCACCCCCCCCCCCCCCCACCCCCCCCCCCCCCCACCCCCCCCCCCCCCCACCCCCCCCCCCCCCCACCCCCCCCCCCCCCCACCCCCCCCCCCCCCCACCCCCCCCCCCCCCCACCCCCCCCCCCCCCCACCCCCCCCCCCCCCCACCCCCCCCCCCCCCCACCCCCCCCCCCCCCCACCCCCCCCCCCCCCCACCCCCCCCCCCCCCCACCCCCCCCCCCCCCCACCCCCCCCCCCCCCCACCCCCCCCCCCCCCCACCCCCCCCCCCCCCCACCCCCCCCCCCCCCCACCCCCCCCCCCCCCCACCCCCCCCCCCCCCCACCCCCCCCCCCCCCCACCCCCCCCCCCCCCCACCCCCCCCCCCCCCCACCCCCCCCCCCCCCCACCCCCCCCCCCCCCCACCCCCCCCCCCCCCCACCCCCCCCCCCCCCCACCCCCCCCCCCCCCCACCCCCCCCCCCCCCCACCCCCCCCCCCCCCCACCCCCCCCCCCCCCCACCCCCCCCCCCCCCCACCCCCCCCCCCCCCCACCCCCCCCCCCCCCCACCCCCCCCCCCCCCCACCCCCCCCCCCCCCCACCCCCCCCCCCCCCCACCCCCCCCCCCCCCCACCCCCCCCCCCCCCCACCCCCCCCCCCCCCCACCCCCCCCCCCCCCCACCCCCCCCCCCCCCCACCCCCCCCCCCCCCCACCCCCCCCCCCCCCCACCCCCCCCCCCCCCCACCCCCCCCCCCCCCCACCCCCCCCCCCCCCCACCCCCCCCCCCCCCCACCCCCCCCCCCCCCCACCCCCCCCCCCCCCCACCCCCCCCCCCCCCCACCCCCCCCCCCCCCCACCCCCCCCCCCCCCCACCCCCCCCCCCCCCCACCCCCCCCCCCCCCCACCCCCCCCCCCCCCCACCCCCCCCCCCCCCCACCCCCCCCCCCCCCCACCCCCCCCCCCCCCCACCCCCCCCCCCCCCCACCCCCCCCCCCCCCCACCCCCCCCCCCCCCCACCCCCCCCCCCCCCCACCCCCCCCCCCCCCCACCCCCCCCCCCCCCCACCCCCCCCCCCCCCCACCCCCCCCCCCCCCCACCCCCCCCCCCCCCCACCCCCCCCCCCCCCCACCCCCCCCCCCCCCCACCCCCCCCCCCCCCCACCCCCCCCCCCCCCCACCCCCCCCCCCCCCCACCCCCCCCCCCCCCCACCCCCCCCCCCCCCCACCCCCCCCCCCCCCCACCCCCCCCCCCCCCCACCCCCCCCCCCCCCCACCCCCCCCCCCCCCCACCCCCCCCCCCCCCCACCCCCCCCCCCCCCCACCCCCCCCCCCCCCCACCCCCCCCCCCCCCCACCCCCCCCCCCCCCCACCCCCCCCCCCCCCCACCCCCCCCCCCCCCCACCCCCCCCCCCCCCCACCCCCCCCCCCCCCCACCCCCCCCCCCCCCCACCCCCCCCCCCCCCCACCCCCCCCCCCCCCCACCCCCCCCCCCCCCCACCCCCCCCCCCCCCCACCCCCCCCCCCCCCCACCCCCCCCCCCCCCCACCCCCCCCCCCCCCCACCCCCCCCCCCCCCCACCCCCCCCCCCCCCCACCCCCCCCCCCCCCCACCCCCCCCCCCCCCCACCCCCCCCCCCCCCCACCCCCCCCCCCCCCCACCCCCCCCCCCCCCCACCCCCCCCCCCCCCCACCCCCCCCCCC